>NC_137863.1:3386299-3758799 GCF_963924005.1 Protomyctophum bolini | reverse complement strand
AAACGTTCTGACACTTTTAATACATGACCTGTGGCTGGTGACTTGTTCACACATAGAGAGAGTCTTTCCCCTTTTGCAGTGCGGTAAAAAACAGCCTTTAGAAATGAATTTGCAAGAAGGATTTCTATATTCAACCATTACGTCGATAACAGCTTTGATTGATTGATTGATTGAAATATTTATTAACAGTTTGCAGAACATTTCAAGCACAGACTCAATACAAAGACGACCCAATTAAGCATTACACTTATTTACAAGAGGGTCCACCTTGTTCAATTCATCAAAACATTCAACAACTTGTTCATTCAACAACACAAGGAACAGAACAGGATTTCATCATTTAAGGCCTATAATCCTAACCGTCATAGATTGAAAAACAAATCATAAGATTGGGAATAGTTTCCGTTGTCAAATTGTTCGACTTATAAGGCGATACAAGTTCAGCGTCTGTTCTCATACTCACGGACCGTTTCGATGTATGATGTATGATCTTCTACGGTTGTTTGTCTGTGGCCTCATATTACAGATCCATTTCCTTATTTGTTCGGTTGACACATATAGGCCTACATTTAAGAAAGCAGGCATTCATAAACTGCAGGTTGCTTATAATGATTGCATGTGTATACTGTTGAAAACACCAAGGTGGAGCAGACAGTGACGGTGCTAGGGAGTTATTCTGTAATGTAGGGTGTGTATACTTTTCATGCATTACTGAGAAACTTGATACACAAATTTATACCAGCTCAAAGAGTCTCAGAACTCTGTTATTCTGCTGCTGTGTAACCCCAGCCTCAGTGTAACCATGTCTGCTTTTTGGAAGCACTGGTATGACTGTTTACTATATAATAAAACTGTCAGACTTCAGGTAAGGATCCAAAATGCAGAACTCACGGACACAAGGAATAAACTTAAAGTCTTATACTTTGCAAAAGTAGAAATCAGGTACACCTTACAAGGCAAGACTAAATGAATACACAAGGCAGAGCAAACTGCTAAACCAACAACCACATGAGCGCATCCAGGGCTATATATAGACTAGGTTCATTAGGGAGCAGGTGAGGTGAGACACACAGGTGGGTCCAGGTAGTCATCAGGACAGTGGAGGAGTGGGTGTGGCACAGACTGTGGCCTGCAGGGCTGTGACAAAAACTGCTGTTTTTAAACGATGGGGAGTTCCTGTTTGTATGTGAGATTTAAGCAATATTACACTCGAGGGTGTGGGTTAACGTGATTATTGCCACGACAGGGATGCAGTAAGGAACGAGACGTAGTCGAGTTCCGCAAGCATCACTGAAGTGGCAATAATCACGTTAAAGCACACCCTCGAGTGTAATATTGCAATTCTACCACAGTTACCCTTAAAACTAAGAAAATCTCTGAAAGAATATATATTTTGAATGACAGATGTAGTCACTACGACCACAAATGTCCCAAGAAACTAGCTATAGCCACCGAGTTTGCTTGCGCTCTGGGAGAACAGAGCAGCTGAATTCTAGGTGTTGAACGGTGCTGGTTTAACCCACGGCTAGAAGGCTGTTTCAACAAATCAGATTGCTTCCTCGAAACGACCTGGTAGAATTTATGTTAACCTGAGTCTGAATAAATAAAGTTGATTGATTTAATTGATAATTCGATCCTTTATCATCCACCAGATTATGACAGTAAGATGGAGAGGAATAAGAGCTCTTCGGCGCCAGCCTGTCGGACCGACGTCAGCCCGTCTGGCATCACCAAAGACGAGTCCAACCACAGGGGCAAGTGACAACGTTTCACGTCGCGTACAGTGCCACATAGCGTCAACACCGTACTTACATAACTGACTGTATATGTACATCTGACAGGGGAAAGAATGATAAATATTATATTGTGTCTGAATCAATCGACTATCATAAATATGTGAATTTGTTTGTTTTTAAGGACCATGCAGCCCCTTCCAATGCAATTGTGTTATTAGATCTGTGATGTTATATGGTATTCATTCCACTTATCTGGTAAACCCATTCTGACCTGAGATCAGATTCATACGAGGTTTCCACACTGGACACACACTGGTCTGATTATTAACCCATTCTGACCTGAGATCAGATTCTAAAAAATGTCAGTCGTTATTCGATTTTTCAAAAAATAGCAGACCTATACAAGCTCGTAGCGCGCCACTCGGTGGCGCGCTACGAGCTTGTAGATCTGCTATTTTTCAATAGCTAAAGCACGACATGATGCCAACACCAAAATGGGTTCCCGTTCAGAATGGGTCAAACGAAACCGCACAAACTCAACTCCATATTTCATACTATAGACGAGCCTAGAAGAGCTTTGTTTGGGGACGCAGGTAATCTGGGCTAACATTTTATTCCAGTCATGTACATTATTATTGTACAGAACCATTTTTTCCTCGTGAAAAAACACAGAGGAGAGAAAATACATCACCAGTTGACGATAATTATGTTACAAAAAAAATGAATATTGAGTCTCTCTCTCCAGCCAGCAGGGGGCGGCATAAGAGTTCCCACACACAGCTTTTGAAATGGGATTCCATGTGTGTTTCCACAGTTTCATTCATCCATTCATTCATTCATTCATGTGCAGAAACGTGGATACTTAACCCATTCTGACCTGAGATCAGATTCATGCGAGGTTTCCACTGGACACACACTGCTCTGATTAACCCATTCTGACCTGAGATCAGATTTAAAAAATATTCAGTCGTTCTTCCATTATTCAAAAATAGCAGACCTACAAGCTCGTAGCACGCCACTCGGTGGCGCGCTACGAGCTTGTAGATCTGCTATTTTTCAATAGCTAAAGCATGACATGATGCTAACACCAAAACGGGTTACCGTTCAGAATGGGTTAACCCATTTAGACCTGATTTCTGAAAAACCTGAAAAAATGTTTCTATATCAGTGGTTCTCAATATTTCACGTCAAAGACGCGCCCAAAAATATATGTAATATATTGAAAATCTGAAAATATGTTGTTCCAGGAACCTTCCAGAAGCAAAGATTTGAGTTAAAAACTGTTCTGCTGCTCTGAAAGAATATATTCAAGCATTTGGGCCACATTTTCACGATTTATCGAAAAAAATAGCAGACCTACAAGCTCGTAGCGCGGCACTCGGTGGCGCGCTACGAGCTTGTAGATCTGCTATTTTTCAATAGCCAAAGCGTAACATAATGCTTGAAACACTAAAAAGGGGTTCCCTTCCCGCACCAAAATGGGTTAACCCATTCTGACCGGGAACCCATTTTGGTGTT
This sequence comes from Protomyctophum bolini, assembly GCF_963924005.1. Lineage (NCBI taxonomy): Eukaryota > Metazoa > Chordata > Actinopteri > Myctophiformes > Myctophidae > Protomyctophum > Protomyctophum bolini. The sequence continues at coordinate 3,755,545 of NC_137863.1, read as the reverse complement.
GGCATCATGTTATGCTTTAGCTATTTTTGAAAAATCGAAGAACGACTGACATTTTTAGAATCTGATCTCAGGTCAGAATGGGTTCATCAGACCAGTGTGTGTCCAGTGGAAACCTCGTATGGATCTGATCTCAGGTCAGAATGGGTTAAGTATGCATTTCTCCAACACTTACTGTCCTTTTCACTGTAGCCTCACAAACCAGAGAAATAGATGCCGTTTTAGTTTTTACCTTCGGTGCTAATATTGTTTTTTGATAAGAGGGTAATATTATATTCACATTGTGTAGACAACGGGACGAGGGGAGAACCACCAGGGGGGTGTTTCCCTTTTCCCCCAAATGCAAAACATACTAAAGAAAAACACCTGCTTTGTATGTTGATAATATAATATGTAAATGTCATCATCATTGCTCAATAGAGTCACACACAAATCAAGATTTGAATTTGAATCCTTAACAATTGCATCTCTCTCTCTCTCTCTCTCTCTCTCTCTCTCCACACACACACCACTGGGAACAACAAAGCTACGTTTTAAAATGGCAGGTGTTTTCCCTTTTATCTGTTAAAATATCTGTTTGTGACTGTTGTACTGATTAAATGTCGCTGAAAGCTTGGGGGGAGGGGGGGGGGGATCTAGAATGCAGTGGTGGAAACAGTTGTTTTTTTCTGATGTTTTTTTCTGAATTGAAACGGAGTTCAATTTTACTATTTAGCATTTTTTACAATAATATCAGTGATTGTTGTAGGGTCTTGAAATCCTATTTTTTAGATCGGCCTATAATTAATATCCATGCAAAATTAGCACAACATGTAATACAGCATATCTCTGGATCTGGTATCTGGAAATACGTCATGTGTACTGTACTGTACTGTACTGTACGTGAAACTGGGTCCAAATATTTCAAAAGCAGTGATTTTGTTCTCAAGGGCTTAGGGCCGATTCATACTCCTATTTTAGAGCCGAATCTGTCCTAAAGTCGTCTCTTCGGTGCTACTGAAAATATCTGACGAGCCGAAATCATTTCGGCACTACAGCGCCGAAACAGCGGTAAAATAGGAGTATTCTTTTATCTCTCTCAGAACTCTTATTCTGCAACTTCAAGGCTAGACGAGCACAAAATAGTCGAACATATAACATTCTTAAAGTTATAAAAGAATGTTAACTCACAGCAGTCTATTTATTTATTTTATACAATATGGGACCTTCCGATATACCTTTCCTTTGTCACAGGGTATACATGAAACCTTTTGGTATAACTCTCTGACCAAATTATTACACTGGTATACATCATGGTTACTGTATGTTTGTTACACACACACACACTGCAACATGTTCTGGTCGATCTCCGCCTGTCCATTCAACGATCGATCTCCTCCTGTCCATTCAACCATAGGATGGTAGCCGACAGTACGCCAGGTTTATCTGTTTATCCGTCTCTGTGAGCATTAAGACGTCCTCTTCGGTTTGTTATGTTATGTTATGTAAAACAGATTATTTATTTTATTAAATCTCAATAAATGTTATTTTATTGTTTAAATCCTTTTATTGCACTCTTATTTATTTATTTTACAAGACTTGTTTTTGTGACTTGATTTCAAACTCTAGACGGGCCTGCCCCAAAGTGAAAACTAGAGTTCTCAGCAGGCCCACCGGTCCATTCAAACTCTAGACGGGCCTGTTGACTGATACCGGTCCATTCAAACTCTAGACGGGCCTGTTGACTGATACCTGTCCATTCAAACTCTAGACGGGCCTGTTGACTGATACCTGTCCATTCAAACTCTAGACGGGCCTGTTGACTGATACCTGTCCATTCAAACTCTAGACGGGCCTGTTGACTGATACCTGTCCATTCAAACTCTAGACGGGCCTGTTGACTGATACCTGTCCATTTAAACTCTAGACGGGCCTGTTGACTGATACCTGTCCATTTAAACTCTAGACGGGCCTGTTGACTGATACCTGTCCATTCAAACTCTAGACGGGCCTGCCCCAAAGTTCGCCCCAAAGCACTCGCCCAGCAGTCTGCCGTCAACGAGGCGGATGCGTGCACGCCTGAGGGTCGTCAGAAAACTCTTAGGGCTGTATTTTGCGTGTCTTAAGTACCAGGTCTTATTACTTAATTTAAGACCTGGAGGCGTGATCAATGCTCTTTGGCCACTCAGAATAGCCAAATGGCATTGATCATCACGCCTCCAGGTCTTTAGTTTACTCAAGTTAGGGAATAAGACCTGGTACTTAAGACACGCAAAATACAGCCTTTAGCCTCTAGAACAGTCAAAAGTATTTTGTTCCCAATTGGGGTCCTATATGTATCCAATTCATCAACATACAAGAAATAACACCAGAAATGCAATATCATCACAAATATAAAAACAGTATGTACAGATTAAGGAGGAGGAAAGCGTAACAGCTCAATGCACTGTGAGCTAATGTAGAACAGATCATTTTCTGAATGAAATGTAAATCAGGCACCAGTATCTGAGTGTCCTGACAGACACACATCAATCATTATAGAAATCAGATTTGAATCGCATTTCAGGAATGTGGTCAAACATCTGATACACTGTGTTGTTGGTTTCCAACCTGGATAAGGATCCATTTTGTGCTGACCAGCCTTTTATTTTTTATTTTGATTGATTGAATACTTTATTAGACAGAAATGCAAACTGTACTTGGGCTAAAAAGGATAACCCAAATAAGCTCTGAGAGGACAGTCATACTGTAGGTTTCCTTATGTCTTCCAATTAACCCATTTTGGACTGAGGTCGGAAACAATTCTAAATCCTAATAGTTTTCTGAAAAACCCCATGTTTCTATGTCAGTTGGTGCTCAACCTTTTTCATGTCAAGGACCCCCAGAATGATCTCTATTGGGCCACGGACCCCCACCTGAAAATATGTAGTTCCAGGGACCCCCCAGAAGAAGACAATATTTTAGTTAAAAATGTTCGCTCTGAAGTATTACGGTATATTCAAAGATTTACGCCACATTTTCACGACTTTTCAAAAATAGCAGACCTACAAGCTGCAGCTATATGAGCTTGTAGATCTGCTATTTTTCAATAGCTTTTGATTGATTGATTGATTGAATATTGTATTGGGCAACATGAATGCAAACAGCACAATGTACAGTCAGGCATTTTTGTCCAAAAAAAGGATTTCACCGAAGAAAGACCTTGCAGCCTTAATTGTTTCCATTCGGGTCCCATCCACTCACACATGACATGAATAATAAGCTACTAAGCTAAAGTATAACATAATGCTTAGATAAAACACCAAAAAGGGGGTTCCCGACCAAAATGGCTTAATAATAGAAGCTTTCAGCAGGTCCAAGTACGGTATTATAGTCATCTGGTGATCTGACCGAGTCATCATACAACATGTCCTCCTCCTCCCACGCATCGAAACATTAACAACACCACCACCGCCTCCTCAGTCGTCTTGTGTGGTTCTTCCAAACAGCTTCCACAGCACAGATGCTGCTGGAATGACTCATCACCTGGAGTTGTGTGTTTCTTTGTGTGTTTCTTTGTGTGTTTCTTTGTGTTGTGTGTTCTTGTTTGGTGCTTCCACACAGCTTCCACATAGCACAGATGCTGCTGGAATGACTCACCTGGAGTCGTGTGACACGTTCGTTCGTGGTGTCACAACGCACGCAACAGTTCCTCATGTGCATGATAACTCCCCTTCCCTTTAATACATTCTGAACGGGAACCCCTTTTGGTGTTTCAAAGCATTATGCTATATACTTTAAGCTATTGGAAAATAGCAGATCTACAGTGCACCGAGTGCCACGCTATACGAGCTTGTATAGGTCTGCTATTTTTGAGAAATCGTTGAAAATGTGGCGCAAATCTTTTGAATATTGTATTCAAAAGGGGGCATGGTTCCTGGGACAACATGTTTTGAGATGGGGGGGGGGGTCCGTGGCCAAGATACAGATAATTCCTGGGGGTCCTTCACATGAAAGAAGTTGAGCACCACTGACATTGAAACGTAGTGTTTTTTCAGAAAACTGTTAGGGTTTAGAATTAGACATTTTGTAGAATCTGTTCTCAGGTCTGAATGGGTTAAGTTTAACCCATTAAGAGCTGCTGCAGGTCGATTCTATTAAATGCCTTCTGAATCACTATAGTAGTTCTCACACTTTCAAAGGTTTTTCTCTTTCTAAAAATAGCAGATATACAAGCTTCATGACGTGCTGCGAGCTTGTATATCTGCTGTTTTTGAATGGCCAATGCAACACATTTCTACCATACATAGAATATATAGAATAGAATGGTTGTATACCTAGCGAGTCTAGGTGATGTGTGTGTGGAGGTGTCGCACGAACTCTCCCCTGGTGGTGGTGTCTCCGGGGAACACGGCCTGACAGAAGTCACACACGTGGGACTGTAGGGTCAGCTCCGACATCAGATCCTCACCCACCGCCGGGCTGAGGAAACCACCGCCGTCCAGCAAGGCCCGATACGACGCCAGGGGCTGGAGTAGGAGAGAGAGAGGCAGGCCGCCATGAAGGGGGGAGGCCGTGGATGGAAAGTGTCAAAGTACATTTATTATTATTACCATTATATTATTACTTTCTTCCGGACAGCAACGTATATTATTATATTATTACTAATATCAGCCACACACTGGGGCATGCGGCATGGTGGCTCAAGAGGTAGAGCAGGTCGTCCAATGATCCCTGGGTCGGCGGTTCGAATCCCGGCTCCTCCTCCTCCTCCTGTCTACATGTCGAAGTGTCCTTGGGCAAAGACACTGAACCCCACATTGCTCCCGATGTGCTGGTTGGTGCCTTGCATGGCTTCAGACGCAATCGGTGTATGAATGTGTGAATGTAATGCACAATCTATGTAAAGCGCTTTGGATAAAGGCGCTATATAAATGCACCATTTACCATTTAGTGGCCGGATGGTAACCGCAATGAGCTTGTAGATCTGCTATGTTCAAAGGATCTTTAGACATTTTGGAAAGTACTTTTACTTTTGGTATTTTAAGTAGGCTACATCTTATTCTTTTGTACTTTTACTCAAGTTAATTGTGAATACCGAACTACTTGTAGTAGTATGTCGGGGAGGCTTATTGTCGGTATCAAAACCCAGACGTGCTAAGACGAATGGTAAATGGTGCATTTATATAGCGCCTTTATCCAGGACGCTTTACATAGACTGTGCATTACATTCACCCATTCATACACTGATTGCGGTGGAAACCATGTGCAAGGTACCAACCAGCACATCGGGAGCAAATTCGGGGTTCAGTGTCTTGCTCAAGGACACTTCGACATGTAGACAGGAGGAGGAGGAGCCGGGATTCGAACCGCCGACCCACGGATCATTGGACGACCTGCTCTACCTCCTGAGCCACAGTCGTCGAATGCAGCGGAACAACAAGGAGAAATTGGGGAACCTACCCTAAAGGCCTGTAGTGTTGAGTCTCTGGCAGAACAATGAGAAACAGGGGAACCTACCCTAAAGGCCTGTAGTGTTGAGTCTCTGGCAGAAGCACACGCTCGCCTCGCATGTTGTTGTGAGGCTGAAGAACAAGAAGAAGAAGCTGATGATGATGATGATGATGATGGTGAGGCCTTCAGTCCAGACGAATCCCTGCCGCCACCGTGTTTCACCGCCACGTCCTGTTTGGGATCATGGGCCACACCTAGTCCTAGACCTAGTCTCTTCATGTCTTCAGTCAGCAGGTCACACAGAGGGCCTCTGCCTGCAGTCAGCAGGTCACATAGAGGGCCTCTGCCCGCAGTGTCATTGGCGCCATGGTGATGGTGGTGCCGGCCCGTTGGGTTGCGTGCTGTCATGGCTGGTGGTGGTGGTTGTAGGGGCCCGGGTCCTCCGTGATGGTGCTGTCCTGTTGGGTCCCGTGCTGGTTCTGGTGGTATCGGCCCGGGTCCTCCGTAGTGCAGGGCACAACATGAGGGGCTCTGTTGTTGTTGTTGTTGTGTTCGCTGGGCAAGGATGAAGGCGGCCGTCTCTCCACTAGGATCAGAGGCCACTAGAGGTAGAAAATGCACTGTGTTAAACCTCCCTGTGTCCTTACCATTGTATACTTTGTGTCCTCCCCATGTATGTTCTCTCCACTGTGTCCAGTTTGATAATAAACCATCACTTCACTTCATCTGCCTGCCTGTGTGTGGTTGCCAGGTTGCAGGTTGTGCACTTCCTGGGTCCAACACTTGTCTCACATCGTGACAGCTAACGTTGCACCCTGTTACATCAGTGGGTAGATTGTTCCAAGTATGGAACAGTCTGTACTGCACCTTGCCTCACTGTTTTACTGTTTACTGACAGCCAGAGTGTTTGTTTCATCATACCTGAACCTGGCTGCTGCTGCTGCAGGGTATCTGAGTGTTTGTGTCTGGCACAAACAAGGGACTAAATTATTTTCGCTCCTATGCCACCAAAATGTGGAAAGCCCTACCAACCAACAGTCATTAAGACATGCAAATCCCTTGACTCCTTCAAAACCTCTCTCAAAGGGCACCTATACGGACGTCTGCAATTCGAAACTGGCCGCCGTAAAATCTGAACCCCCCCCCCGACCACCGCCTATCCCCCCCCCCCCCTTTTCCCCTCACTGTATAAGTTTCTTTTCCCTTTTTGCTTCCTTTATGATTAATTCCTGTTCTGTTCTTTAACTATATGGAAGTGTCTATTTGTACGTCTCTAAATGTTTTGATGAATTGAACATGGACGGTGGACCCTCTTGTAAACAAGTGTAAAATGCTTAATTGGGTCGTCCACTCACAGTTAACAGTCTTTTGTATTGAGTTTGTGCTTGAAATGTAGTACTGTAATTCTGCAAACTGTTGTGTTGATAAATATTTCAATCAATCAATGGATCAAACCTGGGTGTTTCTGCAGGGTGTCTGTGAGCTGACGCAGCAGGGCGGCCTGCTTCAGACAGACGGATCTCAGCCCGAGGAATTCCCGGAACAGTTCCGTGTAAGCGTCTTCCATGTCGACTCAAAGGAAAGCTTGCAGGATATTTATTTATCCCCCACCTGGAAATGTTCACAAGTAAATTGACTACGTCACACATACGTACAGGGCGTATTAACCCATTCTGACCTGAGATCAGATTCATACGAGGTTTCCACTAGGACACACAACTGGTCTGATGAACCCATTCTGACGTGAGATCAGATTCTAAAAAATGTCAGTCGCTCTTTGATTTTTCAAAAATAGCAGACCTACAAGCTCGTAGCGCGCCACTCGGTGGCGCGCTATGAGCTTGTAGATCTGCTATTTTTCAATAGCTAAAGCATAACATAGTGCTTACACCAAAATGGGTGCCCGCCCAGAATGGGTTAATGATATAACCAGGCTAGAGGGAAGGGAATGTGTGATAATAATAAGCTATAAGGAAACCTTGTATGATGATGTCAGAAACAATTGGATTGCTGTATTTCACGTTTCACTTTATTTTTTATCAACGACTGAAGTGGACTGGTGACATTTTTGTACAGCTCACATTTACTGTGCAGTGTGCACGCACGCGCACTCGCGCACTCACACACACACACACACACACACACACACACACACACACACACACACACACCCTAATAAGTAACAATTAAGTACAATTATTTATCCATAGACTTTTGCCTTTGTCCAATTGGACTTCTTGCTGTAATCAATGCCTTACCCAATAAGTGCCTTGGTATGCAGCCAGAACAATTCAGATGCTCCCCATATTTTTCAGGTGAATGGAAAAATAAATATTGCCCTTTGAACATTCCACTGTCTGTCACGTACACGATGATCGAGTACCGTACGCTGCAATGAGGTACAACAAGCCTGTATATTAAGCCTTAGAGCCAAAAAATAAGGAAGTAGCATCATGGAGCAAAACAGGGAAGTGGAACGTGTTTTAACCCATTCTGACCTGAGATCAGATTCATACGAGGTTTCCACTGGACACACACTGGTCTGATGAACCCATTCTGACCTGAGATCAGATTAAAAAAATGTCAGTCGTTCTTCGATTTTTCAAAAACAGCAGACCTACAAGCTCTTAGCGCGCCACTCGGTGGCGCGCTATGAGCTTGTAGATCTGCTATTTTTCAATAGCTAAAGCATAACGTAATGCTAACACCAAAAGGGGTTCCCGCCTAGAATGGGTTAATAATGCTGAGCTGTCTGTCACACAATCTGTGACATGAGACTAAAAACTCTCTAAAGGACCAAAAATCACTTCCTTTACCATACCATTATTTACAAACAAAGTATTTATTAGGCCTAACTGGTTTTATCATTCATAAATTATTAGCGTAACACCCGCTAATAAAGTTAATTTGAAGCAGGACGCCCTGTCGTTACAGTAGGCCTAGTAGAAGACAAGCTATAGGGACAAAACAGAAGCACCCTTAATCCCTTTTACTGTCTCTGTCCTAAAGACTTAAGAGCAAAATGAGTTTTCCACTAGTTACTAGTGGGATAAACTCATTTTGCTCTTGATTACGTGTCTGACATAGCATGAATATACTAGCGACTAGTAGGCTATATTCATGACATGTCAGACTCGTATCAGTCTAGTATATTCATGCCATGTCAGTGTAGTATATTTGTCACAGTGCAAAGGCAGGAGCTTTAGGACCCAATAGCAGGCAGATGAGCTTCAATGCAAGGTCTTTATTCCAAAAAATCCCTTGCCACAAAGAAGTACTGTACATATAGTACATTAGGAGTTAAATCATGGATACACGAGGAGAACACTACTGACATTAAGTGAGGAACTATAGCAAAGGGAACTGAACAACCAGGGGAGTTATAAATAGACACAGACTAACTAGGCACAGGTGAAACTAAATACACAGGATAGGGCAGAAAGAGGACACACAGGTGAAAACACTGACACGTCACAAAGGTAGGTGAGACAAGGTAGGGAACAGTAACTAGGCAGACAGGAAAAAACCAAAACAGAGTAACAGAAAGCCAAACAGAACAGGAAGACAAGGCAAAAATACTGAACATACAGAGAATAATAAGTCCGAAGGACTGCAAAGCAAAGCAAAGTTCTTTGTTTACCCAGGCAAGTGGACTAAGCCAATGACTTGTTTACAGCCAGGCCCTGCTCATAGAACATTTCATGGTAGGGGTTCAATGCCTTGCTCAAGGGCACTTCAGCGGTGGTAATTTTAACGTGCCGGTCCGGGGATTCAAACTGGCGACCTTCCGGTATCAAGACCGCTCCGCAAACCGTTCGGCCACCGCTGCCCCGATACTGCAGTATTAGTAAACAAGTACAAAGGCAAGAATAGTAACAACAACAACTTCCTTTCTTGACTTAAGCAAATATACAGAACATAAATCAACCACATAACCATGAAGGTCAGACTCATAAGCCAAATATTAGTCCAGTGCTTTTGGACCTATAAGTCAATAATTGCTCAAATTCAAAGGCAGACGAGGAGCGAGGCGTGACAATATTCACATGTCAGACACGTATCAGTCCTCCCCCCCTGGTAGCACCCTGGAGAGAATGCACACACACACAAGTCGGGGGGGTAGGACCAAGGGATTTGGGATTTGTTTATAAACATTTTGGTATTTGTTTATAAACATTTGTGATTTGTTTATAAACATTTGTGATTTATTTATAAACATTTTAGGATTTGTTTATAAACATTTGGGATTTGTTTACAAACATTTGGGATTTGTTTATAAACATTTGGGATTTGTAAGTCTCATGGGGGGGGTAGGACCACTACCAGTTTACCTGTAGTAAGTCTCATGGTCGGGGGGGTAGGACCAAGGGATTTGGGATTTGTTTATAAACATTTTGGTATTTGTTTATAAACATTTGTGATTTGTTTATAAACATTTGTGATTTGTTTATAAACATTTGTGATTTGTTTATAAACATTTGTGATTTGTTTATAAACATTTTGGGCTCTGTATAATATGTTGCCTAGGGCCTCAAAAGGCCTAGAACCGGCACTGCACACACACAGGCCGGGGGCACACCTTAGCGCACAGCCGCGGACAGAGGAAGCCGACGTCATTCCGGCTTTTTAGACAGCTGGTGGATGGAAAAGAAGCTCGCTCCACCTCTGCGGCTGACTGACGCCACGGACAGATTCCCGGAAACACTCTCTTCCGCGTCAGTCAGCCGCTAAGGTGTGCCTGTACTCACACACACACACACACACACACACACACACACACACACACAGACACAGACACACACACACACACACACACACGCACACGCACACGCACACACACACACACACACAGACACAGACACACACACACACAGTTTACTTCCCTTTTTTGCTGGGTTTTAGACAGTGACCCTTTCTGTCCTTTCCTTTTGAAGGCGATAGTGACGATAAAAGACACAAGTCATTTCCTTTCTCCTGGCATGGAAACATATTGTAATAATATAATAATGACCAAAGGTCAGCGGACACCCTTTGTAATTTTACACTTTGTGTCTATATTAATGCTCACGTTAATTGACAAAAAGATGTATTGCTGGCGATCATATAGAATGTTGTAGACCACATACTTATAATGGTTTAATCAGTCAGTCCAACCTCACCTTATAGCAGGATACATCAGTCATCCCCCGCTCTGATTCACGGTGAGAGACAGATAGAAGCCCTAGTTATCGATGGCATGCTTTTATCTGTGCTGATCTCGTTTCCTTGTGGCTGCATCACATCATGTCTACCTACTGTAACTGATGACAGCTAATATAAGGCATGGCAAGCAGCAACACGGCCACCTGGAAACACAGGACGGACTACAGGCTGCTATGAGCCTGTCGATGAGCCTGTCAATCAATGAGCCTGTCAATCAATGAGCCTGTCAATCAATGAGCCTGTCAATCAATGAGCCTGTCAATCAATGAGCCTGTCAATCAATGAGCCTGTCAATCAATGAGCCAGGGCTGGACTGAGACAAAAACTCGGCCCGGTCATTTCCGCGTGAATGTGGCCCAGACCGACCGGCCCACCGACAACTGGCGCGCAAATAGCAGAAACTCTACCGCCCCGCTCCGTCGAGGCACACACAAACAAACAAGCCCCTAATAATACCACCACTTTTACAGAACAACATAAATGATACAAACCAACAGACTAAACTACACAACCCTTTGTAGAGGGTTTATTTGTCACTCACTGATATACAGGTACAGTGACATTATCATGATGGCAGAATGGCAGCACGCCCGGACCTTTCCTGGTGGCCTGCCGCCTATTGGCCTGCCTGCCTGGCAAAAAAAAGGAAAAAAAAGCTAATTTAAAAATAAATCATGGCGGCCCCATACGGTCGCGGCCCACCGGGAATATGTCCGGTACGACCTGTGGCCAGTACTGCCCTGTCAATGAGCCTGTCAATGATCCCATTGCTCCAACTAGTGAAAAGATATCCCAGAATAATGGAGAATCAAATCGGGAACCAACTCCATGATGTAGATTCCCGTGATTTGTGCGGGAATCCATTATGAACGTACTTAATTAATATAGCATTCTATTGAAAAGAAATTAAAAAATAAAAATCTATACAATTCTGCATGGTACCTCACTCACTCTGCGAATCAGTTGCAATTTACAGATATGTAAATTCCAGACTCATTTGTAGGAAAGTTAATAAAAACGTATTAAATGTGTGAATACTTATTTTCCGGCGGCTGACCCATAAAAATGTGGCATATCCTTGAGTCCAAGTGGACGTTATAATAAGTGACAATTTGTCCAGATTTGTCTAAATCTTTAGAAAACAGCCCGTCTATACAAGCTCACTGTAGTGTCCAGCCACTTGTATTGCATAGAGTACGTATGTTAGAGGCAGGTGGGTCATATGTGATTAAGTGGTGGTGATTACATGCAATGTGACTGTGATTTGGTTCAGTGTATACCGAACAAGTAAAGACTACAAGGCAGCCCTATGTGTCCGGTGTGTTTAAATACGTAAATGTGAATCTACAACACTACATTTGGCGACGAGGAAAATATCCTGCTCGTTGTGTGGACTTTTGAACAATAAAGTGGAGATTAGTCTACAAGAGTTTTGCGAAAGGCAAGAAAGTTAAAACTCGAGAGAAACAAAGTCTCTGAGTTTGCCTGATGCGGTTCCACCCGATGTGGCGCTTCGTCAACTCTTTAGATGGGCTATAATTTTGAAAAGCCCAAATAAATAAATAAAACTATTTCTCAATGTTGCTGGAAGAACCCCCTCAAGGACCCCCCCGGGGGACGTACGTCCCCGCAGGCCGGCCCCCTCCTCTTTGAGGACCATATACCGCCGTCCCAAAGTCAACAGACACCGTACGTGGTCATACCCGGAGGTCACGCATGTGATTCTGTCCTCTCAGCTGTCCATGTCGAGGTTCCGTAATCACATCTTATAACCCTATCTCCCCTTGCTTATCCTATTCTGGACGGGAACCCCCTTTTTGGTGTTAGCATTATGCTATGCTTTATAGCTATTGAAAAATAGCAGATCTACAAGCTCATAGCGCGCCACCGAGTGGCGCGCTACGAGCTTGTAGGTCTGCTATTTTTTTTGAAAAAGTCGTGAAAATGTGGCGCAAATCTTTGAATATAATATTTCAAGAGCGAACATTTTTAACTAAAATATTGGCTTCTGGGTGGGGGGGGGGGGTCCCTGGAACTATACATATTTTCAGGTGGGGGTCCACCGTGGCCCAATAGAGATAATTCTGGGGGTCCTTGACATGAAAAAGGTTGAGCACAACTGACATAATATAGAAACATAGCTTTTTCCAGAAAACTGTCAGGATGTATAAGAGAAGACATTTTTAGAATCTGATCTCAGGTCAGAAAGGGTTTGAGCACAACTGACATATAGAAACATAGCTTTTTCCAGAAAACTGTCAGGATGTAGATTAGAAGACATTCTTAGAATCTGATCTCAGGTCAGAAGGGGTTATGTAACCGCGCGGGCCGGCTGCAGTGTGTAATGGATCCCAGTGTGTGAAGGGCAGCCCTAATCCTCCCCGACACCCTCAGAGCGATGAAAGATCCCCATCTTTGTCGCTGCGCTCGCCTTTCTTCGCCGCGTCGCACAAGCGTTTTAGCGTGCTAATTCCTGCATAACCCATTCTAACCGGGAACCCATTTTGATGTTTAGCATCATGTCATGCTTTAGCTATTGAAAAATAGCAGATCTACAAGCTCATAGCGCGCCACCGAGTGGCGCGCTACGAGCTTGTAGGTCTGCTATTTTTGAAAAATTGAAGAACGACTGATATTTTTAGAATCTGATCTCAGGTCAGAATGGGTTCATCAGACCAGTGTGTGTCCAGTGGAAACCTCGTATGAATCTGATCTCAGGTCAGAATGGAATAATACCTGCTTGGAGGCCCGCGGCCAGGCGGCCACATGACGGGATCATGTTCCCCCCGGCCCCGGGATAGATGGATGGATGGATGGATGACACGCGTGTGATCCGCTGCCTGAAAGAGCTTAATTTATACTGGTATAATAAAGTAATACGCTACAGTGGGGCCTGCCAAGCAGAACTGATACCGCTATGTTGGACAAGGGATGGTGGAAAAAGTAACTTAAGTTAAAGTATCAAATTAAATACGGCAATGTTAGGCACGTAACAATTTCTCGTAAATTGATTCAAACTAGAGTGGTGCCCGGGGGAAGGGCAGTGCCCAGGGGGGCCAGTGCCCGTGGGAGCCTCATGGGCCCCTAGGGGCCCCTACCCAGAGCCTTGACAGGGGCCCTGTCCAGGCTCTGGGCAGGGGCCCCTAGGGGCCCGGGCAGAGGACTTTTGTGGCGGTTCTGGACAAACGTGGGGTATGACCGACTCGACACCGGACGAGTCGGTGATGTCGTGATGTCAGAAGTTATGTCAGCGGTATCCCCTTTTATGACCATGTATGGAGTTCTTTGTCAGGCATGCCCAAATATGGACATCAGAATGATGTCAGAAGTTTTTATGCCTTATCCAACATTACAGCCATAATTAAAACAAACACACAATGTTCATTTACTGTACAGATATATATATATACAATTGCTCTCAAGAATCTTTTTCTGAAAAACATTTGAAATGAGAAATACAAAATGCAGTAACCTGAAAATGTATTCTATCAACAGTATAACCTTTCCTTGTTTTCCGAGACAACCGTGACCACCCATGGCTCAGCGAAAACACGTTTTGGGTCAATTTATTCATTCATTGCGAACGCAGTGAGCACTTACTATGAGACCTAGCAGATCATGTCTGTCTGTGTGTCTGTGTGTCTGTGTGTCTGTCCGTCTGTCCCGCTATCCAAATATGGAGTGTGTTGCATCAGCAATCACTCAGCTCCATATATGGGCACAAAAGGGGCCAGGTCCACATATACAGTAACAGCGGGACAGACACACAAACAGACAGACAGACAGACAGACAGACATGATCTGCAGGGTCTCAGCTGCGTTCGCTTCCCGCGTTTGCGCGTCTTACTGGTATTTATTACGTAGCCGCGAAGTGGGACAATTGTCACAGAGCTGGTCATTGTTGAGAATTAACTCAACAATGACCGGCTGGGTGACAATTAGTGGGTAATCCCTTGTATAAATAAAGCATTTTATAATCGTCAAGAAAGGTCAAGAATCATAATACTTCATAATTGCTGGTCACTCGATTATAATTCCCATAGCTGGAATACATCATTATAATTGTTATAATGCATTATAATCACTGTTAATTAATGACCGCATTGCAGCAGGATTATAAATCACATTATAAGTAAAGTTAAGCCTAAGGCACGGTTCTCATTGGGTGATCTAAGTAAAGTTAAGCCCAAGGCACTCATGGTTACGTCAGGGAGAAAGCCTTTATTGGAGCGTGGCTGGATGAATTAAAATACAAAAAAATGCCAACATGTTTCCAATGTTGGAAAAAGTACTCAAATGTTTTTACTTAAGTAAGAGTATCAATACTAGAAATACTCTCTTACAAGTAAAAGTCTGGAATTCAAAATGTACTTGAGTGAATTAAGTACAAATGTATTGGCTACAAAATGTACTCAAAATGTACAAAATGTACTACATTATGCAGAATGTACCAGTCTTAGTCTTAGTTAAAATGTACACATCTTTTGAAAATTGCTGATCAGTCTATTTTCAAATGGACGAAATGTATATAGAACAATACGTACAATATTTCTATCAGAGATGTATTGTGGAGTAGAAGTAGTAAAGTAAAGTATAAATAGCTCAAAGTTATACTTATACGTACAGTACTTAAGTATATGTACTTTTTAAAGTTACTTCCCACCACTGCATGTGGTCTCCGGAGCACCCATGACCTTTGACCTGCACCCTCTCCACCAGCACCAGAGCTGTAGAGTCCCCGCTAGTGAAGTCAACATGCGTCTCCTGCTTGTAGATCTGATCATTTCAAAGGTATGCACATGCCTGACATCATCATATTATACCCGGACGTTATGCAGGCCAAGGAACCCTTTCTGAGTGGACAAAAACTACTGCCTGGCCTTAAGTTCACAGCCCATACATCCAATCAGAAGAGTCCTATCTGATTGACAGCCCCACACATCCAATCAGAAAAGTCCTATCTGATTGACAGCCCCATACATCCAATCAGAAAAGTCCTATCTGATTGACAGCCCCATACATCCAAACAGAAAAGTCCTATCTGATTCCTATCCTATCCTAAATCTCGATTTTCCCTTCTACTTATACAACATTTTCATAATATACTATTACTGGTAACAATTACAAGAGTATATATATTTTTTGTGGTATTGCTATACTTCTATACTTAATGTATAAGTATCCCAAATCACGGGAGTATCCACTCTCCCACACGGGTCCCAGCGTTGAGTTGACGGTTGATTTATGCTAGCTTTATTAATATATCTGGGCTATCCTGTGTCCCAAATGCAGCTAGGACACCATGGGGGGGTGTTCTCTGTCTTGGAAGTTAGAGCATGTGTTTCGTCTGACCTTGAGCCCCCCCCCCACCCACCGCCCCCTGGCTGCACCCTCCGCACCCCCCCCCCCCCCCTCCGCACCCTCCACACCCCCCCTCTGCACCCCCATACCCAACATCCTTTAGCACCTAATCCCCCATGTTGAGTTTGAGTGTGTGACTGTGCGTGTGCGTGTGCGTGTGTGTGTGTGTGTGTGCGCGCGTGTGTGTGCGTGTGTGTGTGTGTGTGTGTGTGTGTGTGACTGTGTGCGTGTGTGTGTGTGTGTGTGCGTGTGTGTGTGTGTGTGTGTGTGTGTGTGTGTGTGTGTGTGTGTGTGTGTGTGCGTGTGTGTGTGTGTGAGTACAGGAGCTGTGAATAACTGCCAGCCAGCCAGCCAGCCATGGGTCTGTCATCTGCCAGTGCAACACTAGCTGGGTGCTGCCTCTGCCTGCCCGTCAGTCACTCTTTAAGTTGTTTCATAATCGTAACGTTCTCAAATTCTCCTCGTGAGCAGGGTGAAGAGAGAGAGAGATAGAGAGAGAGAGAGAGAGAGAGAGAGAGAGAGAGAGAGAGAGAGAGAGAGAGAGAGAGAGTGAGAGTGTGTCTGTCTGTCTGTCTGTAATGTATATAGAACAACACGTACATATACTTTCGTTGTTGTTGTTTTTTGTTTCTTTTGTCTTTTTCCGCCCACTCTTTCATTTTTTGTCCTCCTGAAATGTACCACCTGAAGTGATATTGCCTTGTCTGTCCCTGTTTGAGTGTGGACTCGATGTCTTATGTAGAAAAAGGACTATACTATACAGAGACATTGGAGATGGTGCCACATGGAGGGGGGATGAGGGAGGGAAGAGGGGTGGGAAGAAAAAAAATGAAGAAAATCTTGGGAACTGCTCTTGTGTCATATGTAGAAATGCTATACTGCACTTTCCAAATAAAACAAATATTATTAAAAAAAAAAGAACAATACGTACAATATTTGCGAACGCAGTGAGCACTTACTATGAGACCTAGCAGATCATGTCTGTCTGTCTGTCTGTCTGTCTGTCTGTCCCGCTTTTGTGCCCATATATGGAGCTGAGTGATTACGTCACCATGACTCAGCCATAACCATATAAGGAGTCCCCAAAGCAGCTATACGTCCAAAACCCAAAATATGTACGAGCTGCGTTCGCTTCCCGCGTTTGCGCGTCTTACTGGTTGTATCAGAGATGCATTGTGGAGTAGAAGTAAACATATTGGAAATTATTGGAAATACGAATAAGTAAAGTATAAATAGCTCAAAAGTTATACTTATACGTACAGTACTTAACCCATTCTGACCGGGAACCCATTTTGGTGATAGCATCATGTTATGCTTTAGCTATTGAAAAATAGCAGATCTACAAGCTCATAGCGCGCCACCGAGTGGCGCGCTATGAGCTTGTAGGTCTGCTATTTTTGAAAAATCAAAGAACGACTGACATTTTTTAGAATCTGATCTCAGGTCAGAATGGGTTCATCAGACCAGTGTGTGTCCAGTGGAAACCTCGTATGAATCTGATCTCAGGTCAGAATGGGTTAAGTATATGTACTTTTCAAAGTTATACTCCCCACCACTGCATGTGCATGGTCCTTTTCTCCAATGTCTCCGAACACCCATGACCTTTGACCTGTCTGTCTGTCTGTCTGTCTGTCTGTCTGTCTGTCTGTCTGTCTGTACATGTCTGTACATGTCTGCCTGCCTGCCTGTCTGTCTGCCTGCCTGCCTGTCTGTCTGTCTGTCTGTCTGTCTGTCTGTCTGTCTGTCTGTCTGTCTGCCTGCCTGTCTGTCTGCGTGCAATAATGTGGAACCGTTTAGCTCTATAACCAATATCCAGTGACACTGACATCTTCATTTATTAACCCATTCTGACCTGAGATCAGATTCATACGAGGTTTCCACTGGACACACACTGGTCTGATTAACCCATTCTGACCTGAGATCAGATTCTAAAAATGTCAGTCGTTCTTCGAATTTTTCAAAAAATAGCAGACCTACAAGCTCGTATCGCGCCACTCGGTGGCGCGATATGAGCTTGTAGATCTGCTATTTTTCAATAGCTAAAGCATAACATGATGCCAACACCAAAATGGGTGCCCGGTCAGAATGGGTTAAGCACCTTTTTATTACTCCAGGGGGTCACAGGTATGTTAAACCTATGGCAGGGGGGTGTCTGGATCAAAATGTGCGGGCCGGGCCCGCCGGGCCCAGAGATCACCCAGCCTCACATACTGCCGTGATACAGATTGTCAACACCGCGATCAGTACCAAAGCCGCCCAGTGTATAAATGTAGGCACAGTAGGCCTAACATCTCAATAATAACAATATCAAAGCAGACTCAATGCCGTCACATTGTATGAGCTGCAAATCATCTGATAAAACTTTGGCCGTATATGAAAGAGAGAAGAGAACAGAACTGACATACTGTAATCTTCACTTAGACGATGATTTGTACTGTGGCCCGATTCATACTTCCTCTAATCACGCTGTTGTCACGTGCAGTAAATAGCCGATCTACAAGCTGCTCGCCCAACGCCATGCGTGCGCCTTGTGATCAGCCTATTTTCGGCTTCGCGAGACACTCTGTTGTGTGATAACAGAGGCAGGCTTACCATTCACTTAGGAATGTAATCCCCATGGGCACCACGAGCTTGAGAAAGTGATATGGGGCCCCGGCGCATGGTCAGACTTTATCGCAGGGGGATGGCATTGCCATTGAAGATCTGCCAAGCAGTGCCAACTCATTTATCACAAGACTCTCCTTCAGTGAGAGAGAGAGAGGCCGGGGTCCAATTACAGAGGTTTCCATGGGCTCAACAATGGGCTACTGCTAAAAATACATTCTCAAAGGGGTTTCCGAGCGAACACCAAGCACGTCGTACACTGTAAACGATATGCAGACATAAGCTACTGACGGCTGGGTTCACTGTGGCAGATACAAAAGCTTTAACACGGCATAATAGTGTAGCTTATTGGTGTCTTTTTGTAAGTTGAAACCAGCTCAACTTATTTGTTAGCTTTTTTTTCAACGGTTGTAGCTTTTGTAGCAGTTCCAAACGTTGGATATGAAATATAGATATGATATGATATGATATGATATGATATAGTACTTTACTGACAGAGTGACAGTTCACACTGAAATGTGTCTTGCGACCCAGCAGCCAAGTATGCAGAACACATATAGGCCTAAACACATTTGACAATTTTACATACATAAAGACATGAAGACAAGAGCAATATCCACCGGATGTTTCGTCGTGTCTTTATATCGGTGTGTCCATTGAAAACAAAATGGTGGTCATACAAAATCAGTTTGGATTGGTGGTCATATGACAGGCCCTTTCTATTAGCCAGGCTACCTTTCTTTACCATTTTTGGCCCCATTAATTCAGGGCTATAATGTCACCTTTGCACACATCAACTGCTCTCATAGTCTAATATAGGCCGGTTGGATTACCTCATATTGTCGCTACGTCAACAACACTGCAGTCAGTCTGGCTTCATAAGTCAACGTTCTTCATCTATTATGTAGGCTAATTAACCATGAATAAATCAAGCACCAAGCAGACCAATCAGGCTACCTAGACAACAACAGGACTATTCCGATTAATCGGGGGCTGTCGAGATCGAGCTACGCATTTATGTGGATGCAGAGGTACATTTTCATGGCACAAAAACAAATCACAATCTCCACATTGCTTACTTTAAAACTCACTCAGCATCTGTGTCTGTCCATTAGCTAAAAAGCATGTTATACTTTGCATTATGCAAAAATAGCAGTTAGACGGGCTCACACGGCACATGCAAATCTTTCAAGCGGACATTTCTGACTCAAATCTTTCCCCGGCCAGATACTTGTGCTTCTGGGCATCCCTGGAACTAAATATAATATGGTATACTATAATACAGTGTCCGCGGCCAGATACTGTGCATACAATATTGGGGGTCCTTCCTTGGCATGAAAACGTTTGAGCACCACTGATATATATAGCAACAGGTTTTTCAGAAAACAAAAGAAAACTGTATAGACATTTGTCTTTACTTAATAATGTATAAGCTCCATGGACAAAAAACCCACATAATAAATAAAATAAATACAAAATACAAAATAAATACTGTACAACGTATTCTGCCTGACAAGAGATGAGAGAAAGGAGAGGAGTCGGTCGGGGAGACCCAGACGGTCTCGTAACAACCCTCTGCATACAGTAGTTATTTATATTTACAGCTCAGTCCATCAATAAACGACAGGTGCGGTATCCTCGGTATAACAGGCCTATTGGCTTTCCTCCCCTCGGAAAACAATATTATTACCTCGTCCAGAGCCAGACCAAACAGAAAATGTTGTTGTTTTTTTTTGTGCTGTTCCATAACAGCTCCAATGAACAGCTATGCACACACACACACACACACACACACACACACACACACACACACACACACACACACACACACACACACACACACACACACACACACACACACACACACACACACACACACACACACACACACACACACACACACACACACACACACACACACACACACACACACACACACACACACACACACACACACACACACACACACACACACACACACACATCATAGCTTTGTTTTCATTTAATTTAATTAATTCAATCCTCACTCTCTCATTCTCTCATAAAGACCATCCCTGGCGGTCCCACACATACAAGATCATTTAAAAAAGCATGAATTAGTCTTAATAATAATTACACTACAGTAGGCATATTTACAGGCCTCTTACTATTCCAGGAGTGCATTACAGTATGTTTCTATATAAATTCTGCAGTGTATGTTGTTTTTCTAGTCCTCTCCCGTGGCAGAGAGGGCAGAAAGAGGCCTTGGTATGTTCAGAGCAGCAAATCATACCATGACATGTGTGCCACAAATCACACTTCAGCAGCACACAGTGTCTCCAGACTGTAAGGTTATACCATGTTCCTGAATCCACAGGGTACACGCAATGACGCAACCCCCATGGCGATCCAGCTAGGGGACATGCAGGTCCAGCTAGGGGACATCCAGCTAGGGGACATGCCGCTAGGGGACATGGTGGCCAAGAGCCAGCTAGGGGACATGTTCCTGAAACCAGCTAGGGGACATGTTCCTGAAACCAGCTAGGGGACATGTTCCTGAAACCAGCTAGGGGACATGTTCCTGAAACCAGCTAGGGGACATGTTCCTGAAACCAGCTAGGGGACATGTTCCTGAAACCAGCTAGGGGACATGTTCCTGAAACCAGCTAGGGGACATGTTCCTGAAACCAGCTAGGGGACATGTTCCTGAAACCAGCTAGGGGACATGTTCCTGAAACCAGCTAGGGGACATGTTCCTGAAACCAGCTAGGGGACATGTTCCTGAAACCAGCTAGGGGACATGTTCCTGAAACCAGCTAGGGGACATGCAGGCCAAGAGCACGTCGACAAGATGGCACACATTTACACATTTGGGTGAAACCCGCGCATGGTGTCGGGCAGTGTTGTTTTCGTCGACTAACTAAAACTAAGACGAAAAATGTTCGTCAACTATACCTTTTTTCACTGACGTAAACTAAATGGAAACTAAATGAAAACTAAGACTAAATATATTGACAATATATGTCCACAAATAAAAACTAGACTAAAATGTTAGGAAGGGACTAGTGGACGAGAGATCCAGTATAACTTGCATTTTACACTTGGTCGCATGCTGGAAATAGCTGATCTACAAGCTCAAGATCGGCTATTTTCAGCAAGTGCAAAATCAGCCATTACGACGGCATCAATTGGCCCGCCAAAATACATTGTAGTCTACTAAATCAACTGTTGATTTTGACAATCTTATGACATTTAGTCGACTAAAACTAGACTAAACACTAAAACATTCCGGGTGACTAAAATGTGACTAAAACTAAATGAAAACCATTCGAGAGACAATAATTTTTTTATCCCACGATTTTGTAACCCATTTTTTACCCCTGTGTCAATCATCTAATGTGATCCTGGGCTCTACACACCCTCCACCAACCTAGTCCCCATATATGGGGGACAAGGGGAGAGCAACGGACTTGAACTCATGCTTCCTTCATGCCTGAGTGTCCAAGTTGCTCCTTTACACCTGACAGGGGGGAGTTTCCCTGGTTGGACGTAGCGCGTGGAAGGAACACGTTATTCCAACCAGATCCTTTCCCCTCCATCAGGCGCCATTTCACTGTGTTTCGTATTTCTGTTATTATTTATAGCCTTATTAGTTTGGAGAATGTTCTGTTGCATTCATTTTGTTTTGCTTTTACTGGAAATATAAAGTGCATAATACAAACATTTACTCGTTCTCCTGTGCTACTGGTAAAAACCATGTCTCCATGACACGTATGTGCATGAATTCTCCTCCCCACACCTGTCCATAATTAAACCCTATAGGCCTGGGAGGCGTGTCACACCTGTCCATAATTAAACCCTAGGCCTGGGAGGCTTGTCACACCTGTCCATAATTAAACCCTAGGCCTGGGAGGCGTGTCACACCTGTCCATAATTAAACCCTAGGCCTGGGAGGCGTGTCACACCTGTCCATAATTAAACCCTAGGCCTGGGAGGCGTGCCCGTCTGTGCCCAAAACAATAACCCAATTAGCCAATTATCTACAGAATAATATTCTCCAAACTAATAAGGCTAAATAATAACATAAATAATAATAAAAAAAATACTAAACACAGTGAATTGGCTTCTATACAGCCGGTATAGAAACCCGACTGTGGGGGCTCCATGCATACAGAGGTTAAGTGTAGGCCTACTGCCTCTATCTTTGACTTCTGCTCATCGTTCTGTCCATTAAAACAAATCCCTCGCAGCTGTGGGTCAAAAGAGCATCACAACAATAAAATAAAATGAATGCTGCAAATTGTTTTTTGTGTCTGATCTAAATAACCCAGAGAAAACCTGTTTAACAGTATTCGTTTTATAACTCAGAGATGGTCCCATTTTTAATATACACCATCAAATATGTTGCACTGTTAATATGCAGCTTCCTGGCACAAGGTTCTGGTTTCTATAGAAACCAGAACACGCATGGTGTGTCCAGCCCTGCTTATATATATATATACACATCGCTACTGAGCATATAATTAGTGCTGCATTTTACAGAGAGAGAGAGAGAGAGAGAGAGAGAGAGAGAGATAGTGGGACACACATGTGCTTCTTGGTATTTTATAATGTAATGAGCGATCTCTGTTAGCGGCCGTTCACATACCGCCTGCTCATCTTCCCCTCCTCTTCTCCTCCTTTTTTCCACCGTGTCTGCCAATAAGCCAAAACCCTGTGACCAGAACTTAGTGTTCTGTTCTGTGCGGGTAGAGGATCGGGTGTCAAGTGGCTGATTGCATGAGGCCTGCTGTGGCTGCAAGTGGCACACATGGTGGCATAGCTTATATGATCATATGGTCTCAGTGGTGCCACCCGGTTATATTAACACCACCTCGCTGATATAAAGAAGAACAAAAGAGATTCTGGACACTTTTCGCTTGATTCTCTTTAAAAGTATATATACTGTATATTTTGCTTTTTAATTTCAAGAGTCCTCCATAATGCATTATGGGGGAGTGACATGCAGTAGAGGCCGTCGGGATTCGGGAGTCAAACCTGCGGTTAAGACTGATATGAGGTTTTTTGATGAATTGAACAATGTGGACCCTGTTGTAAACAAGTGTAATGCTTAATTGGGTCGTCCACTCACAGTTAACAGTCTCTGTATTGAGTTTGTGCTTGAAATGTACTGTAATTCTACAAACTGTTAATAAATATTTCAATCAATCAATCAAAGGTTAGGGGACTTACGTGGCCGGTTAAGACTGATATGAGGTTGTGACCAAGCGGGTCACAACTCACAACCCAGGGCACGACACAGGCAGTTGTTCTCAAGTAGGCTGTTTATTCCTCCTAAGCCAGGGAATTGGTCATCAAACAAACTGTCTCCGTCATTAACAGGAGCCAAAACTAAAATGTAAAATGTATGTGCAATCCTATAACTTCAACTAAAACAGTCACCGTGTGACATTATTAAACATCCAATTCTAGCAGGCAGGAATGTGGAGTATTGTGTGTCTCCCTGTCTGGACCCAGCTAGCCTCTCACTGCAACAGAGAACACAAGCACATTAAGCTTCCTGATATACACAGCAGCTGTCCTTCATTTAATTGACACAATCTGCTGCAGGTGCGCCTGTTGAGCTGCAGGCAAAGCCAGCCCTGTCACCTGTCACTCACAGACACCTTGATCTCCGCCCCCTGCCACAGAGGTTAGGGGAATTACAGTATGGCCGGTTTAGACTGATATGAGGTTAGGGGACTTATGTGGCCGGTTAAGACTGATATGAGGTTAGGGGACTTATGTGTGGCCGGTTAAGACTGATATGAGGTTAGGGGACTTATGTGTGGCCGGTTAAGACTGATATGAGGTTAGGGGACTTCTTACAGTATGTGGCTGGTTAAGACTGATATGAGGTTAGGGGACTTATGTGGCCGGTTAAGACTGATATGAGGTTAGGGGACTTATGTGTGGCCGGTTAAGACTGGTATGAGGTTAGGGGACTTACAGTATGTAGCTGGTTTAGACTGATATGAGGTTAGGGGACTTACAGTATGTGGTCGGTTAAGACTGATATGAGGTTAGGGGACTTACTGTATGTGGCCGGTTAAAACTGAGGTTAGGGTTTGGAGTTAGATTTAGTCGGACAAAGCGACCAACCCCAATGACGTCGGACGTCTCCGTGTTTCCTGATCACAGCCAGTAGGCTCCAGTATATACAAGGATGGGGTCGACTCGACCCCGTTTTCAGAACACCTCACGTTACAGAATGGCTCGGCATGAGGCTTGCTTATGAGGGCGGATTCTGCTGCCAATGCATTTAAATGGGAACGGAGCCGTGTGTGTGTGCGGAAGAGAAGACCTCCACACACCCGGTTCAGTTTGTTGCAGACAGTGTGCGTTGGTGACAAAGCAGTAGACGACGTACACTAGAAGTGCAACGTTTCTATTTATTCGGTCTTGCGACCGATTAAATCGCAATGTCACGAGACAGAGACGCTGCACTTTTTCATCTGAATAAAAGCTCTTGAAGTGTGGGTCTCCCTCCTGTCTGTCCCTGGCCCCTCGGTGTCCAGGGTCTCCCTCCTGTCTGTCCCTGGCCCCTCGGTGTCCAGGGTCTCCCTCCTGTCTGTCCCTGGCCCCTCGGTGTCCAGGGTCTCCCTCCTGTCTGTCCCTGGCCCCTCTGTGTCCAGGGTCTCCCTCCTGTCTGTCCCTATGGCCCCTCTGTGTCCAGGGTCTCCCTCCTGTCTGTCCCTGGCCCCTCGGTGTCCAGGGTCTCCCTCCTGTCTGTCCCTGGCCCCTCGGTGTCCAGGGTCTCCCTCCTGTCTGTCCCTGGCCCCTCGGTGTCCAGGGTCTCCCTCCTGTCTGTCCCTGGCCCCTCGGTGTCCAGGGTCTCCCTCCTGTCTGTCCCTCATGGCCCCTCGGTGTCCAGGGTCTCCCTCCTGTCTGTCTGTCCCTGGCCCCTCGGTGTCCAGGGTCTCCCTCCTGTCTGTCCCTGGTCCCTCGGTGTCCAGGGTCTCCCTCCTGTCTGTCCCTGGCCCCTCGGTGTCTAGGGTCTCCCTCCTGTCTGTCCCTGGCCCCTCGGTGTCCAGGGTCTCCCTCCTGTCTGTCCCTGGTCCCTCGGTGTCCAGGGTCTCCCTCCTGTCTGTCCCTGGCCCCTCGGTGTCTAGGGTCTCCCTCCTGTCTGTCCCTGGCCCCTCGGTGTCCAGGGTCTCCCTCCTGTCTGTCCCTGGTCCCTCGGTGTCCAGGGTCTCCCTCCTGTCTGTCCCTGGTCCCTCGGTGTCCAGGGTCTCCCTCCTGTCTGTCCCTGGCCCCTCGGTGTCCACTAGGGTCTCCCTCCTGTCTGTCCCTGGCCCCTCGGTGTCCAGGGTCTCCCTCCTGTCTGTCCCTGGCCCCTCGGTGTCCAGGGTCTCCCTCCTGTCTGTCCCTGGCCCCTCAGTGTCCAGGGTCTCCCTCCTGTTGCGTTGGCAGAATCATCCGCCCTCATAAGTAGAATAAAAGTGTGCCGTGAACGTGGCTGCGCGTCCTCAAACTCTTTTCTATGTGGGGAACACATATAATATACCGCAAATATGAATTGTATTGTATATCAGAATGTGTGTACAGTATGAATTTTACATTGATAAATGGTGCATTTATATATATATATATATTTATACATAGATTTTGCATTACATTCACCCATTCACACACACATTCACACACCGATGGCGGCGGAAACCATGCAATGCACCAATCAGCACACCATGGGTTCAGTGTCTTGCTCAAGGACACTATGGGGTTCGAATTTGATATTTTAATGTATTGCATATTTTAGCTTAAAGTTGTTTTTTGCTTAAGAAACATGGTAGGATAAGATTATGAAAGAAGACATAATCTGATGGTTATCTAGGAAATATTGCAGACAGTTTTATGTTTCAAATATATATATTTTTTTTATTTTCTCATAATTATCCAATACTTCTTTTCTTTCCACGTATTGGAAACTACATCACAGAAACTCACAAAGTATTTAAAAATATCCAAACAAATTATCTTAGCTGCGCAAAAATAATTCACATTTCATTGTGATTTAGATTTCGAAGAAATAAAAAACAGACAAAACAAACATATAACAAAAATAACGATGCATACCTCCTGTTCAGAATAAAAGTGTAAAACAGTACTTTACAAACTCTAGTTAAACTACGTTTTAAAGGGTAAAGATTTTCATATTTCCAATTATTTTTCCATGTTCTAAAAGCTGACTCACACACACACTGCAGAGGGAGGAAAATTATTTGTCTGATTGCAAACTTCAGGAAATAATTTTCGCTTTACTTTGCCTCAAAAAATATGAGGACAACAAATGGCTTTCAGTTTACATGTTCTGAACGTTATCAACTTATGCCATTTAAAATTTGCAAGCTTATGCATTCAAATATCTTGGTAATAAGTAAACCACAACATAGGCCTGTCAATGAATGTCACATGAATATACTACCTGTAAGAGCCATTATCACTTATATGTTATTAATAGGCAACTAATTGATGACATCACAGTATAGGGGCTTGGTCAATATCAAGGTATTTAAACCTGTCACTGATTGAGTGCAGGTGTTGCTGATGTGTGGCACACAGTTTCCGACTGTGTTTGTCAGGCTGCTGGTCTATACGTTTTGGCTGTTTATTATTTGATTGTATTTATCTTGTGAAGTTATAGGACTTTGGCAGCAAATAAATATGATTTAATACCAACTGAATGGAGACGTGAGCATCCAGTAGCACCCGGATTTGGGCACTGTCTACAATACCCATATTCTTAGGGTGCGTTCGGAAATGCGCCCTGAACGCACTGGTGTGCTTTCTTGTCGTTCGTTTATTCAGTGCACTCGGTGCGTTGTCGTTCAGAAAATCCAGTGGGCTGCGCACCGGGTGTGCCGAGTGCCCGCACTGAGCGACCCTACCCTGAAGCTGGGGTCGTCCACTTAGAGAGACCCTACCCTGAAGCTGGGGTCGTCCACTGAGAGACCCTAACCCTGAAGCTGGGGTCGTCCACTGAGCGACCCTACCCTGAAGCTGGGGTCGTCCACTTAGAGAGACCCTACCCTGAAGCTGGGGTCGTCCACTGAGCGACCCTAACCCTGAAGCTGGGGTCGTCCACTGAGCGACCCTAACCCTGAAGCTGGGGTTGTCCACTGAGCGACCCTACCCTGAAGCTGGGCCGGGTCGTCCACTGAGCGACCCTACCCCATGGGGTTGTCCGGTGTGAATCGGTGTGAATGCGTCACAGCTGTGGTCGTTCGTAAATAAGGCACACTGAACACACTTCTGTGACGCCACACTCAACAAACTGACCCCATTCCCGGTGCGCATTTCCCGGTGCGCACCCTGAATGTCAAGGTCTGCCATAGGGTCTTCAATATAGGCTTTCACATAACGGTTTAACCATAACAGTATACTAGGGTGCCTCATTTCCAAAATGGGAAAGGAAATGGTCTGTGACATTTGGAATGAAATGCACAAAAATGTATAAATACATTTTCATCGTTGAAACACACGTGGTTTGTAAATTTACAAACCACGTGTGTTTCAACGATGAAAGGTTTCAAAGGCACATTTGAATTCTGCTGGTATATATTCTATTTCACAAGAATTTGCTGCTTGGATATTGGAGGAAACTACACTGGGGTGGGGGGGGTGGGTATGATGTAAAATGGTGTGTGTGACTGTGCATGGTCAATTAGAATTATGGCACTATACTTTGGATTTTTAAGGCTTTTAGGTTCGTTTTAAAAATAAAATCATCTTTGGTCCGAGACCTTCCACACAGGTGTAAAACATTCTATCGTGATTATATATATACAACGACCTGAAGGAGTGTCAGCATCAGGTCTATCTTTTAGTAAAATGAAATATAGGACTGTACAATTCAGGAATTAGAGATGTGTCTGACTGTCTTTTGTGTACAAAATAAGTTACAACCTTCAACTTGTGATGCGTCAAAGATCCATGTCGAGGATAACACTTCGAAATGTTTCATCGTATGAACTTATTTAACTCTTTGTTTTGTTAGAACTGAACATATTCATTATGGCGGGTCATATCCCCTATTAGCCACACCCATGTGGCGTTGTAGTGGCAATGACCAAAATGTATCTTTCAAAGCAATAAAGCCTATACAAAATGCTCTATACAAATAAATGCATTATGTTGTCTCTGGCAAATTGAAACTGTCTTCGTACACTATAGGCTATATGCTGATTCTGTTCTGTTTTAAAAACACCCACCGACCATAATTCACACATCTGTAATTTTCTCTTATACTGTACTATAGCAGGTCATAATCAGTGGAGTGGGGGGGGGAGGGGACACGACATGACGTAAGAGAAGAAATGGCCGCTGTGTGATTACAGTGAATTAGCCCTTCGCTAAACCCTGTACCTCAAAAAGCTGATTGTCCAAACAATGCCAATCCAAAATGTCAGTGTTCTTTGCATGGCTGTTTCGTTGAACACAACAGCTTAACATCGGCAAAGTTACACGACTGAGCCACCCCAGGTGACGGCAATAATACTAATCACCGTACTGTCCTGTCGGGCGGCTTGGGGAGGGGCTAATTTCACTGGAGTCGGACCTTTGCCAGTTGCACACTAGCCTGGTAGAACCACTCCCCCTGCTGGACAACATTTGCATTCTGCCAGCTAGAGTAGAAGGGAGAGTCTGGGATCTCTCGGGCAGAGACGATGTACTCCGGACCAATTTTTGGCCGGAGCGATATGCAGCTGTATGAGGCCGCTAGAGGAGTGATATGAGGCTGTATGCGGCCGCTAGAAGAGCGATATGCGGCTGTATGAGGCCGCTAGAGGAGCGATATGAGGCTGTATGCGGCCGCTAGAGGTGGGATCAACGCGAGACTTATGGAGATATCAGATATTTTTGTCTCGCTGCTTCCGGGTTCATCGTTTCTAGCCTGAGAGATCCCAGATGCAGGGAGGAGGAGGTGAACGGGTGAACTCAGTACTGCCGCAATCTGGCGGAGAGTCGGGTTAAGTGCACACAACCGAAGGGATAAAACGTGGTGACACCACCGACGAAGCAGATCATCTCACAAAACAGAGTTCAGAAGACCTGACAACACACACAAAATGTTCCCTTTGTGAGTTTATCGTTGCAAAAGTTGGGATTCCTCCCCTTTAAAATGATTCCCCTTATTTAAGGGGGAATTGTGTCTGTCCTTTCAGAACGGTAGGGTATCCATGAAGATTTTGTCCACGATGGGCGGCGGGGGCACCAGGTCCTCCAGCTTCAGGTAAAAGATCCGCTGGAGGCCCTGGGTGCAGAGGGTCCGTAGCTCGGGGAGCTTGCCCAGGAGACGGGACAGGTAGTTGGGCTGGGGGCGCACGCCGGCCTCCGAGCCGCCTCCGCTCGCCACGTGTTCCCTCAGGCAGGTGATCAGGTGGCTCTGGAAGTCCTCCACCCGCCGAGGCTCCTTCAGGCCGTGGCGATCTGAGGGGAAGCAAAGGGATTCATATACAGTGAGAACGGAACGCGTGCTTCGTTTAATATCCATGGAAATGCCTTTAAAAGGAGTAGTTCGCACACACAAAAGATGATCGTTTTTGATGACCGGCGGAGTCTTGGTAGGTAGGACTCAAAGAGTCTCCTATTGACTGATGCATCAGAAATGTGGACCTCTATGGGGACCTACCGTACCACGGGTCACGGACAAAGAGGCTGGCAGAACTTGAGGGAAGTAAATTGACCCTATATGGGAGCCAACCCCCAGGGCAAAGCCAGGAGGGGAAAGAGGCGTACCACCTATATATGTAGACGTGCTGCGGCGCGACAGCTTGGCTGACAACACTGAGGAGCTCAATTAAGAACCTGATGTTGGAAAGGAAATCGCGGAGGGCAGAGATCCAGGAATCCCGAGTTGGTGTTGGCTAGACCTCACTGTCTCAGCAACTAACTAACAAACTAACTAACTATTGACTGATGACCCGGTCATCCAAATATTGGCTTTATAGGAATGCGTAAAACAAATTCACGACTTCATGGGGTGTGGGGTATTTTTTAACCCCTGGTTTAGAAAGGATTTGTAGAATCGGCCTGCAGGTCTTTAATAATGGAACAGTCACAATGAAACTGAGCTTGTTGCGTATGTATGTGCGTGCGCGCGCGCGTCTCTCACCAGTGATGATGACGAGCGCTGCGAGGCAGGCGAAGGAGGAGACGTCGAGGTTCATGCGATGGAGACTCTGAGCAAAGTCCATGATGGAGTCGATCCAGTCGCCGAAGCCACGGATGCACTGCATGCGGTGGAGCACCAGGCCGTTGCAGAAGATCAGCTTGTTCTTCTCCGGACTGGACCTGTGATGCAGGACAGACACGGACGCATGGGGTTAGTATTGTTCTTCTCTGGACTGGACCTGTGATGCAGGACAGACACGGAACAGAAGATCAGCTTGTTCTTCTCTGGACTGGACCTGTGATGCAGGACAGACACGGAACAGAAGATCAGCTTGTTCTTCTCTGGACTGGACCTGTGATGCAGGACAGACACGGAACAGAAGATCAGCTTGTTCTTCTCTGGACTGGACCTGTGATGCAGAACAGACACGGAACAGAAGATCAGCTTGTTCTTCTCTGGACTGGACCTGTGATGCAGAACAGACACGGAACAGAAGATCAGCTTGTTCTTCTCTGGACTGGACCTGTGATGCAGAACAGACACGGAACAGAAGATCAGCTTGTTCTTCTCTGGACTGGACCTGTGATGCAGAACAGACACAGAACAGAAGATCAGCTTGTTCTTCTCTGGACTGGACCTGTGATGCAGGACAGACACAGAACAGAAGATCAGCTTGTTCTTCTCTGGACTGGACCTGTGATGCAGGACAGACACAGAACAGAAGATCAGCTTGTTCTTCTCTGGACTGGACCTGTGATGCAGAACAGACACAGAACAGAAGATCAGCTTGTTCTTCTCTGGACTGGACCTGTGATGCAGGACAGACACAGAACAGAAGATCAGCTTGTTCTTCTCTGGACTGGACCTGTGATGCAGAACAGACACAGAACAGAAGATCAGCTTGTTCTTCTCTGGACTGGACCTGTGATGCAGAACAGAAGATCAGAACAGAAGATCAGCTTGTTCTTCTCTGGACTGGACCTGTGATGCAGAACAGACACAGAACAGAAGATCAGCTTGTTCTTCTCTGGACTGGACCTGTGATGCAGAACAGACACAGAACAGAAGATCAGCTTGTTCTTCTCCGGACTGGACCTAGTATGCAGAACAGACACAGTGGCATGGGGTTAGTATGGACTGGACCTGTGATGCAGAACAGACACAGTCGCATGGGGTTAGTATCGACTGGACCTGTGATGCAGGACAGACACAGTCGCATGGGGTTAGTATCGACTGGACCTGTGATGCAGAACAGACACAGTCGCATGGGGTTAGTATCGACTGGACCTGTGATGCAGAACAGACACAGTCGCATGGGGTTAGTATCGACTGGACCTGTGATGCAGGACAGACACAGTCGCATGGGGTTAGTATCGACTGGACCTGTGATGCAGAACAGACACAGTCGCATGGGGTTAGTATCGACTGGACCTGTGATGCAGGACAGACACAGTCGCATGGGGTTAGTATCGACTGGACCTGTGATGCAGGACAGACACAGTCGCATGGGGTTAGTATCGACTGGACCTGTGATGCAGGACAGACACATGGGGTTAGTATCGATCAGCTTGTTCTTCTCTGGACTGGACCTGTGATGCAGAACAGACACAGAACAGACACAGAAGATCAGCTTGTTCTTCTCCGGACTGGACCTGTGATGCAGGACAGACACGGTCGCATGGCGTTAGTATCGACTGGACCTGTGATGCAGGACAGACACAGTCGCATGGGGTTAGTATCGACTGGACCTGTGATGCAGAACAGACACAGTCGCATGGCGTTAGTATCGACTGGACCTGTGATGCAGAACAGACACGGTCGCATGGGGTTAGTATCGACTGGCCCCGTGATGACCAGTGCTGTAGTCTACACAGCAGGGGTTCTCAAGGGGTTTTGGGGCTGGGGACCCCCTGAAATGCCATGGCCATGTCTCGAGATACGGTAGATACCCTAAATCTAAATAATTCCTAAATGTCCACACTCACAACACCAGCGGGAGTTCAACAAAACATGTGCAATTCCTAATTTCCTGTTATTCATAGAAGTGTATATTTGTACGTCGATCTTTAAATGTTCTCATGAATTGAAAATGGAGGAGCGGTGATGTAGACATGAAGTCTTAGTGCTTTTCATGGTTTCGTCCTCAAAGTAACTTCATCCTTTCATCCTTAGCCTGGCATAAAGGATGAAGTTACTTTGAGGACAAAAGCATGAGCTCCACATGAATGTAGCAGTATATTATATAGTGTTTTTTAACGGGGCCAACCTGTATGCTAGGCTAAGGAGGATGAGTATATAGTGTTTTTTAACCTGTATGCTAGGCTAAGGAGGATGAGTATATAGTGTTTTTTAACCTGTATGCTAGGCGAAGGATGAAGAGCTCCACAAAGGAGGATTCCAGCAGCAGCTCCTGGTCCTCGGGGCAGAAGTCTGTGAACCCCGGGACGGTCTCGGCCCATTTCTTCACCACCTCCATGGTTCCTGACAGGAGGTCGTAGAACTGCTGGATGTCACTGGCGTCCTCTTTCTCCGACAGGTCCACGTCTATCTCCTTGTACTGTAAGGAGCAAAGCGAGCGGACGTGGAACCGTTATATTCTCCAACGCAAAAGGAACGGGCTTTCGTTCTGTGGCACCAAAACATGGCCGCCACTGCTACGCTTTATTAACCCATTCTGACCTGAGATCAGATTCATACCAGGTTTCCACTGGACACACACTGGTCTGATGAAACCCATTCTGACCTGAGATCAGATTCTAAAAATGTCAGTCCTTCTTTCGATTTTTCAAAAATAGCAGACCTACAAGCTCATAGCGCGCCACTCGGTGGCGCGCTATGAGCTTGTAGATCTGCTATTTTTCAATAGCTAAAGCATAACATGATGCTAACACCAATATGGGTTCCCGGTCAGAATGGGTTAACACAAAAGGATGTTACTGTGCACTGTAGTGCACTGAGAATAATGTATTAATATAATATACTATATTCAATTGGCTGCTCAACTAATCTTAACACAGACTGCCACCAGCAGTCATCTATAGCCTTGAACTCACCTATGCTTTTTATGGCATAGGCAGCTCGGAGAAACTATGCGCAGCTGTGCGACATGAGACTAATTACTTAGAGCGACAGAGAGAGAGAGAGAGAGAGGAGTGTGTGTGTCAATTTAACAAAGGTGCAGACGATCAGAAATCAGCAGAGAGTGAGCAATGTTTGCGCTACTCTATGCCGAATTGAAGTGGACTCGGACCCAGACTTTTTTTTTTCTCTCCCTGGACATACGTCTGGGTTTCCGAGGCTAGCAGTCATCAGACAAAGTCTTGAGCCACGGTCAAGGTCATATACTGTGTCGCAAATATCTGCTGTATGCTACAGCAGATATTAGGAACTCTAGTCTAAAATACAGTAAACATACATAAACAAAGAACATATAGACATAGACACATGGTCACTGGTCACAAGATCCAGATTATAATAATACAAATCAGACCTGTCTGAACTGCACTGCACTGCACTGCACTGCACTGCACTGCACTGTACTGTACTGTACTGCACTGCACTGCACTGTACTGTACTGTACTGTACTGCACTGCACTGTACTGTACTGTACTGTACTGTACTGTACTGTACTGTAGAAGCCTTCCTCCCTGGCCTCTGTGCGTGTGTGTGTGTGTGTGTGTGTGTTAGGCTGTGCAAAAGGGACACTTGATGGTCAACAAAACACTATTTCCGTAGAGACACACACACACACACACACACACACACACACACACACACACACACACACACACACACACATAGCTGTCTATAGGAGTGGCTAGCACGGCACCACTCAACACCTCCCAACGTATGAATGAATGAACCGTTGTAAAGCGCTTTGAGCACTTAAAAATGCAATTCATTCATTATTTTTTATCAACCAGTGCGACCGTCAGCCTTAGACAGTACCTTGGAGTAGTCCAGTTTGCCTATGGAGGGGTTTGACTCCAGATGCCCTCGGACTAGGGAGGTGATGATGTTGACCGGAGGTGTGATGGAGGGTGCCTCGGCGGCCGTCCCTCCCGTCTTGGGTTTAGACGGCAGGCGGCCGCGCCGGCCTTTCAGGCTGTCGGTACGTACGACTGAAAAAAAGAGAGAGATGGTGAACTCAACACTCAACTCACGTGGCTCCCTGTGAGTGAGGGGGTACTTACTGTACCCCCTCACGGACTTTAAAAACAGCCCCTCGTTGACTCGTGTCCATTTCAATTCCTCCGCTTTCTCTCTCTCTATACAGCTGGCGCGGTTTCACGTGTCTGTCATCCCTCATGGTGCTTGGTTTTCAACGTGACAAAACCTACACAAGTTCCGTGACTTGCATAATTTGTTCCGTGAAGGGAGGTGTGACTGTCTGTGGTGTGGGTATAAGTAACCCATTTTGGGTGGGAACCCCTTTTGGTGTAAGCATTATGTTACGCTTTAGCTATTGAAAACTAGCAGATTTACAAGCTCGTAGCGCGCCACCGAGTGGCGCGCTACGAGCTTGTAGGTCTGCTATTTCTTTGAAAAACCGAAGAACGACTGACACAGAAACATAGCTTTTTCAGAAAACTGTCAGGATGTAGAAGACATTTTTTAGAATCTGATCTCAGGTCAGAATGGGATAATTACCTTCTTTAACCATGCCCACTACGAGGGTATAGGAGGAGGTGTGACTGTGTTCGGCGTGACTGTCTGTGGCGTGGGTATAATTACCTTCTTTAACCATGCCCACTGCGATCTGATCTCAGGTCAGAATGGGATAATTACCTTCTTTAACCATGCCCACTACGATCTGATCTCAGGTCAGAATGGTATAGTTACCTTCTTTAACCATGCCCACTACGATCTGATCTCAGGTCAGAATGGTATAATTACCTTCTTTAACCATGCCCACTACGATCTGATCTCAGGTCAGAATGGTATAATTACCTTCTTTAACCATGCCCACTACGATCTGATCTCAGGTCAGAATGGTATAATTACCTTCTTTAACCATGCCCACTATACGATCTGATCTCAGGTCAGAATGGTATAATTACCTTCTTTAACCATGCCCACTACGATCTGATCTCAGGTCAGAATGGTATAATTAATTACCTTCTTTAACCATGCCCACTACGATCTGATCTCAGGTCAGAATGGTATAGTTACCTTCTTTAACCATGCCCACTGCGATCTGATCTCAGGTCAGAATGGGATAATTACCTTCTTTAACCATGCCCACTACGATCTGATCTCAGGTCAGAATGGTATAATTAATTACCTTCTTTAACCATGCCCACTACGATCTGATCTCAGGTCAGAATGGTATAGTTACCTTCTTTAACCATGCCCACTGCGATCTGATCTCAGGTCAGAATGGGATAATTACCTTCTTTAACCATGCCCACTACGATCTGATCTCAGGTCAGAATGGTATAATTACCTTCTTTAACCATGCCCACTATACGATCTGATCTCAGGTCAGAATGGGATAATTACCTTCTTTAACCATGCCCACTACGATCTGATCTCAGGTCAGAATGGTATAATTACCTTCTTTAACCATGCCCACTACGATCTGATCTCAGGTCAGAATGGTATAATTTTCTTCTTTAACCATGCCCACTACGATCTGATCTCAGGTCAGAATGGTATAGTTACCTTCTTTAACCATGCCCACTACGATCTGATCTCAGGTCAGAATGGTATAATTACCTTCTTTAACCATGCCCACTACGATCTGATCTCAGGTCAGAATGGTATAGTTACCTTCTTTAACCATGCCCACTACGATCTGATCTCAGGTCAGAATGGTATAATTACCTTCTTTAACCATGCCCACTACGATCTGATCTCAGGTCAGAATGGTATAATTACCTTCTTTAACCATGCCCACACTACGATCTGATCTCAGGTCAGAATGGTATAGTTACCTTCTTTAACCATGCCCACTACGATCTGATCTCAGGTCAGAATGGTATAATTACCTTCTTTAACCATGCCCAATACGATCTGATCTCAGGTCAGAATGGTATAATTACCTTCTTTAACCATGCCCACTACGATCTGATCTCAGGTCAGAATGGTATAATTACCTTCTTTAACCATGCCCACTACGATCTGATCTCAGGTCAGAATGGGATAATTACCTTCTTTAACCATGCCCACTACGATCTGATCTCAGGTCAGAATGGTATAATTACCTTCTTTAACCATGCCCACTACGATCTGATCTCAGGTCAGAATGGTATAATTACCTTCTTTAACCATGCCCACTACGATCTGATCTCAGGTCAGAATGGTATAATTACCTTCTTTAACCATGCCCACTACGATCTGATCTCAGGTCAGAATGGTATAATTACCTTCTTTAACCATGCCCACTACGATCTGATCTCAGGTCAGAATGGTATAATTACCTTCTTTAACCATGCCCACTACGATCTGATCTCAGGTCAGAATGGGTATAATTACCTTCTTTAACCATGCCCACTACGATCTGATCTCAGGTCAGAATGGTATAATTACCTTCTTTAACCATGCCCACTACGATCTGATCTCAGGTCAGAATGGGATAATTACCTTCTTTAACCATGCCCTACGATCTGATCTCAGGTCAGAATGGTATAATTACCTTCTTTAACCATGCCCTACGATCTGATCTCAGGTCAGAATGCTATAATTACCTTCTTTAACCATGCCCACTACGATCTGATCTCAGGTCAGAATGGTATAATTACCTTCTTTAACCATGCCCACTACGATCTGATCTCAGGTCAGAATGGTTACCTTCTTTAACCATGCCCACTACGAGGCACTTCTGGAAGCGGCAGAACTGGCAGCGGTTCCTCCTCCTCTTGTCCACGGGACAGTCTTTGCTGGCGAGGCACACGTATTTGGCGTTTTTCTGCACCGTTCGCTGTCGGGACAGAAGGGACTCCGTTATAGAGGGTATAAGCTTAATGTGTGAATAACAATATGGTAAATGGTGCATTTATTATATACAGGGCCTTTATCCAAGGTGCTTTACATATAGATTGTGCATCAATTCACCCGATGGCGGCGGAAACCATGCAAGGCACCAACCAACCAGCACATCAGGAGCAATCAGGGGTTCAGAGTCTTGCTCAAGGACACTTGGACACTAACTCTGGGGGAGCCCACAGGGTTCGAACTGGCGACCTTGCGGTGCCACTCTACCCCTGAGCCACCGCCACCCCAATGAGGACATTATGTTGTGTATTTTCTGAAATTCTGTTTCAGCTTCACCCCGATGATGGCTGCTCAGATGGTAATGTTGAGCAATGGAGAGACAACGGCTATTTGGGGGTCCTAGGCATGGGAAGGTCTGGAAACCTCTGACTTAGTGGCCTCTAAAATGACGTGGCTTCTGTGCTGCTTTTGTACCTTAAAGAGGGGGTGCCATAGTTCTTTTTAACCATACCTTTTATGTTTTGTATATGTGTCTATGGAGTTAACAACTTAACATTACTCGAATAGACCCCCAGGTGTGGTTATATTATAATGTGCAAATATGTCTTCTCTCTGCATATTTTTGGTTTCTTCCTGGAAGCTGAAAGCCTTTGAGTCAAAAGGCCCAAATTTAAAAAAAATACAGCTCTTTAGTGACACGTTACAATCAGCAAGCTTCCCCTTCTATGCTTATGCAAAAGCTTGCCTCCATGTTGTTTCCTCTCAAGACACACACGCCTTAGAGCCGGTCTATGGTTGAGTGTACCTTAAAGAAGCCTTTGCAGCCCTCACAGGTGTTTTATATATACCTTAAAGAAGCCTTTGCAGCCCTCACAGGTGTTATTGTGTACCTTAAAGAAGCCTTTGCAGCCCTCACAGGTGTTATTGTGTACCTTAAAGAAGCCTTTGCAGCCCTCACAGGTGTTAATAATACCTTAAAGAAGCCTTTGCAGCCCTCACAGGTGTGATTGTGTACCCTAAAGAAGCCTTTGCAGCCCTCACAGGTGTTAATAATACCTTAAAGAAGCCTTTGCAGCCCTCACAGGTGTGATTGTGTACCTTAAAGAAGCCTTTGCAGCCCTCACAGGTGTTATTGTGTACCTTAAAGAAGCCTTTGCAGACCTCACAGGTGTTTTATATATACCTTAAAGAAGCCTTTGCAGCCCTCACAGGTGTTTTATATATACCTTAAAGAAGCCTTTGCAGCCCTCACAGGTGTTTTATATATACCTTAAAGAAGCCTTTGCAGCCCTCACAGGTGTTTTATGTACCTTAAAGAAGCCTTTGCAGCCCTCACAGGTGTTATTGTGTACCTTAAAGAAGCCTTTGCAGCCCTCACAGGTGTTAATAATACCTTAAAGAAGCCTTTGCAGCCCTCACAGGTGTTATTGTGTACCTTAAAGAAGCCTTTGCAGCCCTCACAGGTGTTATTGTGTACCTTAAAGAAGCCTTTGCAGCCCTCACAGGTGCGGACGCCGTAGTGCTGACAGGAGGCGTTGTCCCCGCAGACGGCGCAGCGGCCCTCGGGGGCCACAGGGCCACAGGCCTTGGGGCTCCCCTCCAGCTCCAGAGAGCCCCCCTGGTCCGAGAGGCAGAGCGGCGGGCAGTGGAGAGGCGAGAGGTGCTGAGGAGACGCAAAGAAGGGGTCCTCCTCAACCCCCCCTGGTCCCTGCTGCTGCTGAGGGTCGTGGCCGGGCAGACCCCCCTGTAGGGGGGAGTGCTGGTCTGTCGTCGGGGGGCTGAAGGTGAAGAAGGAGAGCTGCTGGGCCAAGGCGGCCTTGTCGGAGACCCCCCAGGGCGGGGGAGCCGGGGAGTACGGGCCGAACGGGGAGTCCCAGGAGCCGGGCCCGGGGGGCCCGGCCGCGGGCTGCTGCGACTGGAAGCCCCCCGACACGGCGGCGGCGGTGGGCGAGGAGGCGGCTCCCACCGGGCTGCCGTAGTAGTCGGAGCCGCAGGAGGAGAGCGTCTCGTCCAGGTAGCTGAGGGCGAAGGAGCCCGGGTAGCACCCGTATACCTGCAGGTCGTCCAGCTTGAAGGGCTGTTGGTGCTGCGGACTGCAGGAACCGGGCCCTCCGGCGCACTGCTGGCTGGACGGGGCGCCCGCGCCCCCCATGCCCGCGCCCACAGGGGGGCCGATCTTACAGGAGTAGGCGTCGAAGTCGCCCACGTAGCCTCCGTCCACCAAGGTATTGATGCTTGGCAGCGGAGAGGAGGACAGCTGCAGGTCCTTCTGGCCCCCGACTCCTCCCAGGTCCATTACCAGCTTCACATTCAGGTCAGGGTTGGAGAAGTCCGAGCTTAAGTAGCTGTCATGGGACAACATTCCGTATTGGGTTTGAATGCAGGGCATTTCTGTGGAAAAGAGAAGAAGAAGGACAGTGAGAATTAATTAAACAACTGAAACTAGATTTGACGGACGGGGGGTGATTATAGTTTAACCCATTCTGACCTGAGATCAGATTCATACGAGGTTTCCACTGGACACACACTGGTCTGATGAACCCATTCTGACCCGAGATCAGATTCTAAAAATGTCAGTCGTTCTTCGATTTTTCAAAAATAGCAGACCTACAAGCTCGTAGCGCGCCACTCGGTGGCGCGCTATGAGCTTGTAGATCTGCTATTTTTCAATAGCTAAAGCATAACATGATGCTAGCACCAAAATGGGTTCCCGGTCAGAATGGGTTAAACAACTGAAACTAGATTTGACGGCCCGGGTGTGATTATAGTTTATGGACTTATTCATGTCAGTATATTGTTATGCAACACACACATGTACACACACTTAAACTGTATAGTAGGGCTGCAACTAACGATTATTTTCATTATCGATTCATCTGCCGATTATTTCAACGATGAATCGATGAATCAGATTATGACACTTATTTAGCTATCACCTTAAAAATATATTTTAGGTTATTTTTAGACAAATATATAATTCATTCAAAAAATAATTTGATTAGCTGCTGATTTAGGCTGCTATTCAAATAAAAGACAAACTAAATTTAATTTAATTATAGCAACTCATGGTGTCTGATGAATTGCAACAAAAAAAAAGTGATTAGTTGCCGAAATTAGTTGACAACTAATTGAATAATCGATTCCATTACGATGAATCGATGAATCTTTGCAGCCCTGCTGTATAGAGGGTATGCCTGCCTGTATTCATAACGTGAGTGGGAAATCGAGTGTCAAAGTGAGTTTAACGTTATTTAATGCAATCAGATACTGTAGAATCTGACTCTTCTCTTTGGATGTATGGGGCTGTCGAGGCCTGCAGAAAGTAGTTTATTGCCACTCAGCATAACTTCCGTGTGTGGAGATGATGTCACCACGCACATACGTACCCTCTAGGCTATATACAGTACTTAGTTGTGTTGTAGGGCTACAGTAAATTGTGAGGGGTGGAAAAGCGATATAAAAGCTCACGCCGCATCACGTTGCGATGTACAAGCTCACAATGCGAGCTTGTAGATCAGCTATTTTCTTTTTTTCCTACATTTTAAACTTGCTTCTTCTACACAATGAGTACTTTTACTTTTGGTTCTATACTTCTACTTGATATACTTTATCCCATTTTGGGCGGGTACGCCTTTTGGTGTTAGCATCATGTTATGCTTTATAGCTATTGAAAAATAGCAGATCTACAAGCTCATAGCGCGCCACCGAGTGGCGCGCTATGAGCTTGTAGGTCTGCTATTTTTGAAAAATCGAAGAACGACTGACATTTTTAGAATCTGATCTCAGGTCAGAATGGGTTATAATCAGACCAGTGTGTGTCCAGTGGAAACCTCATTATGAATCTGATCTCAGGTCAGAATGGGTTTAACTGGAGTAAAGAAATGTATAGTATTCTTACTAGCATGCACTGTCTGTCAGAAGACCTTCATGGGGAGCTGTCTGTCCTGCATGCCTGCATGCAGTCAGCGAGCCACCATTACTGTTATTGAATGTCTGTAAAAAGCCCCTTGGCTTCAGAACAGGGCAACCCTCTGTCAGTCACATGGAGGACGGGCCGCACCGTCCAGAGGGCACACTGTATTGGGTTTCAGGTATAGTAGCCCGGTGGGTTCCCAAAGAGGGGCTCCGGGCCGGGTTCCAGCCAGGGGGTCCTCGTGTGCAGCTAAATGATATAGTTTGGAACACCTTATGGGAGAGAGTTATACAGACCTTATTGGTCTGTGTAACTCTGAGAGTGTACAATAACGGGTCCATTTGGTTCCATTTGTACACACTCACTGAGGGCTGTGTTTTGCGTGTCTTAAGTACCAGGTTTTATTCCCTAACTTGAGTAAAGTTGAGTGGCCAAAGAGCATTGATCACGCCTCCAGGTCTTTAGTTTACTCAAGTTATAGGGAATAAGACCTGGTACTTAAGACACGCAAAATACAGCCCTCAGAGTTAAATTAACATTGATTTTACAATATAAATTGGGGTCCCTGCAGACAGAGATAGAAATGCCATTACATGGGGGTAGACTGTAGACTATAATATGCATGTCAAACTGGGGGTCCTTGAAATTTAAATCTTCTCTTATGGGGGTCACTGGGATATTTTTTCAAATGGAGGGTCCGCGGGCTAATCAGTGTCAATTTGGGGGTCCTTGACATGAAAAGGGTTGGTGGAACCACTGGCCTAGCTTAGCTGCTAAAGCAGGGGGATATTGTGGTACTGTATATAATGTGTGCTGGGAAGCCAATGCATGAATGTACAGTATGCCAATGCTTACTGTATATGATTGAGACTGTATCCTTTTCTTTATCTGATAATATATACCGTCATATAGAACAACTATGAATTGGTCCATATCAA
The DNA here is from genome assembly GCF_963924005.1 of Protomyctophum bolini. Classification (NCBI taxonomy): domain Eukaryota; kingdom Metazoa; phylum Chordata; class Actinopteri; order Myctophiformes; family Myctophidae; genus Protomyctophum; species Protomyctophum bolini. The sequence goes on along the minus strand of NC_137863.1, from coordinate 3,713,049 downwards.
GTTCATTGATAAGTTATAAAAATATTCAATGAAATAAACCCTGTTGTTATTTATTTTTTTCTGCTGTAGTTGAATTTGTTCATGCACAAATATTATAGTTTTAAGCTCTGAACTTCATGGGCAACCACCTATACCAGGATAAGGTACTGTTTATAGGCTATATTTGTATATATTTGTTGTTATTCATGTCCTCACTGTACTGCATTAGCCTACTGCTCTTGTTTTTTAATGTTTATGCCTTGATTTTTTCCCCCCTCCATTGCTCTGTAAAGCACTTTGAGCTGCATTTCATGTCATGAAAGGTGCTATACAAATAAAGTTTTATTATTATTATTATTAATATTATATATGCCTGTCTGATGAAGACAATAGAGGACATTTGCAAACACCTGCCCTGTCATTTGAGGGGTTATTATGCTGGCTACACAAATATAATACTAGTACAGCCTATAAAATATAACCCAGATAATATAGCTATACCTGCCATGCAACCTTCATAGATATTGCATAATGTTGTATAGGTTATAAAAACACCTTTGCTTTAGTTTAATGCACTGCACACATTATTAGACAATACAAAGAAGTATCTATAGCTACAGACAGTTGAATGTGCTAAAGAACAATGATGCAATTAATATCACATATAAACAAAACAGAAACACCATAGCTGTCCTGTCCAATCTTACAACATAGATGTTGCATTTGTATACATGTCTCATGGATTATTATAATGGAAATAAAACAAAGCCTGCATCTTTAACAGTATAGCACCCACTAGCAGCAGTTTTTAAACACATCACAATCATTGTCAAGTCATTCAATAACAAAAATAACCTCATTTCCACCAACCTGATTGATAACTTTAAAATATCCGGACTTCGCAGGTAAAAATGTGTCTTTAGTTAGTATTCCACGCGAGAGGAACACGTACATGAACGTATACGGCTGAGTATAACCTCTGGCCAGAGGCTGTCTCCAACTCACTCACACTGTCACACTGTCACTGTCACACACACGGCAGAGAGAATTCTAACGGTTAAGTAACACACCCACCGCCATGCGCTCCGCTTTATTATGGTGATCCCCGCGTCGAATGGGCGCGTCTGAGCGCCATATATGGTGATGTGGGCGGCGGACACCCGGTGGAGGAACCCGGCGGTGGAAACTAACTTTCCGGAGCGCGAGCCAATGGGCGCCGCGTAGGTATACGCACGGACGTCTTTCTTCCGTTTGACGCACGCGGCGCACGGGATTCCATTGACGCAGGCAGCGGGGGGGGCGTGTCGCGTGTACAGCGTGTGAGTGTGTGCGTGCGTGTGTGTGTGTCGTCTATATTTAGACTCACAATGAAAACGTTGGACACGTGGGGCTATTGCAGACTGAATTACTCTATAAATAGACTGCCTAATCTGCGCATGGCATTGTATGACTGGAAATATGATTATGAGTTGGTTACGTGCAGTGATGTTGTGTAAAGTACATTTACTCAATACTGTACAGTGCAGTATTGAGTAAATAGTACAGTATGTACTTACTTGAGTATACTGTCTATTACTGGAGTAGGCTATAGCCTAGATTGTTATTTGTTACTCCATATAGCCTACACATCAGTGGTTCCCAAAGTGGGGTCCAGGGACCCCCAGGGGTCCTTGGAGGCTCCAGGGGGTCCCCAGCTAAATGATAGTTATTATGGACCCATATATGGGTCTGGTGGTCCCAGAGATTGAAATGGGGGACGGAAGTGTAGCTATAGAGGCGGGTTTGTTATTGTCTGTAGTAGGCTACTGTTGCCTTCGAGAAGTGACGGGTTATTACGATAATAAACATAAGCATATAGGCTACTAAATGACTGCTTGTATAAAAAGCCCAACACTGCTGTTTACATGCAGACTCGCAGAGGGTGGACAGAACTACCCAATCATGTGTGTGTTTGGTACACACATAAACCTACAGGCTAGCCAATCATGCTATGAGCTGCAGGGATAGCAGCTCTGTTTTTAGTTTAGATTGTCAGATTTTAATGCATACAAGAGTCAGTATAAATGGAACCGCGAGTGTTAAACAAAGCTTTTCTCCAGATAGGAACGCTCTGCTGGGTCTCTGTCTCTGTCAGACCTCCTCCACTGTTCCAATGTCATGACTCATGAGCACCACACATTGTTGGCTTGTGTGAAATACAGAATGTCTACAAAACCACTCAGAATCCATGCTATAACATGACACGCCATTATCATACCATCTGTTCGTTTCAGTATTTTGAGTGGATGCAATGGATGAATGCAGTCTGATGCATCAACAGAAAAGAAACGTCAGACTTTTCCTCATGAAGCAGTAGGCCTTCTCTCTCTCTCCCTTAAACACACATGCACACGCACACACACACATGCGCGCACAGCCGCACACACATGCCCACACATGCCACACGCGTGCGCACACAGGTGGCAGTGACTCGGGGTGAGAGAGAGTGGCTGGTACAGACAGAGCAGCTGGAAGGGAACCGCAAGGTCCCCAGAGTTAGTGTCTGTCGAAGTGTCCTTGAGCAAGACTCTGACAGGTCGGTGGTGCCTTGCATTGCATGGTTTCCTCCGCCATCGGTGTGTATGAATGTGTGTGTGTGAATGTATAATGCACAATCCACAGTATGTACAGCGCCTGTAAAACACACACACTCACATTTCTCTCCCTCTCTCCCTACACTACAGTATGTCACGTTGCACTGTCACCAGTCCAGCAGCACTCTGTCAATGTCACTCAGTCACAGCTGCTGCTGCTGCAGTCTTCCATTTGTCAGCAAAAGAAAAAGACACTGGTTAATACCCCCCCCTTATGTAATTACTTCCTCCTCCTCACTACTAACAACAAGAAGAGACACGTCTCGGTCGCATGCATTCTCTCTCGGGGACTGGACGTACTATGTGCTAAGTGGCTTCTAATTTCTTCTTGGCTCTCAAGGAGAGATGGGTTTCACTCACATGACGGCCCGGGCCGAGGAGTTCGTTCGTTAGTTGAACCGGTGACTGGACTCAATGTGACTAGAGTTGAGCGGCCAGCTGGACACCGTTGTGGTGGTACGGTATGCTTTACGCTGTCGCTGCCACATGCATGATGATGTTCATGTGGTGAATCCATATTTATATCAGCCTGCCTGCCTGCCCTCCACCAGGAGGGAGAGGTCTGCATTTCTAAGATTGCATTTGGCCAAGGCTGAGAGCCGGATGACGAGACGCAGCTGCTGCCTCACTGGCACTGATCAGTGGCGGGCCTGGACCGTCTGGTGGATAAAACAAGCGCCTGCGGTCTCTACGAGGAGAAGAAGCACTCACATTTATTTTTATGCTTTTCTGAAATACCTATGTTTCTAGGCCTATATATCACTCAATATTTCATGTCAAGGACCCCCAAAAAATGATCTGTAATTGGCCTCCGAGACCCCCCATCTGAAAATATGTTGTTCCAGGGACCTCCCCTGCAGAAGCAAATTAAATTTTGAGTAAAAAACATTTGTTCTGAAAAAATATATTGCAAATTTGAGGCACATTTTCACGATTTAAAAAAAAATAGCAGACCTACAAGCTCGTAGTGGTGGCGCGCTATGAGCTTGTAGATCTGCTATTTTTCAATAGCTAAAGCATAACGTAATGCTAACACCAAAAGGGGTTCCCGCCAAGAATGGGTTAAGTTTCAATACCACAATGTAGAAATAGTCAGTTGCAAGGGAAAGGTTGGGTATGCAAAATGTACTTGAGTAAAAGTACGAAAGTATTCGTATTAAAATATAGCTATAATTACTGAAAGCAAAAGGTACTCGTTATGCAGAAATGTCCCATTTCACAATTGTTTCCAAATGTCTAGAAATGCTTTGAAAATAGCAGATCTACAAGCGTCGCCTTTGGACGCGTTGCAAGCTTGTAGATCGGTACACATGACGCATCGAGAGTGAGAGGCGATCTTGATTTGCATTATAAGTTTGATTAAATAACAATTAAGAACATATCACATTTGGGCGAGCGCTGGCCTAGTGGTCCAGGCGCATGATGCCACATAATAGGCTCTGGCCTGACAGCGCATCGCATGTTCGAGTCCCGTTCATGACGACCTTTCTGCTGCGTGTCTCTCCCCGTCTCTTCAAAAGCCAAAAACAACATTTCACATTTCAAGAAAACATGATTTACTGCCACAAAAGGAGGTTGGCCACAACAAATTGTGGAGCAATTGATTGAAACGGTTTTCTAAAAAAAGCCCTGCTGTGCTCGCTGCTCGCAAGATGTCAAATTGTGCTAAGATTGTAAATAAACAGGTGAGCGATTTTGCAGTGATTATGCTGTTCATAGCCTTGATACCCAGGCTTTCATTTCGTCTGCGCGGAAAATGAAAGCCTGGATTTTCGCATGGGCTGCACTGGCTGGCCTAAAAGTGGGATCGCTCCAAATGACGTGACGTCAGGGCTCTGAGCGGTGTGCACTGTGCACCCCTCAAAATAACACCGTGAGGAAATCATTACCAGTGGAACTTCAAACGAGGCTATGCGAGGAAAATGAGGAGAATGGCTGAAGAACCCACCACACCGTCTAAGAAAAAGACCAATGTGTGCCGACTCTGTGGAAATAACTTTGACAGTCCGTTAGAATGGTATACACAATTCTGGTCGACACAATTCAAATCAAAACGTGTTCCAAACTATTATACAGTAAACATTCTAGTGTGATTCAGCCACTCTTACCCCACTTGTACCCTAACGTATAGGCTACCTATTCTGGGGCAAATCATTGTGAAAATAGCAGACCTACAGCCAGGCTCCCATAACCATAAGACAGCTCCTTATACACAGCCAGCTAGTGCTGTGCTTCTCAAACTTCTTCATGTCAAGGACCCCCACCTGAGAGATAAGTCAGTGAATCTCAACCATCTTAATTTCAAGGACCCCCGGTTTGATATGCATGAGGCCTCGAACCCGCATTTGATACCATTTTGATCTCTGGAACCCCAATCTATACAATGTAGTATAATTATGATCAAGTGTTCATTTAATACTGAGAATGCACAACTGGACCCTAGCGGCCGGCCGGGTCCATCAGAGTTACAGATTACACATAAGGGTCCATTTGGTTCCTAACATATACAGTCATACACTGATACTGATTTACTGTACGTGCGCAAAGGCTAGAAAGTCAACACACGAGACACAAAGGAAACGTAGATCACAATCTGATGGGAAATGGACTGCTTTGTATAAAGGGGGTTGAACCAGGTAACCAGCAGGAGATGGACAGGGACACCAGATGAGGAGAGTGAAGTGTGCGTGTGTGTGTGTGTGTGTGTGTGTGTGTGTGTGTGTGTGCAGTGCTTGAGAGAGGGAGAGAGAGAGAGAGAGAGAGAGTGGAGTTTTACTATATATTTACGGTGGTCAGAGCCTGAACATTCTGAGCACTCAAAAAATGAACAGAGGAGAAGGAGAGGGCATAAAATAAATGTTTCCACGACAGATTTTCTTTTGATTTCTATTCTGTTTGCGTTCCAATCAGCATAACAAAACTGGTATACATATAATTATATGTATGTATACACAGTCATGCTTCTTTCATCCCCGGCCAATAAACTCTCAGGGTCTCTGCAAGGACATGATGGCACCATAGATCCTGTCCCTCAAGAGAAAGAGAACTATTCACACCTCTGTCACACCCTGTTTTAATCACTGTCATGTTTCACAGTCGCGCCTGAACAAATCACAGCTTGTCTGCTGCCAGACGCACTGTACTCCCCAGTCTGGATATTATTACTCCTGTAGTAGGCCTACTGACTACCAAAACATCTTTATATCAAATTACAAATAGTTTTAATTGCTTAATAGTATAGGCTACTCGATCAGGAGACTGAGCATTTGCACTTATTTATTACTTTCACAAGCTGTGTCAGAGTCTTATCGTCAGAATGGTTGATTCCATGAGGTTTGTAAATCATGGTAAAAAAGAGTAAAACAATAACATTATTTTTCATCTTTTTGTTATTAACCTGCTGTAAATGGTAAATGGTGCATTTATATATAGCGCCTTTATCCAAGACGCTTTACATAGATAGTGCATTACATTCACCCATTCACACACACATTCATACACCGATTGCGGCAGAAGCCATGCAAGGTATACCAACCAGCACATCGCGAGCAAATTTGGGGTTCAGTGTCTTTGCCCAAGGACACTTCGACATGTAGACAGGAGGAGGAGGAGCCGGGATTCGAACCGCCGACCCATGGATCATTGGACGACCTGCTCTATACCTCCTGAGCCACAGTCGCTGTAGCAGATACTTCTGGTGTTAGGAGACGCATACAGTCTGAGGCCTTGTTGAGAGTCTCCTATTACATGCATCAAATTGACAAATGATTTACTCGGGAATGCATCAAAAACTAATTTCCATGGCCTGAGCTTGTAGATCTATGCTATCTTTTGAAAATGTGTGAAAATGTGGAGCAAAATCTTTGATTACGTATTCTTTCAGAGGGAACATTTTTTTTTAACAAAATCTTTGCTTCTGGGGGGCGGGGGGGTGATAAATATGGATTTACCACATGGACATCATATCACGCATGGCAGCGACAGCCACCACGGTGTCCAGCTGGCCGGGCAAATCTATAGTCATGTGAGTGAAACCCATCTCTGCCAGTCTGCCAGTCTGGCAGTGTACGTGCCGCGGGTTCGACTCCCGATCCCGACGGCCTTTACTGCATGTCACCACCCCCCCCCCCCCCATCTCTCTCCCCATTTCCTGCCAGCCTACTGTCTGTCCCTCTATACAAAGAAATGTATAAAATAAAGGCGAAAGCCACACAAAAAAACCCCCATTAAAAACGAATTTCCATGAATTCAAGGCTTCATGTGTGTAATTGATCCTTTTTTGGGTGAACTACTCCTTTAAAGGAGAATTACATACTAAAAGGCTTTCTTACCTTTCTTTGTAGTTGTTACGTCCCCATCAAAGAGGTCCAGGTGTTATTTTGTGCAAAAGCTCCTTATTGGCTATTTCCCCTATACCATAAGCCCTAAATGAATTGCATTGAATTGAATGGGATGTATGGGGTGTTGTGCTAATTCGCTTATTTACTTCGCTTACTTTAACATGAGGGGCAGGGCGTTCCAAAGAGTGGGACAAAGAGTATAGGACAGAATGAGGGACAGCGTCTCAATTTGTGGGACACCTGAAAAGTCATGTGAATGTGCCAGTCGTCTGGACACCCTATAGCTGGATAGTCATCACATGGCGGTGAAAGACGATGCTATATGCTAAAAATAACTTGGCCAAGTGGGGGGACATATACAGTATGTACAGTTACAGTATAGTAAAGGAATCCAGCTGATCCAAAATGCCGCAGCTCGCTTGGTCTTCAACCAGCCAAAATTCTCACAAGTCTCCCCCCTGCTCCGCTCCCTCCACTGGCTCCCGGTCGCTGCCCGCAACAGAATACAAAACTCTGATGCTGGCATTCAAAGCAACCAAAGGTATGATGGCTCCCCCATATCTTGCAAGTATGATCGAACCCTATACAAACCCTCCCGCTCACTCAGATCAGCCAACGCAGGGAAGCTGGAAGTACCCTCACTAAAAACGCCGGGACAACGCTCCACACGTCCCAAACTCTTCTCCCTTCTGGCTCCAAAACTGTGGAATGCACAGATCCCGAGGCGTTCCAAGACCATTTTGGACATAATAATCCCTCCATCTCATCCTTTGGCCTGCCCCCCCCCCCGGGGGTCTCCTTCCAGTGGGACGTGCATCGAGGACCTCCCTGGAGATGCTCGAAAATAGCTGATCTACAAGCTATCAACGCGCTATTTTTTGTCCAAAAGTGGCCTCTTACGGGCTTTCAGCCCCTGCCCCTGTATAACACTCTCTGCACGTCCCTGGTGTCAACGCATGTTATGTACAGTCTTCATAGTACAGTCAGATGATACTTAAAAAATATAGTTTCTATAACTTTTTTATGGGATAGTAAAAGAAAGGGTTAAGGTTTAGGGTCAGGGGGTGATAAGTAGAGAAAGAGAATATCCCGCACACTGAGTTTAGATTTCATTGAGCAACGTTTCGGTCGTCAGACCTTCATCAGGCAACAGGGGGTGAAATAAATCACTTTTCAGTAAACAACACAAAACATGAATCTGTACCGTCGTTGCGTGTCAAGGTGAGGCGACAGTTGAGCCAGTTCAACAGGAGCAGGTTTTAGGCAAACACTTACAGTAAGTGACTCATCACTGAGTCACGGGACGTACAGTGTGTCACAGACAGGTCTGTGATAATATGTAATTAATAGCGGTGGCCTGTATAATCTGTAAACTCACTCCGGTGTTAAATTTGACAGCGAATTTTGATTTAGTTTTAGTCATAGTCTTATGAATAAAATGTCACGTGTTAGTCATCTGATTTTGTCGACCCAAAAAAAAGGATATAATTTGGCAGGCCTTGATGGTGTCGTATAATGACTGATTTTTTAACCCTTGGTTGCATGCTGAAAATAGCCAATCCCACACAAGCTCACAACGCGTCACAGCTAGTGTTGCCCACGTTGTGAGCTTGTAGATCGGCTATTTTCACAACGAACCAAAAATAAAAATGACTTGTCTCTTCGTTCTACACACCGTCCTGGATCCCTTCTCCACTATTCCCTCCCGGCATAGATTTAGACTAAAACTAGACTAACACTGTAAAACATTCCGTCTGACAAAAATGTGACTGAAACTAATTGAAAACTATTGAAGAGACTATTGACTAAAACTAAAATCAAAGTGTGCTGCCAAAAACAACACTGGTTAACTTCCAGCCCAAATGCAGTGGCTACACCCGTGAAATATCAAACCGATTGACCTAGCAATGAGAAAGTGGAATGCACTTAAATGTATTACCTGACAGCTGCCACCAATACAGAATGTAGATCTACGATATAGATATAAGAGAAGGTGTTTATTGTCACTGTATGGAACATAGGACAACATTTTGTTTAGTGCAAAACAAATAGCAGCATCAGCAAAGAAATACAGATAGAGCAACATTATGCCATAAACTGTTAGTCAAGTTGTCATAGTTAGTCTGTCGTCAGATAAAACATCCATAATACAAATACAATAAATGTTAAGAGAAAAACCATTGAATATTAATATTCTGTATCTAATTCTCATTAATATGGCCCCAAAAAAAATAACAATAATTGGCAACCAAAGCATTTGCTACATTTAACCCATTCTGAACGGGAACCCATTTTGGTGTTTAGCATCATGTTGTGCTTTAGCTATTGAAAAAATAGCAGATCTACAAGCTCATAGCGCACCACCGAGTGGCGCGCTACGAGCTTGTAGGTCTGCTATTTTTGAGAAATCGAAGAACGACTGACATTTTTATAGAATCTGATCTCAGGTCAGAATGGGGTTAATCAGACCCAGTGTGTACGTGTCCAGTGGAAACCTCGTGTGAATCTGATCTCGGGTCAGAATGGGTTAATCAGACCCAGTGTGTGTCCAGTGGAAACCTCGTGTGAATCTGATCTCGGGTCAGAATGGGTTAAACTCAGATACAAAAGGAGACAAACAATAGATACAACAGTATACAGGCTACCTGTTTAGTTGGCAAACAATATTATGTCACCTCGATGGCTTCTTGGTTCAGGAGTTCAGAACGAGTGTTTAGGAGTTGTTCCTATGCTCCTATAATACAAAAGGACCCGGCTAAAGCCAGGTGCATTGCACAAGGAAATGTTTTTCATTTGAACAGTACACCACAATATTCATAACCGTTGTGGCCTGTGTGGGGTGATATTGTTGACATACCAGTAAGACGCGCAAACGCGGGAAGCGAACGCAGCAGAGACCCTGCAGATCATGTCTGTCTGTCTGTCTGTCTGTCCCGCTGTTACTGTATATGTGGACCTGGCCCCTTTTGTGCCCATATATGGAGCTGAGTGATTGCTGATGCAACACACTCCATATTTGGATAGCGGGACAGACACACGGACACACGGACAGACAGACATGATCTGCTAGGTCTCATAGTAAGTGCTCATTGCATTCGCAATAATCGTCAGGGTGGTCACGTGCTACGACGTTATGAAATAGTACGAATGAGATATAAGAATAACATACAACATATACAGTAGGACTATTACTGAGTACACACACTGAGCAATACAACAATATTCTCAAGACAGAGCGACTTGACGTCTCTTGTAATTTAAAATCAGACCTGTCTGAAGTGAGTGGTGCAACAGCGCCCCCCCTGGCTGTTGGCACCCTAAACATGGGGACATTGGTACGTTGCACCACTCAAAAATCGCATAACAGGATATGAATGGACGTTAATGTATATGATAACATTGTGTTCCTCACTGTCTGCTGGGTCCCAGTAGCTCTATGAATGGTAGTGTATATCATAATCATATCATATCTCCTCACTGTCTGCTGGGTCCCAGTAGCTCTATGAATGGTAGTGTATATCATATCATATCAGTGTGTTCCTCACTGTCTGCTGGGTCCCAGTAGCTCTACCTGAGGGTCAGGTTAAAGAAGCCAGACGAGGTCTTGGTTGGTGGTGCCATGAGCATGTTGGCTTGATTCTTGTGGGTTATGTGGATCTATGGAAAACAATAATCAAACCAAAACTATAAATGTCCAATAAAAGTGTTGCAACAAAACATACAAACAAACAACCAAAATTTTTACAAAGATTGATGTTTTTTTTGTTATTTAGGCAGATTTTCATCCCAATGTCACTAAAGACAGTTTCAGACCTTCCAAAAACAAACCAATTTCAACTACTTCTCCGCGTTTCCAAAGCACATTTAAAACAACCAAGGTTGATCAAAGTGCTGGACAAGCATATAAACAAACATATACAGTAGAGAGAAAATGCACAAGAAGATACAGTAGAAATATTTCTCACGAGAGAAAATAAATAAAATAGAAGAAGTACAGAACAAAACTATAGAATGTGAGAGCACAGGGGGGATATGGGGGGCATAATTATGGTGTTAAAAGGCCAGGGAGAACATACGTGTGTGTTTGAGATTTTAAAAACACCAGATTTAAAAATGTCCATAGAAGGTGCAGCTTTCACAACTATAGTGGCAGGACGTTCCAAACGTCTGGGTGCAGCCAGTGAAGGGATGATGTGTTCTGTTCCGGTCAAGAGTCTAGCTGTGGTATTTTGAACAAGTTGTATTCTGGAGAGAGATGAGGCGTGTGTGCATGCCACAGTTGCCACACTGGGACACCCTGCTCCCGCAGTGTCCTACTTTTTGCTACAGCAACTGTAAATAACTTGTAAACTGTAAATAACTCACAGTGCAGGCGGGCTGCATCCAGGGTTCCCCGTCAATCTGCATGGGCAGCGTCTTCAGGGTCCTGCACATGGACACACACAGTCACAGGGTTATACCACCTTACGTACTGTACGTGTGTGTGTGTGTGTGTGTGTGTGTGTGTGTGTGTGTGTGTGTGTGTGTGTGTGAAAGAAGAAACTGGAATGCAGCTGGAGAGCAGAAACATCAGAACACTCGTTTCCCTGCGGGGCAGCGGTGGCCGAACGAACGGTTTGCGGAGCGGTCTTGATATCGGAAGGTCGCTAGTTAGTTCGTATCCCCCGGACCGGAACGTTAATATTACCACCGTTGAAGACGTGCCCTTGGACAAGGCATTGAACCCCCTACCATGAAATGTTCTATGAGCAGGGCCTGGCTGTAAACAAGTTCTTGAGCTTGGTCCAGTTACCCTGGGTAAACATGGTACCTTTCCTTTCCTTAGTCCAGTTACCCTGCAGGGTAAACATAGTACCTTTCCTTTCCTTAGTCCAGTTACCCTGGGTAAACATAGTACCTTTCCTTTCCTTAGTCCAGTTACCCTGGGTAAACATAGTACCTTTCCTTTCCTTAGTCCAGTTACCCTGGGTAAACATAGTACCTTTCCTTTCCTTAGTCCAGTTACCCTGGGTAAACATAGTACCTTTCCTTTCCTTAGTCCAGTTACCCTGGGTAAACATAGTACAATTTACAATTTACAATTTACAATTTAGGCATTTAGCAGACGCTCTTAATCCAGAGCGATAGTACCTTTCCTTTCCTTAGTCCAGTTACCCTGGGTAAACATAGTACCTTTCCTTTCCTTAGTCCAGTTACCCTGGGTAAACATAGTACCTTTCCTTTCCTTAGTCCAGTTACCCTGGGTAAACACATAGTACCTTTCCTTTCCTTTACCAACATGCAGACAGTATGCACATCATCTTAGTCCAGTTACCCTGCAGGGTAAACATGGTAACTTTGCTTTTACTTTGCAGCGGTTGTTGTGGCAGAGCTTGCCGGTCCAAAGCGGGCCTCATCATCATACACCAACGTGCCGGAGGCAGACGTGGACATCCACCTCCCTAGATCTTCGTTCGCGAAGCAAAGCCATGATGATGATGATGGCGTGTGTGACACCCTTTATTCTATCTGACCTTGGCAGTGACCAGTGGTACTCAAGGCCTCAGAGCAGCCAGGGTCCAGTTCATTCTATCTGACCTTGGCAGTGACCAGTGGTACTCAAGGCCTCAGAGCAGCCAGGGTCCAGTTCATTCTATCTGACCTTGGCAGTGACCAGTGGTACTCAAGGCCTCAGAGCAGCCAGGGTCCAGTATAGTTAGTATGGGGTTACGGGCAGTTCAAATTCCCCACTGAGCAGATGACCCAAAGTGTAAACTTAACTTAACCCAATAAAACAGGGAGAGCATCTGTCAAGGTTTTTATTCTTAGGTCTTACCGGTGTTTCTCAAAGATAGCCGTGGTTCTAAAAAAAGATCAGACCAGTCTGGAGTGAGTGGTACTGTACTGTACTGTACTGTACTGTACTGTACTGTACTGTACTGTACTGTACTGTACTGTACTGTACTGTACTGTACTGTACTGTGTGCGTGTGCGTGTGTGCGTGCACTTTTACTACACTTGCGAGGGCCAAAATGTCAGTATAGTAGAATTTCAGAAATAGACATTAAGGAGCAATTGTCCTGGTCCTCCTCACAAGAGAAACGTTTTTCTTTTACAGTAGATATTCCAGATTAGAATTAGGAAAAGGTTGAGCTTGCGATCACGGTAAGTATTAGACGTTATAGGTTTAAGGGTTAGGTTTATTGTTGAGGTATACTTAGGTCGCTTTACGGTTAGGGATAAAAATGGCAGAGAATTGTAAAATATGCATTCATAAAATTGCTGTCATTGTTGACAAGTATAGTAATACAAACGTGTGTGTGTGTGCACATGTTTGCATGCCGTGTGCGTGCGCGTGTTTGCATCTACAGTGAGAATGTACAAACATTCCCATGTCATTACATCCATCCATGTTTGATGTTTTGGACAGCTAATACACCAGATGTTTCATGTTTTGGACAGCTAATACACCAGATGTTTCATGTTTTGGACAGCTAATACACCAGATGTTTCATGTTTTGGACAGCTATAATACTCCAGATGTTTCATGTTTTGGACAGCTAATACACCAGATGTTGTTGTGGGCGATGAAGAAGAGTCCAGAGAAATGTCTGTATATTAGAGATAGCGCCACAGCCTAGACTAGAGGAAGCCTTTATAACCACGGTCATTAAATAACAACAAACTTATACACACCACCTCAGAACTAGGTGATACATTTGTTGTTATATTTGGCAGCCTGTAGGACGTACTGTACACACGTACTGTACTGGTTGTTAGAGGGCTATAGGACGTAGTACATACTGTACACACAGACTGTACTGGTTGTTAGAGGCCTATAGGACGTAGTACATACTGTACACACAGACTGTACTGGTTGTTAGAGGGCTATAGGACGTAGTACATACTGTACACACAGACTGGGCTTTCCTTCAACAACTCGGGATGCCCCAAAAGGCTGGCAAAGTGTTGTGGTGTCTCTGCTATAATTGGCAGCCACCATACATGGCGGAGACGCTGTTACTGTTACACAGAGTACTGAGTGTGCCCCGGCATCCGCAGGGGTCAATAGGTCGTACGTGTGACTGTGTGTGTGTGTGTGTGTGTGTGTGTGTGTGTGTGACCTGATGGTGATCTGAGAGGTCTGGGCCAGTCTCCTTCCAGCGCTCTTCAGTCCAGAGTATATCTGCCCCAGCTCTATGGCCCCCTCCACCCCCACCACCTCCAGGCGTCGGTCGCTCGTATCTGTTGGAGAGACATAGAAAAAAAACATCACACCATTTAACCCATTCTGACCTGAGATCAGATTAAAAAAATGTCTTCTACATCCTGACAGTTTTCATTCTGACCTGAGATCAGATTCTAAAAAAAATCTTCTATGTCAGTCTCTCTTGGATTTTTCAAAAATAGCAGATCTACAAGCTCATAGCGCGCCACCGAGTGGTGGCTAAAGCATAACATAATGCTAACACCAAAAGGGGTTCCCGATCAAAATGGGTTAAATGTGAAGTCGAGTGGCGGTGCCTTTGAAGTCAAGCACAGTTGAAAGGTACTATGTTTATTATAATAATAATAATGAATAATGAATTGCATTTTTATAGCGCTTTTCCAAGTTGCTCAAAGCGCTTTACAAAGGTTCATTCATTCATACATTGGGAGGTGAAGCGGCGAACAGTCGACGCCAGCGTCCTCACTTCCCCACATTCACACACCGACGGTGGCGAGCTCACACCGACCGACTCATTGGAGGCAATGTTAGGGTTCAGTGTCTTGCCCAAGGACACTTCGACATGTGGACAGGAGGAGGAGGAGCCGGGATTCGAACCGCTGACCCAGGGATCATTGGACGACCTGCTCTACCTCCTGAGCCACAGCCGCCCAACTTAAGAACAGGGTTGTGCGTGCGTGCGTGCATGCGTGCGTGCACCCCTTGATGGGGGTCGGCGGCCAATTACATATAATGTTGGGCGTCCTTGACATGAAAATGTTTGAGAACGTGGTGTTTTCAGAAGACTGTCAGGATTTAGAAAGCATTTGTAGAATCGTTCCCATAGTCTAAATGGGTTAAGGGGAGATTTTGAACCTATAAATCCCATTGTTCTGACGTGTGGACAATCATATCGTACATGTACTACATTGCAGTATTGATAGTTTTATACTAGTGAAAAACGTGAGTACTTTTACCACCACTGAATAATACAAATATAATCTCCCGACATGCGTCAACCCTATACACTATACAGCATTCACCAGGGGGTAAATAAAAATAAAAGGCTCTTCGTGTTTCTGTAGAAAACACAGTCGGCAGCAACTGCTTTATCGTACTTGAGATAAAGTCTCACATGGAAATGGAACAGGAAACCACCACTCATCTGCTGATAATAACGTCATTTTCCTTCTTGGTGGAACCTTTAGAGCGCTTTAGAGTCTCCTGGACTCTAGTTTTATTTACATTATTTAAAACAGTGGTTCTCAATCCTGGTCTCTATACTGCCTCCCCCTGGCCAGCCGGGGCGCCTGATGGAGGGGAAAGGAACTGGTCTCTATACTGCCTCCCCCTGGCCAGCCAGGGCGCCTGATGAAGGGGAAAGGAACTGGTCTCTATACTGCCTCCCCCTGGCCAGCCGGGGCGCCTGATGAAGGGGAAAGGAACTGGTCTCTATACTGCCTCCCCCTGGCCAGCCGGGGCGCCTGACGGAGGGGAAAGGAACTGGTTGGAATAACGTGTTCCTTCCACGCGCTACGCTACGTCCAACCAGGGAAACTCCCCCCTGTCAGGTGTAAAGGAGCAACTTGGACACTCAGGCATGAAGGAAGCATCACAATAGATAAATGTTGTTTGAGTTTGATGTATTATCTTGTGACTGTATTTTATGTATTGTAACCTCGGCTATACGTTGAAAATGAGGGCTTGCCCTCAACTGTATTCTGAGTCTAAATAACGGTGAGAAGCATAATAATTATAAATGAATGAACTATAAAGGCTGACCTTGTGAGACGGTCTTGAGAAGCTCGGGGTCGGTTATGACCTCGGCGGCGGCGGAGGACGTTGTGTCCTCGGACGCGGTCGACCTGCTGTCGGCCTTCTTGGACTCGCCCCAGAGGTTGGAGCCGCCGTGCATGCTGGGTATGTTGAGGACGGCTATGCCCTCCAGAGACGCAGCGCTCAGGTCCAGAGGTTGACCACAGCACTGGAGAGAGGGGTCAAAATTTGCGGATGATATTGTAGTCATTGTTTTGTAGTCATCAGGCAGGAACAATCAAACAGAACTTCCTTTTCCCTCAAACCCAGGCTATAGAGCGTCGCAGTCCCACCCCCTTTCATGACGACGCCAGGCCCAGGAAATGAATCCCAATGCATTTTTCAAAAGGTATTTATTTAAAGACCTTTTAAGCATCGTACAAAGCCAACTCTTGTCGTGACAAATGACAACCCACACAATATTTTTTCTACTTTCTAACTCTTTGTTTGGCCCGAAAAATGGTGTTTGTTGTCATGATTTGTCACGACAAGAGTTGTCTTTGTCCGCGGCGTAAACGTCTTTAAATAAATACTTTCTGAAAAGTCTATGAGGAAAATGAACGGGGAATTAGTTTCCGGGTCACTCGAGGGGGCGGGACTGCCGAAACGGTGGTTAGTAAAAACAGAGAGATGTGTTGTTGTGTGAGCAGTGACCACCGCGGCCTGACGCCATGTTGTAGTTTTCATGACGTGTCCAGTTTTCTTCTGGGGCGGCGGTGGCTCAGGGGTAGAGTGCCTGGATGGGAACCGCAAGGTTGCCAGTTCGAACCCGGGCTCCCCCAGAGTTACTGTCGAAGTGTCCTTGAGCAAGACACTGAACCCCTAATTGCTCCCGATGTGCTAGTTGGTGCCTTGCATGGTTTCCGCTACCATCGGTGTATGAATGGGTGAATGTAATGCACAATCTCTGTAAAGCGCCTTGGATAAAGGCGCTATATAAATGCACCATTTACCATTTACCATTTTCAGACTGAGAAACACAATAAAATGTTTTATATTGTTTTATTGTACGGGGTTCACCTCAATGCTGAGACACTCCTTCAGCTTCTTGCAAGAGGAAGAGATGGTCTCAGAAGTGGCAAACTCAAAATACCAAAGTTTGTTCTTCATTCTAAAACAAAACAAAGGAGAAAACGTTGTTTTTATTGCATTTTATTGGTATAGACAATAGCTGATCTACAATCTCACAACGCGACGCGTTGTGAGATTGTAGATCTGCTATTTTTCGCTATTTTTTGTCACCTGCTATTGAACCTCTCAGGGTGCTTCTCTCTCATGGTGTGGAAGCAGTGGGCGATCGATGCATCCTGTCAAAGGGAACATTAACACACATTAAAGGGAAACTTCACCCTTTTTGCAAAATAATATATGTTAATGACGTTTAGAAGCTTTAGAACACTTTCCTGGGGGTATTTATGTGTGTAATATGAGGTTTTAGATATTTTAGATTGTAGCAGTGAGCCCGGTGTCTCTGATGTCATGGACACTGGGCTCACTACCTTCCTGGACTACATGTTGTCTCAGTAAGACAGCTCTCCCCCCTATCCACAAGGAGGAGCAGTGCACCAAAGAATTATGGGAATTGTAGTCCAGGAAGGTAGTGAGACCATGACATCAGAGACAACAGGCTCACTGCTACAATCTAAAATATCTAAAACCACATATTACACACATAAATACCCCCAGGAAAGTGTTCTAAAGCTTCTAAACGTCATTAACATATATTTTTTTGCAAAAAGGGTGAAGTGTCCCTTTAACCAGAGGACATTTTCACAACATAAAGCAGATCATTTCAAGTAAAAGGGTTAGATTTAAGGTATTTCTACTCTTTAACATTTACAATTTAGGCATTTATTAGCAGACGCTCTTAAACCAAGAGCGATTTACAGTAAGCTAGGACAAGTCAATGTGATGCATTTAATGCATGGACATCTAGGTCATCTAGGATCATTCATTACGACGGCATCAGAATACATTTTAGTACTGTAGATTTAGTCGACTAAAATCGCATCATGACATTTTAGTCGACAGAAACTAGACCAACACTAAAACATTCCGGGTGACTAAAAAAATGTGACGAAAACTTAAATGGAAACTATTCAAGGAGACACATTATATAAAACTAAAATCTAAATCTGCTGCCCAAAAACAACACTGTACTGATAAATGGTAAATGGTGCATTTATATAGCGCCTTTATCCAAGGCGCTTTACATAGATTGGGTGAATATTCACCCATTCACACACACATTCATACACCGATTGCGGCGGAAGCCATGCAAGGCACCAACCAGCACATCGGGAGCAAATTTTGGGGTTCAGTGTCTTTGCCCAAGGACACTTCGACATGTAGACAGGAGGAGGAGGAGCTGGGATTCGAACCGCCGACCCATGGATCATTGGACGACCTGCTCTATACCTCCTGAGCCACAGTCGCCGGGCCCACTGATACACACTCACCACTCCGATGGAGAAGTAGTTGTTGATGATCTCTTGGGGCACGGGGTCTCCCTTCTCCTTGGGGTTCACGGGGACCACTCGGATGCTCCAGCGGTCCATGGGCACTGCCACGCTGCCCTCCACCTCCTTCAGGACGTCCCGCAAGTCTGAGCCATCGTACCCTACACACACAGGGGGACGAGAGAGAAGACACGTCTGAGCCCTCGTGTCCTACACACACAGGGGGACGAGAGAGAAGACAGGTCTGAGCCCTCGTGTCCTACACACACACAGCGGGACGACGGTTGGACAGGAGAGAGAACAATGGGACCAACATTTTAACCCATTCTGACCTGAGATCAGATTCTAAAAATGTCTTCTATACATCCTGACAGTTTTCTGAAAAAGCTATGTTTCTATGGTCAGTCGTTCTATGAGCTTTTATCGTGGGATAAAAAAATTATATATTTAAACCTTGTGAGTATACAGTACTTTACCTCCTCCCCAGCGCATACAGCGGGCCAGGTCGTTCCCTGTGCCGAGTGGAAGAACTGCCACGGGAGGACGCACGGCCAGATCTGCTCCGTCTGAAAAGAAACCGGTGACTTTTAGAACCTTTTTTCCACATCAAGGCCCGTGTTGTTTTCGTCGACTAAAAACTAAGACGAGAAATGTTCGTCGACTACCTTTTTTTCACTGACGAAAACTACATGGAAAACCTTATGAAAACTAAGCTATGATTACTAAAACTAAGACTAAATACAATTACGTCAACAAATAAAAAACTGGACTAAAAGGGACTAGTGTGGACAAGAGATCCAGTATAAGTCATTTTACAATTGGTTGCATTGCATGAAAATAGCCGATCTACAAGCTCGTAGATCTGAGCTTGTAGATCTGCTATTTTCAGCAAGTGTAAACATTACGACGGCATCAAGGCCCAGCCAAAATGCATTTTAGTCAACTAAATCAACTGTAGATTTAGTCGACTAAAATCTTATGACATTCAGACCCAAAACTAAAGAATATTTTGTTACTGTTGAATAAGATGTCGTCCACATTTCCATGTTGCATTGATGTTGGTGGTACCATTGTGGAGTTTGCATGTTCTCCCCGTGTCCCCTAGGGTAGGTACCCTCACAAAAACATGCAGTAATCCTGGTCTCTAAACTGCCTCCCCCTGGCCAGCCAGGGCGCCTGATGGAGGGGAAAGGAACTGGTTGGAATAACGTGTTCCTTTCCACGCGCTACGTCCAACCAGGGAAACTCCCCCCTGTCAGGTGTAAAGGAGCAACTTGGACACTCAGGCATGAAGGAAGCATGAGTTAAGTCCGTTGCTCTCCCCAGGTTGGTGGAGGGTGTGTAGAGCCCAGGATCACAGTAGATGATTGACACAGGGGTGAAAAATGGGTTACAAAATCGTGGGATAAAAAAAATATATATATAAAAAAAAAGGAGAGATAACAGGCAAACGTTGTGTCTCAAATTGTGTCTGACGTTGAAAATTAAGTAATGAAGATGTTTAACAATAATTTAACTGTTGGTTGTGGTGCCTTGCATAGTTTCTGCCGCCATCGGTGTGAATGTGAACGGGTGAATGTATGTAATGCACACCTCTATGTAAAGAGCCGTGGATAAAGGCGCTATATAAATGCACCATTTACCTTTTAAGTTTTAAAAAATAAGTACTTTTTCCACCACTGGGAGTCTGGGAAATACATAGAGATTTATGCTGATTTCAGTATTTTTCATGCGACTACTGTCAATTCAATTCAATTCAATTCAATAATTTATTTGCCATGTCAACAAGTTGATAGGAATTTGTCTTGGTTCATACTCGACATATACAGACAACCATAGATACACAAACAAGAAGGACAGTACAATACAAAAACAGAAACCAGCAGCATAGGAAATTACATTCAGTTTTTTAAAGTGCTATATGCATATACTATGAGTTCAGATGTCTAATGGCTACGGGGTAAGTGCTATCCCTGAAGCGACATGTTGAGCTCTGGATACTTCTATATCTCCTGCCTGATGGGAGGAGATTGAAGAGGTGATGTGCAGGATGGGAGTTGTCTGCAATGATTTTATTTGCCTTCCTAATTATTCTGGTGGAATAGAGTGAGGAAAGTGTAGGGAGGCTGCATCCTATGTTTTTTGATGCGCGACGTACTACTCTTTCCAGCTTTGATTTGTCTTGAGAGGTTGTGTGACCAAACCAGACAAGCATAGAGAAGGTGAGAACATTTTCAATAGAAGTGAGTCATGGCTGCATGGCTGACTTTGTCAAATAGTGTACGATACCTATGGCGTCCAGAATCCACCCAACAGTCCCGTCTCCTCCACACACCAAGATCCTGTATTCATGAAGGTTGCGGAAAAAGTGCAGTCTGAAATTATAACAACATTACACACATTTTAGCGAGGAGGTGAAGCTAGAAATTCAACAGCATGTTTATACTTAAAAGTCTTAAACCCACTGGTTCTCAACCGGTGGTTCCATTCCTACATTCCAGTTAGTGCTTATCAGTGTGGGAGATCGCCAGTTGCACTTTGTACACGAGTAGGCCATGTATGGCCTACTTGTGCGCAAGCAGAGAGCGCCATATGAGGTGCGTTCTGGGAATGGGAATTTGGTGATTTAATCTTTGTGTAGGACGGACCATTCTACACCAATAGCTGAATATAGGAGGGGCTAGCGACACTCAAAAAAAAAGTTAAATGAAGTACCCTGGACTGGAGCAGGCCCCCCATTGGACAGAATAATGAATGAAGTACCCTTGAGCAGGCCCTCCATTGGACAGATTGTAGACTTGTCGTGGATTCAGTAGAAACTGGAACTTCCTCAGCACTCTGTGAGAGACACACGCACACACACACACACACACACACACACACACACACACACACACACACACACACACACACACACACACACACACACACACACACACACACACACACACACACACACACACACACACACACACACACACACTCAAAATATACTTAAAGTGCCCATTATTCAGAAGGTCCCATTCGTAAAATGTATACAAATTTGAAAATAGCAGATCTACAAGCGTGTGTACTTGTAGATCTGCTATTTTCAAATTGCGAACGTGTGTATTTTGTACTTTATGTTTTTATAGCAAACAATGCTTAACCACTTAAGCATTATTTGATACAACAGTGTCGAGCAAAAATACTGAAAATAGCAGATCTACAAGCTCACGACGTGCTGCAACGTCTTAGGAACAGGAATCAATCATTAAAAGATGATCGTGATCGTATTAAATTATAAATTATCGATTATTTTCGACTATAGTTCAATTAACCCTGGCCTGCACACGGCAAAAATAAAACAAAATACATCTTTAAGTAGTAGACATGGTAATATCATATCTGAATAATCCTGATGTTATCTACTGTACACATGGCGCTTACCTCTTACCCTGATTTCCTCCACTCTTTGGGTTCACAAAAACCAGCAGCGGATGTGTGTCTGGTAACGGAACGACCTGGAGAGAGAGAGAGAGAGAGAGAGAGAGAGAGAGACACAGGGTTGAAGATGACATATATGGGTATATGGGTTGTCAAGGCCAGAAAGTAGTTTTTTGACACTCAGTAGGCCTTCCTGCATTAACTTCCGTGTTTGGTGATGATGTCACATAACCTGACTCTGCCAGCTGGGGGCGGTATTGGGTAACCATGTTCCCCAACACAGCAACCATCTGGGATCTCTCGGGGAGTTGAGCTAACACCGAACCGCTCCGTGGTTCGGACCAATCAGCGTGAGCTACGTAAGGGCGGGATATGTGCGAAACCGGATGTGAAGCTATATAGACACATCAATATGATTGGTTGTGTTTGCACGCCCACACGGTGATAGACAGACGGTCCCATCCAATCATCTACCAAGTATCTTGAAAAAAAGGAACAGCCCCGTCATCGAATTTGCTTCCGAGATCCCAGATCCCAATAAGCTGTGAAACAAATTTGTGTAGCAATTAAGCTTCTTGGATCTGGCAGCGTCAGGTTAGATGTCACACGCATATACCCTCTATACTGTATTTATGGATTTTTTTTTATATTCTTTGATTTTATTGATGAAAGACTTTAGAAAAAAATTGGAATTGTTTTTAAGTCAATGATTAATGTATTATTTGTTTAAATAATAAATATGTATTTAAGCTATACATTAAAAAATATATATAAAAAATATTACGTATAGGAAACGAAAAATAGGGGACATTTACTCGCGACCCATAAAGAAATGGTCTGTAACCCAGACTGTGGGCTATGATATGATGTGATATGATGTATGGAGCAATGTTCAACTGTTCCATGATGAGCGTAACCACACCTATAGTGAGATGCATACATTGATAGATTTGCATGAGGGACATGTACCTTACTGTATGCAAGGTCAAGTATTTGAATGAGCTGGTTTCCTTCAAAAGATAATATGACTCTCAGAGACACACACCCACGCACACACAAATGCAGTCGCACACACACACACACACACACACACACACACACACACACACACACACACACACACACACACATGGAGAGAGAGAGAGAGAGAGAGAGAGAGAGAGAGCACCACACACACACACACACACACACACACACACACGTCACACACGGAGAGAGAGAGAGAGAGAGAGAGAGCACCACACACACACACACAGCGAGAGAGAGAGAGCGAGAGAGAGAGAGAGAGAGAGAGAGAGCACCACACACACACACACACGGAGAGAGAGAGAGAGAGAGAGAGAGAGAGAGAGAGAGGGAGAGAGAGAGAGAGAGAGCACCACACACACACACACACACACGGAGAGAGAGAGAGAGAGAGAGAGAGAGAGAGAGAGAGCACCACACACACACACACCTGCAGAATGTGTCCATCGGGGGTGACGTCCAACAGGCTTGTATCCTCCGGTGAACCTGGACGACTGTTCTCCTGGATTTAAAACACACACAGTGGAACACAGCAGGGATTTAAAACACAACAGTAGGGGGCGCTCTCGTCTGTGTTTGATGTACATTTGTGTTGCCACAAATTCATGTCATATTATTTGGCAGACATTATTTGACCTGATTTCTCCTTTCATTGTCAAATGGACAATATTGAGACGTGTGGGGACAAAAGCTGTATATATATATATATATATATAAATATATATATATATATAAAAGCACGGCGTGCCTGGGCCGTGGCTCAGTGGTCCAGGCACCTTGGCCGGTATAGCCCGAGTCTGGCAGTGTGCCGCGGGTTCGATTCCCCATCCCGACGGCCTTTACTGCATGTCACCCCCCCCCCCCTCTCTAACTAACCCAATAAGACCTGAGGATGATTCTACAAAAATATCTTCTAAATCCAGTTTTCTGGAGAAAAAACAAAACACATATCAGATTCAGTGGTGCTCAAACTTTCAACAGAACCCACAGAAATATATGGGTCCAGTTCAGACGGTTCCCTTTGGGAGGGAGCCCACTGGCCTAGCGGTACAGGCCACTTATAGGCTGTCGGTCGCCTGACGGCGTGTCGCCGCGTGTTCGAGTCCCGTTCGGGACGACCTTTCTCTGCGTGTCTCTCCTTGTGTCTCTGTCTGTCCCTCTTTCCTGTCTATGAAAGCAACACAAGAATGTAAGTCTTAAAAAACTGTTCAAACTGAACAACCAACATGTCAATTCGAAGCTATGGTTCCCTGCTTTCATATTGTGTACAAAGACGCTCTACGCACACCAAAGTCCTTGTGGCGGTGCCGACGCACGGGAGAAAACTGTAGAGGAGATCTTGAATGAACAAGAAGGTGGTCCGCACACACCAATAGCCAGAGTACCCGTATTTATTCGGACAGCAGGTAAGACAAATATCCAACGTTTCGGCGACGTTGGATATTTGTCTTACCTGCTGTGTCCGAATAAATATTGGTACTCTGGCTATTGGTGTGTGCGGCTCCACCTTCTTGTTCATTCAAGATCTCCCTGCTTTCATATGACATGAAAAACAAAATGGCAGCCCCCTCAGTCAAGTTGGCTCACATATTTGACAATCAATACAGAGCTGGGCTGGGGCATGTACTGTACTGTACTGTACTGTACTGTACTGTACTGTACTGTACTGTACTGTACTGTACTGTCCCCGTCTCTCTCTCTCTCGCTCTTTCCTGTCTATAAAAGCAAAAACAATATATATATATATATATATATATATATATCTTTAAAAAAAGAAGAAAAAAATGTTCGCTTTAAAAATATATGTATATATATTCAAAGATTCACACAGATTTTTAAAAAACAAGACAAAAATCACTATGAGCTTCTACTGTATATCTGCTAGGGGTTAACCAGTGACTGTCTGACAGCGGAGCATGCCTTTAGGGTCGGTTTACTGTACCTTGGAGACAGCGTATATTATAGATTATATATTTACTGTACCTTGGAGACAGCGTATATTATATTATATATTTACTGTACCTTGGAGACAGCGTATATTATAGATTATATATTTACTGTACCTTGGAGACAGCGTATATTATAGATTATATATTTACTGTACCTTGGAGACAGCGTATATTATATTATATATTTACTGTACCTTGGAGACAGCGTATATTATAGATTATATATTTACTGTACCTTGGAGACAGCGTATATTATATTATATATTTACTGTACCTTGGAGACAGCGTATATTAAAGATTATATATTTACTGTACCTTGGAGACAGCATATATTATATTATATATTTACTGTACCTTGGAGACAGCGTATATTATATTATATATTTACTGTACCTTGGAGACAGCGTATATTATATTATATTATATATTTACTGTACCTTGGAGACAGTGTATATTATATTATATATTTACTGTACCTTGGAGACAGCGTATATATATATTATATATTTACTGTACCTTGGAGACAGCGTATATTATAGATTATATATTTACTGTACCTTGGAGACAGCGTATATTATAGATTATATATTTACTGTACCTTGGAGACTGCGTATATCGCCCACGGAGGGAGAATGTGATCTCTCAGCAACCCACAATCACACCGCGATAAACCAGAGGAAATGCACTCCTCGTGACGCTGGAGGACACAGACAACGTTGGTGAGGAAACACCTATTATGTGCACAGTATAGGGGAATTTACATTCATACTCCATCGCTCGCTCACTCACTCACCCACTCACTCACTCACTCACTCACTCGCTCACTCACTTCAAAGGGGCATCATTGGCATGATAAAAAAATTGTTTACATGCATGGCCAAACAAAAGTGGAACCAAACCATCAAAATGCATACCTAGTTACTGGCAATTACACTCACCCAATCACCCACCCACCCACCCACTCACCCACTCACCCACCCACCCACCCACCCACCCACCCACTCACCCACTCACTCACCCACTCACTCACTCACTCACTCACTCACTCACTCACTCACTCACTCACTCACCCACTCACCCACTCACTCACACACTCACGCACCCCACCCACGCATGCACCCACTCACGCACGCACAGACCCAAGTAAAAACAAGTGCAATCCTCACCATCTGGTGGCACCACACACAATGCTTCCCCGCCAAGGCCTTGATCTTCTTGTCGCACACGTTGCACTTGTTGCCGTTACAGTCGGCAGGCATCCAGCCGTGACCCGCGACCTGTGGGTGACGCAGGGAGGGAGACACAGAAACATTACAGTTACAGTCGGCATGCGTTCAGCCGTGACCGCTACCTGTGGGTGACGCAGAGGAGGGAGACACAGAAACATTACATTACAGTCGGCATGCATCCAGCCATGACCCGCGACCTGTGGGTGACACAGAAACATTACATTACAGTCTGCATGCATCCAGCCGTGACCCGCGACCTGTGGGTGACACAGGGGAGACACAGAGACATTACGTTACAGTCTGCATGCATCCAGCCGTGACCCGCGACCTGTGGGTGACGCAGGGAGACACAGAAACATTACAGTTACAGTCGGCATGCATCCAGCCGTGACCCGCGACCTGTGAGTGACGCAGGGAGGGAGACACAGAAACACATGAATACAGCCGTGACCCGCTACCTGTGAGTGACGCAGAGGAGACACAGAAACAGATGAATAGGCTTAGCAAGAAACACCGTGATAGAGATCTATAGACGTGACATATGAGAGAGAGAGAGAGAGAAGGAAACCGTATTTGGTTATCGTACAAAATGCCTTCCTTCCAAATCAGAAGTTCTGACACTTTCAAGATCACTTGACGTGATTACTGGTGACGTGCTGCAGGCTTGTACATATGTGCTACTTTTGAACATTTTGGAAAAAAAGTCTTGAAAGTCTGAGTACGTTTTAATTTTATATATCTATATATTTTTGGGCCTTTTTTTTATATATCTAAAACCACATCTAAAGCACACATAAAGACCCCCAGGAAAGGGTTCTAAATAGTCTAAACGTCATTAAGACCATCGGGGGCCCCATGACATAAATCACCGTCAAGTTCAAGTGCACGGTCATGTGCCCCGAGACGGAGATTGATAATCTCCGTCAAATTAGTGCTATGAAAACTGATCGCGTCGCTCTACAGGCTAGAGGCGCTCAATGCTGACGATGGGCACATTTTTATTCGTTTAAATAGGCCTGGGCCCTCAAGGTGTTAACATAACGTTCATTAAATAAAGTAGTAAAAAGTGCTTTGGACAAAACCTCTGAACTTCATTGGACCCTCAATAATGTCTGCTAAAGCAACTAACTCCACCACCTCTGATAGGGGTCTCATGGAAGTAATTGACAAAATATAAAGTTACAACACCAGCTTTCATTAGGATGTATTGCTTTGTTTTAAAAAATATACGGTTTTCCTTATTTCCAGAAAATGTATATTTTTTCATTTCCTGAAAAATGAACATTTTGGAGTTGTGAGGTTTCCTCCCGACAGCAGAGAGATATTCAATATTCATGAAAGTGCATCGATTATGAATTCATCTCACCCTGATCTCCTTCTTGGATTGGACGAAGGTAGGAGCGCACGGTTCAGGGTTCTTGTTGGCACACTGGCTGTGGACGGTGTACTTACAGCCTGTAGAAAGAACCATGATATCATATCATATTATATTATATTATGTATGGATGCAGTGTAGCAGCAATTTAAATTTAATTCACACTTACACTAAGGGCCGATTCATACTCCTATTTTAGAGCCGAATAAAAGTCGGTTCGGCTCTGTAGAGACTACAATGTGACGTCCCCAGGGACAACAAGACATATCACACCCCAGGGACAACAAGACATATCACACCCCAGGGACAACAAGACATATCACACCGCTGGGACAACAAGACATATCACACCGCAGGGACAACAAGACATATCACACCGCTGGGACAACGCTAAAACCGTCTCCACCCTTTGGTGTGGTTTTGGGCTTAACACACGTTTTACTTTTCCTATAATTTACTCGAGACCCATAAAAACAACACATACAGGTGTCTGTCTGTCTGTCTTTTTTCATGGTTTGTGAAGTAACAGCAGATATCATGCAACCTCCTGATTTTTTCCAGAGGAGAAAAACTGCATTTAATTAAATTTTTTATCCAAAATGAGTTAATAGCACAGGCAGACTCTTAACATACTAGAGCATGTCTGAAATAAAGGTCAGAGCTGAAATCGACATGTAAATATGAAATAACTGCTTAACATGTAGATGTAGGCGTATTAATGTCCACAGAAGTTAACCTTTTCTTAACTCGCTGTTTCTCTGCAAGACATTACTCTATAAGCCATATCTCCAAAACTGGTGGTTCAAACTGAACAACCAATATGTCAATTTGAAGCTATGATTCTCTGCTTCCATACAGTGTTATTTTCGTCGACTAAAACTAAGACGAAAAATGTTCGTCGACTACCTTTTTTCACTGACAAAAACGAGTGGAAACTAAATGAAAACTAAGCTACGATGACTAAATGACTAAATATACTGACAATTTCGTCGACAAATAAAAACTAGACTAAAATGTTAGGAAGGGACTAGTGGACAAGAGATCCAGTATAAGTCATTTTACACTTTGGTTGCATGCTGAAAATAGCCGATCTACAAGCTCACAAGTAGCTACAAGTAGATCGGCTATTTTCAGCAAGTGTAAAAACACTCATTACGACGGCATCAAGACCCGTCAAAATACATTTTAGTCGACTAAATCAACTGTAGATTTAGTCGACTAAAATCTTATTCCAGGTGACTAAAATATGACAAAAAGTTTCAGTCCAAAGACAATGACTAATACTAAAATAGAAATGTGCTGCCAAAAACATCACTGCTTTCTATTCATAAATTATGACATGAAAAAAACGAAAATGACAAAACAGAAGTCCCTCAATCAAGTTGGGTCACATAATTTGACAATCAGTCTGGGCTGGGGCATGTACTGTACTGTACTGTACTGTACTGTACTGTACTGTACTGTACTGTACTGTACTGTACTGTACTGTACTGTACTGTACTGTACTGTACACAGATGAATTCCTGTTCTGTTCTTTGACTATATTGAAGTGTCTATTTGTACGTCTCTAAATGTTTTGATGAATTGAACATGGTGGACCCTGTTGTAAACAAGTGTAATGCTTAATTGGGTCGTCCACTAACAGTCTTTGTATTGAGTTTGTGCTTGAAATGTACTGTAATTCTGCAAACTGTTAATAAATATTTCAATCAATCAATCAATCAATCACAATCAAAGAGATATTCATTCATGGGCACAGGTTGACCACCGTGGACTGTGTGTGTGTGTGTGTGTGTGTGAAGTGCATGGGCGCCCCCTAGTGGCTCTTACAGGTGCAGCAGAGGCCTTGCTTGCCCAGGCCCAACAGCATGCCCTGACAGACGCTGCAGTAGGTGGGCCTGTTGAAATGCTTCATCCTCCAGATGTGCTGCTGGTGCCTCTCTGTCATCTGTATGAAGGAGGAAGGAGGTCGGCAAAGGAAAACATGCAGCGTCGATTTGGACGGACAGCAACATTTTGATGTCGTTTTTAGCCCGAGTGAGTCTTATAAGAATTCCATCTAGTTTTAGCAGTGCCGTCGCAAACCTATACGCGCAGTACGCGCTGCGAGTAGGGCAACACGCCGAGGGCGAGGGGGCAACAAAATGTGCCAAAAATCTCTGCGGCTCCGTCGCGTAGTGTGTGCGTCCTCACAAACTAGTCGTCTAAAGGGGGAGTTCTCTGACCTTGAGTCCGAGCAGCACCAGCAGAATAAAGGGGGAGTTCTCTGACCTTGAGTCCGAGCAGCACCAGCAGAGGGACGTTGGTCATCCCTCCCTTCAGCCACTCCTCCAGGGTGACGTTCCCACTGCCGTCCACGTCGATCTGGGCCATCATGTCCTTCAGCACCTGGTCCAGTTAAAACACAAACATCATGTCCTTCAGCACCTGGTCCAGTTAAAACACAAACATCATGACCTTCAGCACCTGGTCCAGTTAAAACACAAACATCATGACCTTCAGCACCTGGTCCAGTTAAAACACAAACATCATGACCTTCAGCACCTGGTCCAGTTAAAACACAAACATCATGTCCTTCAGCACCTGGTCCAGTTAAAACACAAACATCATGTCCTTCAGCACCTGGTCCAGTTAAAACACAACAACAAACTAATTAACACATTTAGACCTTTTAAAAAAATCAGTGGTTCTCAAACATGTTCATGTCAAGGACCCCCAAATATATATGTATTTGGCCACCGACCCCCATCTGAAAACATGTAGTTCCAGGGACCCCCCAGAAGCAAGATTTTAGTTAAAAACGTTCGCTCTGAAAGAATATATATTCCAAATTTGTGCCACATTTTCACGATTCTTTTAAAATGACGTGAGACAAAAATGATTATGTTTGAAGAATCTGATTTTTAGAATCTGATCTCAGGTCAGAATGTTTTAACGAGGCGTAACAAAAGACTGGTTCATACCGGTCTGAGTTCAGTGTCATCCCAACCCAGATAGTCTGCAGCGCGCATCATCTGGTTGATGATGCGATCCACCTCCTATAGGACCAAGACAAAGACAAGGAACATGGATACGACCTTACGTTCATAGAGCATTCCACGTAACAGTTATAATTAACTAGTTTAAGGTCATATTTGGGATACACAATAATTAGTCCATCTTCATATCGCCTTTATGAACATCTCTGTATAATTACTAGTATATACATATTACATACTGGCACCGGTTCCCAAACGGTGTAGCTCGAGACCCAAAAGACCCAAACTGGTGATAATAGACGATCTACAAGCTCAGCTTGTAGATCGAGGCCGATTCTACCATCCATCCATCCATCCATCCATCTTCAACCACTTATCCGCAGTCGGGTCTGAATCTAAAATGACACGGATGCCTTCCCGGTGCTAATGAGCTGATGTGAACGGGAAGTCGGGATTTGTTTTATAACTTGTATCATGACTCGTGACAAATACTTTGATTTCGGATTGGCCATTTGAGGCGTTCTACACACACCACTGTTCTGTCTCTGTGTTCATGGACAAAAAAATATTGAATCCAGTATTTGCGAAAGCAGTGAGCACTTACTATGAGACCTAGGCAGATCATGTCTGTCTGTCTGTGTGTCTGTGTGTGTGTGTGTGTGTGTGTGTGTGTGTGTGTGTGTCTGTCCGTGTCCCCCCCCTTTGTGCCCATATATGGAGCTGATGCAACACACTCCATATTTGGACGTATAGCTGCTTTGGGGACTCCTTATATGGTTATGGCTAAGTTAAAAACTTAGCGTTCGCTTCCCGCGTTTGCGCGTCTTACTGGTAATAAGCAGTACATACTGTGATTATCATTATGTGATCATAATAATACATGCTCCATTCTGTACATTGTCCCTGACAACAGCTTTGAAAAGTAGGGTATGAACACCATTGTGTACGTGTACAGTCCGTGTACAGTACACACCAGTCAGAAACATAAATGTATTTAGCCACAATGGCCACGATTCACTTACAGTGCTGTCGAGGAGTCCATTGCCATCTTTGTCGTAAAGCTTGAAAGTAACTGAAATCACAAAATAATCATTATTTTTACATTATTAAATACATTTCAGTCGACATCGCATGACATTTTAGTCGACTAAAACTAGACTAAACACTAAAACATTCCAGGTGACTTAAGATGTGACTAAAACTAAATGAAAACTATTCATTAAGACTATGACTAAAACTAAAATCAAATTTTGCTGCCAAAAACAACACTGACGTATAGATAACAGATGAGACTAACACTCTAGCTTGTCCTGCGGCTGGCCTTCCTCCAGCACAGAGAAGTAACAGCTCACATCACAGAGAACAATCCCACCTGAAAGAAGAAAACATTTAGATTACTTACCAAACCATAACTATACACATACAGTACCAACAGTATACAGTATATATTACCGTTTGCAGGAATTTTAAATTGCAGCTATGTGTGGACCCTTTCGACTTAAAGCAGTAGCAGTACACCAAAATAAAACACTTATTGGGCTACAAACGACCAATGCCGTCATCACAAATTGATGATGATGTAATGATGTAAGCACATTTGGGCAAGTGGGCATGGCCGTTTTAAGCATCATGAAAACCCCCTAGTTTGACACGTCACATGCTAGATAAAGCAGGTTGATGACATTTTGAATATTTTGCCTTCTATAGGTTGTTATTAATGGTATGGTCACATATTATGCCAATTATGAAAATTGCTCAACATAATTATGCAAGTTAGAATCTGGCAGTTTCTACATGCTGGGGACCCATACTAAACATTTCTAACATAAAACGTTGGTGTACTCAACATGTCCGGGTTCATTTTTTGGCTACTAGGCTATGTAGCATGATGAAAATAAAGAAATTGAAGATGTTACTTACTACCACTACAACTAAAAAAAATGCATCACATGGATGGATGCACCTGGGACGTATCCTCAGTGATGTATCCTGAGGTCAACGGGGTTTCGGCTCTCTCAACATCATACCCCTCACTCAGGTGACCCAGCCTGAGTGATCAAGTCCCGACTTACGTCCCAGTAGCTATACCCTCAATCAGTCCCACTAGGGCAAGACCAGGGCCACACAATCCGTTGGAACTACTCCAGAACTACTCTGCCAGGGCTGGGAGGTACGCTTCTGGCGCATGGAAGGACTAGGCTTTTTTTCCTTTTTTGCAAAAAGAACGTGGACTTGCCATCTAGTCCACCTTTCTCCTGGGTGGTGCGGGCATGGCCCTCCTGGGTGGGCCGAGCAGGGCCCTCCTGGGTGGAGCGGGTAGGGCCCTCCTGGGTGGCGCGGGCAGGTCCCTCCTGGGTGGAGCGGGCAGGGCCCTCCTGGGTGGCGCGGGCAGTTCCCTCCCAGGTGGCGTGGGTAGGTCCCTCCTGGGTGGCACGGGCACTGCGGGCAGGCCCCTCCTGCTCCATGCTCTGGAAGTAGCGATACAGACGCTGACAGAAATCGTCGGGGAAGTCGTCCACCCCGAGGTAGGTCTTCAGGAAGAGACGGAAGCCCTCTGCGTCGATGCGCTGGAGCCGACCGCCTGTGTTGAACTCCTTCATCACGTCTTTCACTCTCAGGCTGCTGTCTGCAGACGACAACATTCACTGTGTTAACCCATTCTGACCTGAGATCAGATTCATACGAGGTTTCCACTGGACACACACACTGGTCTGATTAACCCATTCTGACCTGAGATCAGATTTAAAAAAATGTCAGTCGTTCTTCGATTTTTCAAAAATAGCAGACCTACAAGCTCGTAGCGCGCCACTCGGTGGCGCGCTATGAGCTTGTAGATCTGCTATTTTTCAATAGCTAAAGCATAACATAGTGCTAACACCAAAACGGGTTCCCGATCAGAATGGGTTAAACTCCTTCATCACGTCCTTCACTCTCAGGCTGCTGTCTGCAGACGACAACATTCACTGTGTTGTTATTACATCCAATGAGCACAATGACGATTCAATAATATTGACCACGCAAAAGTTGCAAATGGAGTGCAGAGATGAATCCTGTCAACGTGCCTGACCCATCCAGGCTACATGGCTCACACTGTTGATGTCATGATGGTGATAACATCGCCGTATAGTCTGAAAACCCCACCTTTTCAGACTCCATCGTGGCCCGTAGCGCTTGACCCTTAGATAGCACTTTTTGTATAGACTTAAGATAGCATTTTATATAAACTTATAGCAGCACTAGAATTGCATTTTATGTAGTCATAGCGCTTTATAGTATACAGTATATGTAATGTATAGTAGTATATCATTTAATATTTATATGCATAATTAGTTTCATTATATAGATATTCCACTGTTACGTTCTTAGTTTATACGCATGTTTCATAACTACTTTGTATTACCAAGCTTTTGTTCTTGCTTAATGTAAATGGCTCTGGATTAAGAGCGTGTCTGCTAAATGCCTAAATTGTAAAGTGCCCCTGAGCAAGGCACTCATGCTCAAGGTGCTGCTCAGTGCTCAGTGGCCAGCCGCATAGTCGAGTCAAGTAGGCTGATCCACTCCACGCCTTTGTTTTCTCTCGGCTTGATTATATTACTGCAATGCACTTTGTTCTGGCCTGCCAAAGAAAACAACTGACAGATTACAACTTGTCCAACAGGCGGCAGCCAGAGTTTTAACTGAATTAGACTGGATTGATTTAAAAAATATATACCGGTATATATATTTTTTACTTGGTCTCGCACCTTCCTACATGTCCCAAACCGTCCCCCCTCAGGTCCTCCACTGATGGCCTGCTCGATATGCCTAAATAAATGGCAACTAAAAAACACGGTGAAGCAGCTTTCTACTTCCACAGGCCGACGGCATGGGACACTATAGCATACACTGACACCACGGCGCGTATTCAAAGTGTCAAGCTGTGACTCCGGAAGTTGTGATTTGCTCTCGTTCACTGCGATGCAATTTGCGGCATTTCCAAAACAATATTGCGCAGAGTAGCGATAATTATCAAACGTATTTGCAATGCCATACGTTGAAAGATCTGTTGCCCCGTGGACAATAAGGCACGCTACCTCCGCAAGTTAGATATTATCGGCATAGATGTTTGTCCGTATGTGATTAAGGATTGGACCAAGTTGCATTGGCAGCCATAGAAAATTCTTACCACCGGGCTAAAACCGGATGTGACATTTGTGGGCGTTCCTGTCTAGCTTGGTGTCGATGTATAGTGGGAGTTTGTTCCAGACTATACCTCTGTAAAGCACTGAAAAAGTATATAACGTTTATTATATATTTATTTATAAGTACTATTTTATTTATAAAGCACATTTTAAAAACAACCAGGGTTGACCAAAGTGCTGCATCAAACCAAACGTATATGATATATGAAACATAGAAAACTTTTCAAAATAGTAGAATTTACAGAAAAAACATTTTATGAGCAGAACAATGAAAGGAGCGCATATTGGTTTTAAAAACGTTTAAAAAAAACAGGCACTTGCTCCATATGGAGGCAGCTGTGCAGCGTCTGCTTTTCTAATAGGCCAACATATGTGCCTTCAATCAGGATGAAAGCACGGCCGCATTTTAGTTTCAGTTGTTATGTGAGGGCGATCTTTCGGAGCATCTGGTCTGCTGATCTGAGTAAATTACTATAAGTTAACCCTGTATGATTGAACCCTATACAAACCCTCCCGCGCACTCAGATCAGCCAACGCAGGGAAGCTGGAAGTACCCTCACTAAAAACGCCGGGACAACAACGCTCCACACGTCCCAAACTCTTCTCCCTTCTGGCTCCAAAACTGTGGAATGTGCACTTCCCATTGCAGTCAGAACTGCAGCATCACTCCCAATCTTTTTTATGTGATGTATTCCCCATGCTTTTTTGTTCTTGCTTAATGTAAATCGCTCTGGATTAAGAGCGTCTGCTAAATGCCTAAATTGTAAATTGTATTATACTTCACTGTATGGTGTGCATTAGTGTCGCATAAAAATAGCTTTTATGTACACAACGTCACAACATGATGTGACGATCTGTGATGCAATGCATTGTGAGCTTGTAGATCTGCTATTTTCCATTTTTTTTCAATGATTCGTAATAGAGGCAACGGTTCACAATAATTGCTATACCGATTGGAGACTTTGACAGAAGAAGACTCGCTCACCGTATAGAAAATAGAAGTAAAACTCCTTAGACTGAGACTTAAGAAAATATTTTTTCTGTTATTTTATCATGCTCATAATAAAGTGCTCTGTGCTCAAAGTGCAATTAAAAGGCAAAACGTTTCGGTCCTATAAGACCTTCTTCGTCAGTGCTGTATGATTTTCACAGACAAAGAACTTGCTCTTAACCCATTCTGGGCGGTGTTAGCATTATGTAATGCTTTAGCTATTTAAAAATAGCAGATCTACAAGCTCATAGCGCGCCACCGAGTGGCGCGCTACGAGCTGCTATTTTTGAAAAGAATCGAAGAACGACGTCTGACACGGAAACATAGCTTTTTCCAAAAAACTGTCAGGATGTGTAGAAGAACATTTTTAGAATCTGATCTCAGGTCAGAACGGGAGCTCCAAAACAATACAGCTCAGGCGCTGAGAATTGCTAATTACTAATTGATGACAACATCACCAGATGGTGGGGCGTGGACATATATCACACAGTCATATAGGAAACAAGAATATCACCCGGCAGCAGCAACGTCAACAACAAGGATACAGTAAGACTTACAGTCCATGTAGCGCTGCAGCTGGATGAAGTCCACGGGCGTCAGAGAGCCATCGGCATCCCCAGACGACGACATGGTGGTGGAGATCCTCCTCCCTCGGTCAGGAGAGGAAGGCAGAGAGGTGTGTGACGCTAAGATTCAAGATTCAAGACTTTATTGCCATGTCAACAGAGTTGATTGGAATTTGTTTCAGTGCACTAAAAACATACATACGATACATACACATATTCACATCACATAATCAGACAGAACACGATACAAAAGTACAGACATCATATGAGGGGGACCAATAAATAAGAAGAATGCAAAACGTTACAATTCATGTTGAATAAATAAATAGCAAATTCATCACAGTTCATCGTTTTACAAAGCAGCTTCACGCTGTAAAGTGAGAGTGAAAAGAGGGTCAGCATTCAAGAGGTGAACAGCCTCGGGATAAGTGCTGTTCTTGAAGCGGGAGGTGTTGCACTTTAGAGACCGGAGTCTCTTACCTGAGGGCAGGGGTGCAAAAAGAGAGCAGGCCAAGAAGATGATGATAATATGTCTTTTTTAAAGTTAAGTTAAAGATATAACTCGAAAGGAGGAGGAAGTAAACAATAACAGGTTGCTTCACAAACTGACTATGACGTCACCTCTATTTTCATCCATTGACTGTCTGTGAGTCAAGTAAAAACAGGTCTGACTCCATTCCGAGTTGCACATACCTACCTATACCACCGACCTATATTCCCACACGGTTTAGTTGCTTCACAAATAGGACAGGATTATTTACACAACCGCATAATTAATCGCTGCATAGTATTAGTAATCGTTTCCGTGTTGATTTGAGGAGTGAAATATTTTCAGAAATAGTGATAATTGCCACTGTTTTGCATAACAGATTTTGAGTGTATAAAATGTTAAATATTTTGGCCATAATACGAGGACATTTTGTTGATATTTTTGTACATTATTGACTTTGGTTATTGGTATCGGTCATTGTTTGTCAGTCATTTCTTTATATGTATTGAAGTTACAGCATATCTGTGTCATATCTGCGTTGTTGCAACTTTTTGTTTCCAAGGCCTAAAAGCAACACAATTCAATTGTGTAGCAAAATGACATAATCATGACAGCCCTGTAGGCTCTATTGACTCTGGATGGATGGATGGATGGATGGATGGATGGATGGAGGGAGGG
Source organism: Protomyctophum bolini (assembly GCF_963924005.1). Taxonomy (NCBI): domain Eukaryota; kingdom Metazoa; phylum Chordata; class Actinopteri; order Myctophiformes; family Myctophidae; genus Protomyctophum; species Protomyctophum bolini. Next base: position 3,675,748 of record NC_137863.1, on the reverse strand, counting down.
AGGGAGGGATGGATGGATGGATGGATGGCAGGCCTTCAACTAAACCACATGCCCCGAGGTCACGTTTGACCTTAACACCACGCCCTCACTTCAAACAGCCCTGTGTGACATCACTGACATGTGAGCTTTTGGCTCAGATATATGTTTCTACAAATAAATAGTATTTTTTTTGTGAAATACACTTGTCTATGTATTTCACAGATATTTATGTATTATTATTATTATTATTATTATTATTATATTAAATAACAATCAATCAAATGAGACCCTGCATGTTAATCGTTTCAGTGGTTGTTTTATTTGATGGCCTTACATTTTTTTCCCTGGCATTTGGCCCTCTGTCAAAAATCTATAACGCCAAAGACGTGCATGTTTGTTGGGAGTACGTACCTAGCTGTTGTTTAATTCATTATGTAGCCTAATCTTATAATTAACACGGTTGAGCAATGAGCAGAGGAATAGAAACAATCAACAATTAATTAAAGCTTGCCTAACTAAGTTGCCTTTTAAATTAATAATCACACATTAATAAATCACACATTCACACAATGTGAAGTGACTCAAGTGAGGGGTGCACTATTATCTTAACACTCAAAACTGGCCATTCATGGTCAATGGCATATTATATAATGTTTGTGTTAGGACAATGTTTGTGTTTTACACAAACCCTCAAAGCTGGACATAGGCCCTCAAAACATAATGTGACATCCACCAGACAGCATAAAACCATATGCTACAGAACCATATGCTACAGCAGCAGAACTCTAGCAGAACTCTAACAGAACTCGTGCAAGAGGAAACCCATGCATGGTTGGTTACAATTTACAATGAACAGCAGACGCTCAGAAGACAACACAAGGCAGGGAGAAAAACTGAGTCCATCTACTGTCCATGAGCTGAATTAAAACACCTTACCTTGAGTGGGGATTGGATTGGATTGGATTGGGGAGAAGGGAGTCAGTCGCTCAATTATTTGAAGCAGAGCCTGATCTCTAAAGTGCGATCTGTACGGCATCTGTTGTAAAATGTTGCCGTCGCCTCGTCAGTTACCAGCTGGTATTGGAGGACGGAAGGCCTGGAGGAGCCTGCTGTGAACTAATGCCTGTCTGTCTGAGTATTAGCGCCAGAGCCCAGAGGATTACGGATGGGTGGAGGAGGAGCTTTTACAATATAATTACAGCTAGTGGTAACGCGCACAGTCGCGCACGCACGCACACACTCACACTCACACTCACACACACACACACACACACACACACACACACACACACACACACACACACACACACACACACACACACACACACACACACACACACACACACACACACACACACACACACACACACATTTTGACAAGGTTAAACTTTGTGTCACTCCCCTATAGGCTATACTCATATATGCTCATATATGCTGCCCTAAAAAGGGCCCCAGGGGGAGATGCAAGCATCCGTCTGGGTGACGGCAGACCGCTGGGCGAGCGCTGGCGCTTTGGCCCCTAGTAGGGGCGGACCTTAATTCTCGGGCCTGTTGCTGAGAACTCCACTATAAATAACTTTGGGGGGCGGGCCCGTCTAGAGAGTTTGAACGGACAGGAGGTATCAGTCAACAGAGAGACGTCAAGGAAGAGGAAGGATGGGTGGTGGGGATTATGGAATGTCAGATCTCCATATATGGAGATCTAAGGGTTTTGAGGTGACGTTTGAATGCCATATATGGTGGCGTGACATGTCACGGCGGGGCATGACCATATACGGAGGCGTGACCCGACACACTGACTTACATACAGACTGACGGGAAATGCTGGTTGTCATAGTAAAAAACGACCTACAGTCGCAATGAAATACAGTACCGTAGCTAGACTGTAAACACGACCTACAGTCGCGATAAAATACAGTAGCTAGACTGTAAACACGACCTACAGTCGCAATAAAATACAGTAGCTAGACTGTAAACACGACCTACAGTCGCGATAAAATACAGTAGCTAGACTGTATAGGCAGCTCCGTTTTTGAAACTTGTGAAATATCAAAAGGTGTGTCACATTATCGCCGCCCTAGTGGCGGATAATAAAACTTCTGGTAACTCAGGGCACTGACTAATAGTGACTATAGGGTCTGCCAAAATCTCCCGGAGGGGGCGTTAACATATGTGTCACGTGGTAGCGGCCGCCATGATGGCAGGCTTTTCTGGTTTGTTTACACTCAGCGACCATCCGTGTGCGTTCTAATTTTTAAACACCAGAGGAAGTTCCTGGCGACAACACAGTGAGCCAACACCAGGATGGAATGAAAAAAACGTCGGCCTCGACATACCTTGCTTACAAGGACAATCTTAACTTTGAGGAAAAGGAGCGTTACCTGAACAAAATCAAGGATATTGACGCACTGACTGAACAGAGGATTCGATCTTCTATCACCACTAATGCGACTACATTTAATGCTTGTCCTTGTAAGGTATGTCGAGGCCGATGTTTTTTCTTCCCATCCTGGTGTTGGCTTCACTGTGTTGTCGCCAGGAACGAGCTGTTGAACTCCCTCTGGTGTTTAAAAATTAGAACGCACACGGATGGTCGCCGAGTGTAAACAAACCAGCGAAAATGGCGGCCGCTACCACGTGACACATATGTTAACGCCCCCTCCGGGAGATTTTGGCAGACCCTATAGGCCTGGTAGGCAGGCCTATATATGTTATGAGAAACGTCATAAATCATCATCAAACAATAATGTCATAATGTGTCACCAAAACAAATGTCATCATACAATGATACTGATGTAATATAGGTCATCATCAACAGGTTTGTCGAGACTAGTGTTGCTAAAACAAACATCAGCTAAAATACCCATATAGACTTTATACTTTACACACACAAAGGAAAGGTAGTTCCATCATTAGGATGTCATCAGTAACTGGCTACTGTACATAATGCACAGCATATTTACATCCTATTTTAGAGGAAGTTTAGCTTCAAAGACTCATTAAACACATAACCAGTTATAGTTGGAACATGTTTCAACTTTCGACACACTAATTATTTGTTTTAGTTCTTACGGAAAAAGGAAGTGAAACAACAAACTAAATATCACCTGCTTTAGCTTTCATTGTGAAATATGGTGTTAGTAACGCAACGTGAAATATAGCTACATTATAGGAAGACTAATATAACGTACCATTAATTCTTAGGAACAAAGTTATTTTTTATTGCCGATTATTCTAGCAAAGTGCAAACTTTGAGGTGGGTTTCCGGTTTCTGCCTGGTCTAACCAACTACTTAACTATACTTAACTTCCCTTAAATATAAATGTAAACAAACGAGCTGCCAGAGTGTCTGCATGTCTGTCTCAAGATATAGGCTAAGGCCTGACTCACACGTAGCACAACAGATCGATGTATAGCCGATGCATGAGACTTATTGACTGATTGACAAGCTCGCAATGCATTTCCAATGGGAGTCACATGGTTTGACACAACATTTGTGTTGTATGAGGGGGGGGTGGCAGTCGAAACACAGCCGAAAGCCGTATACAACAAAAACGTTGTGTCAAACCATGTGACTTCCATTGGAAATGCATTGACACATTGTTTACATCTAGCGTGCATCAATGTTGTATGCTAAGATCGAAAGGTGTGAGTGAGGCCTGTCATAATCTGAACTCAAAGCTGATGGTACAGTACAGGGTGGCAAAGGATAATAATAAAGTTAATGTACAATACAGAAAAACAACAAACAAGTATAAATCTCCATGCACCTCCCTCGCTTTGTATTGACAGTTTCCAAGGCTTTGTGGTAATATTGGGCAACAGATGTCTTTGTGGCAGTACAGTGTAAAGAAAGGCCTATTCATATTATACAGTCTGGATTTTCGGTGGTGAGGCGACCACCGCTCCGGTGCTGAGGTGACCACCGCTCCGGTGCTGAGGTGACCACCGCTCCGGTGGTGAGGTGACCACCGCTCCGGTGGTGGGGTGACCACCGCTTCGGTGGTGAGGTGACCACCGCTCCGGTGCTGAGGTGACCACACCGCTCCGGTGGTGAGGTGACCACCGCTCCGTTGGTGAGGTGACCACCGCTCCGGTGGTGAGGTGACCACCGCTCCGGTGGTGAGGTGACCACCGCTCCGGTGGTGAGCTGACCATCGGAGCTGTAATAACGTGGAGGTGGTGGTGAGTAAAAACAGAGAGAAGGGCTGTGGCGGTGGTTTGCTCTTCACGGCGGCTCCGTGACGTCATGTTGTAGTTCGGTGGTCACCTCAGTGACGTCATGTTGTAGTTCGGTGGTCACCTCAGTGACGTCATGTTGTAGTCCGGTGGTCACCTATACCACCGAAAATCCAGACTATGTATGAGCCTTAAAAACAGAGATCATGTTGTAGTTGCGGTGGTCACCTCACCACCGATAAATCAGACTATATGAATAACGCTTAAGTCTATCATGTATGCAAAAGGACGATGTTAGTGTTTTTATGCTAGATTCAATGGACAGTAAAGTTCTTTATCTTTAGTTGTGGTAATTATAAAGTAGGCAGGGAGACATTTATACATGTTTGACTTCCATTATTATAAAAAAGAACGCAACTGTTTCGAAATGAATAGAACACCAACACGCGCGCACACGCACACGCACACGCACACACACACACGCACACACACACACACACACACACCGAAAATGGGTAAAACTAAGAGTAAGCCGATCGTAGCCAAATCTAAAAAGCTACTCCGTAGTTCACAAATAAGCCAGAGTAAAAGAGAAAAGTATATGTTGCATTTTAAAACTACTATTACAAGTACAATGTATTCAAAAATCACACTCAGGTGAAGTGAGGGGCGTGCACTGTGGCTGCCACATCATGTCACTAAACAAACATTCTAGTCTGTAGACTTGGCTATGGAAAAGGATTACATCATAACTACCCTAAACAAACACTAAAGTCCATAGACAGGGCTGGCAAAAAATTACATCATAACTACCCTAAACAAACACTAAAGTCCATAGACTGGGCTCGCAAAAAACGACATCATAACTGGGTGCACACAGTTTTTGGTTTGGTTAGACCAGTCATTAGTCCTACAACTACAACCTATCTCAAACCCTCACCCTAAACCTAACCTCACACCTAAACCTAACCCATGTCTAACCAATGACTAGTCTAAACTAAGTATGCACCCCTCATAACTACCCTAGGCAAACATTAAAGTCCATAGACTTGGAATGGTGACGGGGGGGGATTTATACATTAAGCTTTCCTGGTTCTAATGCGTTTAGCTAACTAACTATACTGTCCTTCTGCGACACGCACTCGCCACAATCGCACCCGGGCCTTTGGTTCGCTAAGCTACAGTGATGCCGAAAGTCATTGCTGATCAGTTGTATTCTCTCCTCCCGCCTCCCTTCCTCCGTGTCTGTGATAATCTTCTCCCGCGAGAGGAGCTTTCCCCTCAGTTTGGTCTCTTCCCATTCGTTCTTCTCCTTCACCAAGGCCCGGTTCTTCTCCTCCAAGGCCCGCTGCTGTCTTCGGTGCACGTAGGCGTAACCGAGCGCGAGCGCCGTCGTTGCCACCGCGACGCCTACGCCGAGCGCCTTCGCTCCGTGAAACACGGTGGCGGCGGCTTCCCACTTGGTGTTCACCTTCATGAAGGTCTGGTTCATCTCCACCAGGACCTGTTTCTGCTGTCTCTGCGTCGCGTACGAGTAGCCCAGCGAGAGCGCAGAGGCCGCGGCCGTGGCAACGGCCCACCTCACGTTAACCATGGCTGGAATAAACCGTTCACTCTGACAAACTACCACACCGACATCTCACAGGCTAGATAAACATTGTCGTAATGAAGTATCCAGAGACAGTCATGTAACCCCGACTGGAACTACTAAATGAATGAGCGACGCGCTTGACTTCTTACTTTATATATTCCCCAAACTCTCCCAAGTCAGTGCGTCACAGCGGCTTGCTATAGGGGAGTTTACGTCACAGCTGCTATTGTCCTCCAATGAATGGCTTTTGAAGATGACGTCTATGGGATTTTTTTAATGTTTGTTTTGACTTTTAGAGCACTTGTCCAAGTCCATGGACTTTAAAGGGACACTTCACCCTTTTTGCAAAAATATATATGTTAATGACGTTTAGAAGCTTTAGATCACTTTCCTGGGGGTATTTATGTGTGTAATATGTGGTTTTAGATATTTTAGATTGTAGCAGTGAGCCTGTTGTCTCTGATGTCATGGACACTGGTCTCACTACCTTCCTGGACTACAATTCCCATAATTCTTTGGTGCACTGCTCCTCCTTGTGGATAGGGGGAGAGCTGTCTTACTGAGACAACATGTAGTGTCCCTTTAACGTTTGTTTAGGCCACTAAATGACAATGTAAGACGTCATGTGGCCGAGATAAATACAGTGGGCACCCCTCACTTCACAAGGGTGTGATTTTTCTTAGCTATACAGTGATGGCGAATTCATGTTTATTACATGACCCCGTTATACACTGTGTGTTTATGCTGTGGCTCTGCAGGAGGCTATATAGTCTGTGACTGTCCAGCTATACTCTCACAAACCGATGCTCTTTGAGGGGCGCTATAGCCCCTGCTATGTCCAGCTTTGATGGTTAGAGTGAAACCAAACATTGTCCTGACACAAACGTTGAATGCCATTGACAATGAATGGCCAGCCTTGAGTGTTTGTATGTAGTGTACCAACAGTCAATCATTGATGATGCTGTGATCACATTGAAACCTTGCCCAGATTATGAGTCATACTGTATGTCATAGTATGTCATATTAGTATGTCATACATACAATATCTCTCTCTCTCTCATTAGTAGGCAACAGTGCAGCACTATCTCTCTCTCTGTTTCTGGCACAACAGCGCCTCTACTGGTGCTCATACATAGTCACATATAGGTGAACTACCACATAGGTAGGTTAACGTCACGGACATTGCTGTTCCTTGGAGTGGTTGCACCACTCAACAGTCAACAACATACGTGTTTTAGAGATGTGTTATGTATACCGTAGTTTCTCAACGCCGATTCACTTCACAGTCTTCAGCTTCTCGTTAAATGGGCGTACAGTAGTGCCGGAACTCGTCGGAGACCTCCTGGACTCTCTCCTTCCTCCTCTCTTCCTCCTCCATGAGGGCGGCGATCTTCTGGTCTTGCCAGAGGAGCTTCTCAAACAGCTTGTCCTTCACCTCCTCCCATTGGCTCTTCTCCTTCACCAGGGCTCGGTTCACGTCCTCCAAGGCCCTCGTGCGCTCTCTCGTCTGCACGAGAGCGTAAGCGGCGACCATAAACGCCGCGGCGGCGGCCGCGCCGACGGCGAGCCCAGACACTTTGACGTGATCGGAAAACATGGTCACTCTGACGGCAACGACGAACAACACACCGTGATGTTAAACATGGCTGACATAATAAAGTTTCAGATCTTCATAAATGTGTGAGTGCCGTGCTGACATGTTATTTATATTCGCCCACTCTGCCGAGTCGTTGCATCACACAGATCACAGTACACAATACACAGTATTTGAAGACATTGCGGCGGTTGCTATGGTAGCAGAGGTTTGTTTGTCATTGAGGCGGCGCGCAATGCCCTCCGACGTCTGGCTTTCGGAAATGACGTCATGTGGCAGCCAAGTCTATGGACTTTAAATGACGTTATAAAAAATAAACAGCACCCCCAACGTGACGTCATGTGGCAGGCAGCCAAGTCTATATGGATTTTTCATGTTTGTTTAGAGAGCACAACGTTTGTTTAAAGAAGTGAGACGCCCCTATCACGTCACACGAGTGTGATTTTTTTAAAATGGTGTGGCTTCAATCAGCTGTCTAAAAGAGGGTCTGCGTTTGTGTGCGCGTGTATGAGACTGTGTGCGCGCGCTCGAGCCCTCGTGCAAACAACCACATACAACCACTCTCTGAGTTACAGACCCATATAAGGGTCCATTTGGTTCCAAATTGTCATTTAGCTGGGGACCCCTGGAACTCCCTCAAGTACCCCTGGGGGTCCCCGGACCCCACTTTGGGAACCACTACCCTACACCAGTAAGAGGCGCAAACGCGGGAAGCGAACGCAGCTCGTACATATTTGGGTTTTTTAAGATTTATTTTAAGTTATTTTTTTTTTAAGTTAAGTTATTTTTAAGTTAAGTTTTTAACTTAGCCATAACCATATAAGGAGTCCCCAAAGCAGCTCCATATATGGGCACAAAAGCGTGACACACAGACACACGGACACACAGACATGAGCTGCTAGGTCTCATAGTAAGTGCTCACAGCATTCGCAACTACAGGTCTGTAAAAATGTATAGTACACAATGGCTACGTTTACATGAAGGGTGATCATTCCGAATAAATACTTCCGAATAAAATACATCCGATGTAATGTTTTTTGCCGCGAGTTTACATGAGAAATGGTCATTCCGAATGAGTGTTTATATGGAGAAGTGATAGAAGACGTCACATGATACATATGTTAATTCACGTGAAACTACGCCGTCTTTTTTTCCCCACCCGCTGCGGCTCCGCTTCTCCGCTGGGAAGTTGATCATCTCGTTTTTATTTGTAGGCCTACTATTATACTTTGTATCTACAGCACGGCCAGGGCACGCAACGCAACACTGATGATTATTATTGTATCGGGTCGCTCGTTATTTTTGAGAGAGAGAGAGAGAGACCGTTGAACACACACACACACACACACACACACACACACAGATCAGGGGTATCTCATCTGCTGCGCTCCACGTTTTTTTTGTGGATTTCGGATCTGAAAAAAGGAACGAAATAACGCGCTCTATGTGCAAACTCCTCGGCGCCGACGGCGCGCCTTGGATATGAGCGCCCAATTGGAGCATGCTCAGAAAGACCAGAATGAATTTACATCCGAAGCAGTGTATACATGAGTCAAATTTCTTTCAATCGCATTGAAAATCGGAGTAATCCGGCCAGTGACATCGGAATGGTTTTTAGATCGCATCGAGCGTTTTCATTCGGATGTAAGTTTTTGTAGGTGTTTACATAACAACGTTTAATAGGATTGAACTTCTATTCGGAATGAAAAGGGGATTTAACTGCTCATGTAAACGTAGCCAATGACACAATCTGAGAACCACCAATCTGGGAGACCATTATTGGCAAAACAAAGGAAAACCAGCGCCCCTCGAGAGACTAGAGAACCTAAACCCAACAGAATTGGGGGACCCTCATGGAAACAGGTCTAAATTCTGGTTTTATCCTTTTAGCAGGTTTTGTATTGACCTGTATATATGCTTCCCTTTGGCTTGAACTAGTCTGCCTTGATCTGTAGCCTACCCATTCTGTCTGTCAGTGGTACTTCCAGGTGGTTGGTTTGATTGATTGAAGTATTAATTAACAGTTTGTAGAATTACAGTAGGCCTACATTTCATTCAAGAACAACTCAATACAAAAACTATTAACTATGAGTGGACGACTCAATAAAGCATTACACTTGTTTACAAGAGAGGGTCCACCTTGTTCAATTCATCCCCCAGCTAAATGATGAAGAATTGGTAACCAAATGAACCCATATTAGATCTTTAACTCTTGAGAGCGAAATATTTAACCGAAATTTGGTTTCATTTGACCCTCTCAAGAGTTAGATTATTGTTAAACATCTGCATCACTTAATTTACAAGAAGTCTACACAATTGGAGAATGTAGAGGAATTGTTATTTCGATGGATCAACGTTTTGCCTGTTATCTCTCCTACCTGGTAGGAGTCCGGAATGACAGGGATGGTGGACTGGTGGTCCCTGGGTGGTCCAAAATCATAGAGTTGAAAGTCCAAAAATCAGTTGAAAACCGAAAACACACTGAAAACAATCAATTCAATAACTTCCGACTTCCGAAGACAAAGGGGGCGCTGCAACTCAAAGCAACAACATTAACAAAAAAAACATGGAGAACAAGTGACGCAGGAGGTGTTTAGTGTTTACGTTTTTCTGTGACGTCACTTCCGTAAGCTGACCGCAGCCAGCCAGAAGCTAAACGTTGGCACTTGGACTTGTGATCTGACTGACGGCGCTGCGCTTCCATTTGGTTTAATAAGAAAAACAACACAAACAAACCAACGCTTTTTTCTCGGTCATGTGTGTTAACAGTGTGTGTACAGTAACCAGGGTTACATGACGCGTGCAGATAATCCAAACGTCTCTATGATTCACCCCAAAAGTGTGGCGTAGTTTGTGTTCGCGTGTAGTTTTACAGATAGAGATATACCTGTTAGCTTTAGCTAAAAGCTAACTAGCAGCCACCACCGTGTTGTTGTTGTGTCGAGACAGAGACACAAACAAACGACGCCGGGGTTTTGGGCGACAATTAAGATATATTCGTCGTAAATAACGTTATTTTAAGAGGCCTTTATCTTAGCTAATAATCATGGCAACCAGGCGTCTGACCGACGCCTTCTTGTTAATGCGGAACAATGCCATCCAAAACCGGCAGATATTGGCCGAGCAAGTGAGTACATACGACCCTAGCCGCCGCACTACTCTAATGAGTACACGTAGCAATGCTGCGGTGAGTTAATTCTGCCTTAAGTTTTTGCCTCTTGTTTTGTGTGATTTTGATTTTTTTTATTTTGATCGTGTTGTTGTTTTGTAGCCAGTCACTTCTTCTTAGAGAGATATAGCTGTGTGTGCTGCTATATAATTGAAACCAACACACTAGCCTTGGATCAAGAGTCTAGTCTAGCTGCTATGGATGGATGGATCACAAGACCTGTCATCAGTGGTTAAGGCCAGGGGTTACAGCTCAAGACTAATCAATCATAGAGATGTATTTAATCGAGTTTGACTTTTAAGCAAAAATGTCAACATTATCAAATACATAATATATGATAAGTCTTGAGATCTAGCCTTCGATCAAGATGATCATATTAAGCAAAATGTCAACATCTATCAAATACATAATATATGATAAGTCTTGAGATCTATAGCCTTCGATCAAGATGATCATATTCATATATGCATTTTATCAATGTCAAAATCTAAAAAAATAAATACATTATGATGATCTTGATCCAAGGCTAGTCTTTCTTGATCCAAGGCTATAGACCCGACCCCCCCCCCCCCCCCCTGTACAAGTCCATTCATTGAATGGACTTTTTGGTGTGTGTGTGTGTGTGTGTGTATGTGTGGCATGTTACTTTACTTTGACGATAATAGCCAGTCACTTCCTCAATTCTCACCTATCTTGTCTGATATAATTGGTCCTCTCTCCTCATCATAAAGATGGCATCATTTCTGTTTACTCACTGTCTCAGAGGAGGGCTATAGACATTTGAGAAACCTGCTGCCTATCAGTGATATCATCAGTAGGCAACTAGGCATCCATCCATCTTCAACCGCTTATCCGTAGTCGGGTCGCGGGGGGCAACAGCTCCACCAGGGAGCTCAGTCCAGACTTCCCTCTCCAGAGCAACATCATGAGATGAGATTCAGTTTATTGTCTATGTACAGTACAAGTATAGTACAGTACAGCGAAAAGTATTTTCGCATCTCACCAATAGTGCAAACATGTCACTAAGGAGGATACATTAATAAGTACAGTAGTAAAAGCAGGTATGAGCTGAGCAGTATAGTCACACGAAGTGGGGAGATGCAGGACTTCATCCTGGGGGATCCAGAGGCGATCCCGTCGTATGTTGGAGATCTAATTCCTCCATCGCATCCTTGCTCTGCCTGGGGGTCTCCTTCTGTGTATCGCGGACCTCTCTAGGAAGACGCTCTAGACATGATGTTTTTTTTTTCTTAATGCAAGAAATACAGAACGAAGTGTCTCGACTCTCGAGGAAGAGAAAGGCTGTGGTCTCTATTAGCTTGTTGTAATCTCCATCGATGATGTCATTGGTTGGCAGGTTTCTGAACTGTCCACAACCCACCAATGAGAAGACATAAGAAGAAATGGATGGTGCGATATTATAATTTAATTTGTATGAGGACCAATTATATGAAAATGAGGTTGAAAACGGGTGACGTTTTCTTTAACCCATTCAAAACGGGAACCCCTTTTGGTGTTTCAAGCATGATTATGTTATACTTTATCTACTGAGAAATAGCAGATCTACAAGCTCGTAGCACGGCACGGAATGCCACGCTACGAGCTTGTAGGTCTGCTATTTCTTTTTAATCCTGAAAATGGCGCAAATCTTTGAATATTTATTCTGTCACAGTGAACGTTTTTCACTCAAATATTAGCTTCTAGGGGGGTCCCTGGAACAACATACTTTCAGATGGGGGTCCGTGGCCAATTACAGATAATTCTGTGGGTCCTTGACATAGTTTTTGAGCACCACTGACATAGAAACATAGTTTTTTAATCAACCTCAGTCCAAATAGAGATCGTGTGTGCTAGAAAGTAGAAACCCTGATTAGTATTAATGGAGTGTTGGAGGTGTGGCATGTTAATTTATGTTATCCATTTGTTTGATACTTTACCCCAAGAGCGTAGGAACGATTGCTTTATTAAGTGAGAGTATTGGCAACAGGACGACGGGTTTAGACAGAGTGAGAGCATAATCAGTAATGGTGCAATTTCTCCTCTGTATTTATTTGACACGCTACCGGCGCTTTGATATAAGAGGTCGAGGTGACAGTCAGTGTGATGATCATCCCCCAAATAAACTCAACTGGTATCTACAATTTGGCAAATGTGATGTGAACTGAGTAGATACCAAACTATGAAAATGTACAAAAATAAACTAGCTTAAACTAACTAATACATTTCATTAAATATTACCCAATGGCAGACGGGGTAGTCAGTGAAATGACTGTTGTATCCACAAAATCTTCCATATTAGCCTCACACTGCTGTCACCATATTTCCAACAAACTACCACTATTGCCAGTAAGACATCCAAATTATAGCATAACTACTCCACAATCTTCCTTTTCAAATGAACGATCTCAGGCCGGGCCCAACGCTCATCTTGTTTGGTTATCAGGTGCCTCATCCACAGTCATAAAACAAATGAACATAAAATGAATTTATAATGGCATGTAGGCCTTAATCAGAATTCCCAGCCTGGCCTGTGGCAAGTTATCCAACAACATGCAGTACTTTCCTGGATGCTTCCCATGTTCCCTTCCCTACCACTGTCACTGACTCGCCACCCTTTGCCCCAGTGACTTCTCTTTTCTCCCATTACATTAGAAGAGTTGTAATTTGATACACTCGCCAGGTGTTTATTATTTATTAACCAAAACCAACCAAGCAATATCTTTTTTTTTTTTTACAGTCTTACACAGTAAGACTGTACAGTCTACACGACCTTTTGTACTTCAGTCTTTGCACAGAACACGTATGAGCATCAGCATGATGTATGTTATTATCACTGTAGATGTTTTCCTTATCTTTCCTAACGGTACCCACATCAATACAGCATGGAATTGTGGACAAAAATCGTATCCAACGTCAACAAAATACTTTAGTGTCTGAGAGGCTAAATCTCATCAGATGGTGGTCAGTGGCTCAAAGGCTGAATAAATCATGGACCTTTATGTGAAAACGTATGCAAGGGCGATGTGTGCAGATTTTTAACCCATTCTGACCTGAGATCAGATTCATACGAGGTTTCCACTGGACACACACTGGTCTGATTAACCCATTCTGACCTGAGATCAGATTCTAAAAATGTCAGTCGTTCTTCGATTTTTCAAAAATAGCAGACCTACAAGCTCGTAGCGCGCCACTCGGTGGCGCGCTACGAGCTTGTAGATCTGCTATTTTTCAATAGCTAAAGCATAACATGATGCCAACACCAAAATGGGTTCCCGTTCAGAATGGGTTAAGCCCCTCAAACCTGGCGTACCCTTTTTTTTTTAATGTTAATGTTTTTTTAGTTTTGACAATTAGTTAATTCGTTTTATTTAGAAGAAAATTATATATTGTACTTTTACTTAAACATGGCTTATAATTCCTAAAGAAAATGGCATGGCAAGACAAACCATTTCCATTTACTGATGCTGATATTGTATTGACTTTTACCGGGAGGCATTGAAGTCATGTGACCCTTTCATCCAATCCAAAACAATACCGCTATAACGATCAACAGCAATACATTAATAACCTCTTCATAGAACGGCGTCTGATTTCCATATCTCCATCTTATTCTTTAGTCGACACCATTTATTTTCCGTTTCCCCGTCTATCCCTCCTGCGCTTATTTTAGTTATTAGTTTGCTTAAGCTTGATACTTTTTCTTACTTGCTTGGGGATATAATTAAATGCTTTGGACTATTTTATTTACAATTAAAATAGTTAATATAGTGAAAATGATTACACAACTCTTACTGTGTGTGTGTGTGTGTGTGTGTGTGTGTGTGTGTATATATAGCTATATAGTTTCTTAAATACATTTAAGTAATACTAATACTTATTGGTGAGATGAGAGTGCATGCAAGAATAGAGGAAATGACTTTAGCATGCATGAAGTGAATGTGAAATCGCGTGTCAAAGTGACTTGGCAAAGTGAGTTTAATGTCGTTTAACCCATTCTGACCGGGAACCCGTTTCGGTGTCAGCATCATGCTATGCTTTAGCTATTGAAAAATAGCAGATCTACAAGCTCATAGCGCGCCACCGAGTGGCGCGCTACGAGCTTGTAGGTCTGCTATTTTTTGAAAAATCGAAGAGCGACTGACATTTTTAGAATCTGATCTCGGGTCCGAATGGGTTCATCAGACCAGTGTGTGTCCAGTGGAAAACGTCGTATGAATCTGATCTCAGGTCAGAATGGGTTAATGCAATCAGAGAGGACCTTTCTGTTTGGATGTTTGGGCTGTCGAGGCCAGAAAGTAGTTCCGTAGACGTTCCCACATAACTTCCGGGTATGAGGATGATGATGTCACGACGTGCATACATACTGAAAGCAGATTGCTGTTTATTCTCTGGGACTCACTGTCTGTTCTTGTGTCTCTTTATGCTGTTTATTCTCTGGGACTCACTGTCTGTTCTTGTGTCTCTTTATGCTGTTTATTCTCTGGGACTCACTGTCTGTTCTTGTGTCTCTTTATGCTGTTCATTCTCTGGGACTCACTGTCTGTTCTTGTGTCTCTCTCTTTCTTTTCTTTGGTCTGGATGGGACTTCTACGGGTGTGTGCCGATCACACTAGGAGCTTGATGAGGTACGGTCCATTCTCCTTGTAGTAAATCATTCTTTACAGTGAACGTTCATTAGTATTGACTACTTAAAGCCATTACAGCTGCTATAAGCGAAATTACTAAATGACCCGAATGACTATGAAGGATGTTTTATAAAAATATATATGTTTTTCCTTCTCTTCTTGAAGTTGGCCGATGACAGAATGGCTCTGGTGTCCGGGATCAGTCTGGACCCTGAAGCTGCCATCGGCGTCACCAAGAAACTGCCTCCCAAATGGGTCGACGGAGTGGACGAGGTGAGGATCTGACGTGAAACGGTCTTGTGTTTATTCTAATGGGTCGACGGAGTGGACGAGGTGAGGATCTGACGTGAAACGGTCTGGTGTTTATTCTAATGGATAGACGGAGTGGACGAGGTGAGGATCTGATCTGAAACGGTCTGGTGTTTATTCTAATGGATAGACGGAGTGGACGAGGTGAGGATCTGATCTGAAACGGTCTGGTGTTTATTCTAATGGGTCGACGGAGTGGACGAGGTGAGGATCTGACGTGAAACGGTCTGGTGTTTATATTCATCGTCACCGACGGCAGGTCCGTACAGAAGAGTCCTGCACCGGGTCGGATACCCCGTGGGTACCCTTAGTTTGACGGGTGGAAAATATACTTTTATAAGTTAACGGGTACAGGCGGAACGCAACGCAACACGGGTGGGTGACCTTTTTTAAATAAAGTTAAAAAGATTAGCCTGATGAGTTATGACCGTGTTTGAAACAGCCTTGGATCAAGACGGTCGACTCATCAGGCTAATCTTTTTTTAATCGTCCTCTCCTTGTTGATATATTATGCCAATAAGGTCAAAATCATGATATAACTTCCGTTCCGTGTGCTATACACTGCCGCCGCCACCACCACCACCACCACCACCACATGCCGTGTTGGATGAAATAAAGTCAACGATGGCTATCGGTGCCTGTGATACGAACGGGTAACGGGTCCAATTTTTGACGGGCGGGGTGGATCTGGTTTTGAGTTTTATATAAATCACTGGTAGTGGGCGGGTTGCGGAACTGATGATTGACAGGCCGGGCGGGTGCAGGTTTCGAAAATTGGACCCGTGCAAGACTCTGTTGTACAGTATAGACTGTTTTTGGCTTTTCTGCCTTTATTGATGGTTTCAAGTGAAGACTGACAGGAAAGATGGAGAGAGAGGTGGAAAGACATGCAGCTAAAGGTCTTCATGAACGGGACTCGAACACACAACGTGCCGTCAGGCCAGAGCCTATATGTGGCATGCGCTGGCACCGCTAGGCCAGCAGGCGCCCTTTATAGAAACAAAGTTAGGCAGCTCAATAAGGACATAATAACATCAATGTGGAGCAAACGAACAAACGCAGTGCCATGCTGAAGTACGGCACTTCTTGCACCACCATGATATTCTGAACTAGCCTAAACTCTTAGGATTCAGACAACATTTGAAGCCTCCATATTGTTCATAAATTAATCAAAAGTAGCTCTGAATGCAGCGCAAAGCGACGCGTCGCTTTGAGCCAGCCATGCAGCTGAACTGACTGACCGGGCCGTTCCGTTCGTTGTCTTTCAGATCCAGTATGAAATCACACGCGTCCGGCAGAAGATGAAGGACCTGGCGGGACTCCACGACAAGCACATGAACCGCCCCACGTTGGACGACAGCAGCGAGGAGGAACACGCCATAGAGATCACCACTCAGGAGATCACACAGGTATAGTGATTTATCACCACTCAGGAGATCACACAGGTATAGTGATTTATCACCACTCAGGAGATCACACAGGTATAGTGATTTATCACCACTCAGGAGATCACACAGGTATAGTGATTTATCACCACTCAGGAGATCACACAGGTATAGTGATTTATCACCACTCAGGAGATCACACAGGTATAGTGATTTATCACCACTCCGGAGATCACACAGGTATAGTGATTTATAATCACTACTCAGGAGATCACACAGGTATAGTGATTTATAATCACTACTCAGGAGATCACACAGGTATAGTGATTTATAATCACTACTCAGGAGATCACACAGGTATAGTGATTTATCACCACTCAGGAGATCACACAGGTATAGTGATTTATCACCACTCAGGAGATCACACAGGTATAGTGATTTATCACCACTCAGGAGATCACACAGGTATAGTGATTTATCGCCACTCCGGAGATCACACAGGTATAGTGATTTATAATCACTACTCAGGAGATCACACAGGTATAGTGATTTATAATCACTACTCAGGAGATCACACAGGTATAGTGATTTATCACCACTCAGGAGATCACACAGGTATAGTGATTTATAACGGGTATAGTGATTTACCAGCTCAGTGGCCTTGTGGTTAGAGTGTCCGCCCTGAGACTGGGAGGTCGGGGTTCGATCCCCGGCCGGGTAATACCAAAGACTGTAAAAATGGGACCCAGTGCCTCCCTGCTTGACACTCAGCATCAAGGGTTGGATTGGGGGTATAAGTCCCTGCGACATACTAGCGTCATGTCCAGGGGGTGTACTTGTACATCAAGCTGCCTCACGCTACAGAAACAGGAGATAGGCTCCTGCCCCTATGGGCCTCATGGCTACAGGAGATAGGCTCCTGCCCCTATGGGCCTCATGGCTACAGAAACAGGAGTTAGGCTCCTGCCCCTATGGGCCTCATGGCTACAGAAACAGGAGATAGGCTCCTGCCCCTATGGGCCTCATGGCTACAGAAACAGGAGATAGGCTCCTGCCCCCTATGGGCCTCATGGCTACAGAAACAGGAGATAGGCTCCTGCCCCTATGGGCCTCATGGCTACAGAAACAGGAGATAGGCTCCTGCCCTATGGGCCTCATGGCTACAGAAACAGGAGATAGGCTCCTGCCCCTATGGGCCTCATGGCTACAGAAACAGGAGATAGGCTCCTGCCCCTATGGGCCTCATGGCTACAGAAACAGGAGATAGGCTCCTGCCCCCTATGGGCCTCATGGCTACAGAAACAGGAGATAGGCTCCTGCCCCTATGGGCCTCATGGCTACAGAAACAGGAGATAGGCTCCTGCCCCCTATGGGCCTCATGGCTACAGAAACAGGAGATAGGCTCCTGCCCCTATGGGCCTCATGGCTACAGAAACAGGAGATAGGCTCCTGCCCCTATGGGCCTCATGGCTACAGAAACAGGAGATAGGCTCCTGCCCCTATGGGCCTCATGGCTACAGAAACAGGAGATAGGCTCCTGCCCCCTATGGGCCTCATGGCTACAGAAACAGGAGATAGGCTCCTGCCCCTATGGGCCTCATGGCTACAGAAACAGGAGATAGGCTCCTGCCCCTATGGGCCTCATGGCTACAGAAACAGGAGATAGGCTCCTGCCCTATGGGCCTCATGGCTACAGAAACAGGAGATAGGCTCCTGCCCCTATGGGCCTCATGGCTACAGAAACAGGAGATAGGCTCCTGCCCCTATGGGCCTCATGGCTACAGAAACAGGAGATAGGCTCCTGCCCCTATGGGCCTCATGGCTACAGAAACAGGAGATAGGCTCCTGCCCCCTATGGGCCTCATGGCTCGGCAAGGCTACTTATAGTGATTTACAAGAGGCCGTATTATTATCCATTTAAATAATATTATTGTAAACGTAAAGCTCCAACCCTTTATGTTTTATGTCCGTCATCTCCCTCTCCTGACGTAGAGAGGTAATTGCAAGCTGCAGAACACCTCCAACTACCATTGCAGTCAGATATGCTACTTGTATGCTAGTTGTTACACTGTCATGGCCAAAATAACATTTCTTTTTCATTAAATAAGTCCTGGATTACAGCTTTAGTGCTTGGACGTACAGTAGGAAGCGTTTACAGTCTGTCCTCTATAGCAGTGGGTACCCAAATCTTTCAGGTCGACACCCAAAAAAGAAATCAGGCATTTTGCCCTCCTGCCCTGGACCCAAAACGAGTGAAATTTGCAGCTCTACAAGCGCGCAATGTGTCGTTTCATGCCGCGGTGCGAGCTTGTAGATCAGCGATTTTTCACTACTTGGCATTCCTTAGATTTGTTTGTTTGTTGTTTTTATTGTAACAAAAATCCTTTGAACTATATATTATACTTTTATTCAGTATTTGTTTTGGGCCTTTATTGATGGGGAACAGTATACAGACAGGAAAGGGGGATACTAGAGATGGGGAGTGACACGCAGCAAAGGCCGTCGGGCTCGGGAGTCGAACCCGCGGCGCGCCGTTACTTCTGGCTTTGCAGCCTCGGTGCCCAGACGGTTGAGCTAACCGTCCGGGCCTAGTATCCAGTATTCACCCATCTAAACCTCCTCCTCCTCCTCGTAGATGTTCCATCGATGTCAGCGGGCCGTGACGGGCCTGCAGGCCCGCTGCGGTCACTGCACGGAGCAGGAGGAGAGGCTGCTGAGGAACGTGGTGTCTTCTCTGGCCCAGAACCTCCAGGACCTGTCCACCACCTTTAGACACACGCAGTCTGGATACCTAAAACGTAAGGCTCCCCCCCCTGTCCACCTCCTTCAGACACACGCAGTCTGGATACCTAAAACTTAAGGCTTCCTCTGGGGCACGTGAAGGACTTGATCAAATGTTATTTCCATTTTAGCTTTGAACCCATTCTGACCTGAGATCAGATTCTAAAAATGTCGTCTACATCCTGACAGTTTTCTGAAAAAGCTATGTTTCTATGTCAGTGGTTCTTCGATTTTTCAAAAAATAGCTAAAGCATAACGTAATGCTAACACCAAAACGTGTTCCTGCCCAAAATGGGTTTTAACTCAAATCCATCACTACAATTCACTTCAGAAACAAGTATGGTCTTGCAACAATAATAATTCTGTTTTTGTGAGTGATGATGTAACCATGCATAACCATGGCTTACTTATGGCATGTCCAACCAAAAATTCTATTATTGTTTGGTACTGTTAAACTGTTATAACTGTACTGTACTGTTAAGTGGTACAGTATAACTAGAATTATCAAATTATTGTAATGCACTCAGCAGAGGTTGTTCCAGGGACACCCACAAACAAAAAATGTAGTTAAAAAACGTTCGCTGTGAAATAATATATATTCAAAGATTTGCGCCACATTTTCACGATTTAAAAAAAGTAGCAGACCTACTACACCTCGCTACACCTCGTACGAGCTTGTAGATCTGCTATTTTTCCAATAGCATAATGTGAAGAGTGAAG
This sequence comes from Protomyctophum bolini, assembly GCF_963924005.1. Taxonomy (NCBI): domain Eukaryota; kingdom Metazoa; phylum Chordata; class Actinopteri; order Myctophiformes; family Myctophidae; genus Protomyctophum; species Protomyctophum bolini. Next base: position 3,655,416 of record NC_137863.1, on the reverse strand, counting down.
AGGTTCTTCACCTCCTGTGCCATGCAGTAAGATAAACACACACCTAGTTGTGGATTTATTTATCCTTCAGTAAGATAAACACACACCTAGTGGTGGATTTATTTATCCTTCAGTAAGATAAACACACACCTAGTTGTGGATTTATTTATCCTTCAGTAAGATAAACACACACCTAGTGGTGGATTTATCCTTCAGTAAGATAAACACACACCTAGTGGTGGATTTATTTATCCTTCAGTAAGATAAACACACACCTAGTTGTGGATTTATTTATCCTTCAGTAAGATAAACACACACCTAGTGGTGGATTTATCCTTCAGTAAGGTAAACACACACCTAGGATTTATCCTTCAGTAAGATAAACACACACCTAGTGGTGGATTTATCCTTCAGTAAGATAAACACACACCTAGTTGTGGATTTATCCTTCAGTAAGATAAACACACACCTAGTGGTGGATTTATCCTTCAGTAAGGTAAACACACACCTAGGATTTATCCTTCAGTAAGATAAACACACACCTAGTTGTGGATTTATTTATCCTTCAGTAAGATAAACAGTGACACCTAGTGGTGGATTTATTTATCCTTTTAAACGTTTTAGTGTTTGTTTTCCAGGTATGAAGAACCGCGAGGAGAGATCAAAGCACTTCTTTGACTCGGGGCCTCTCATGGAGGAGGATGAAGATCTAGCTCTGTACGACAGGGTGAGTAATACTGACCTGAGATCAGATTCATACCAGGTTTCCACTGTGGGACACACACTGGTCTGATGAACCCATTCTGACCTGAGATCAGATTCTAAAAGAATGTCAGTCGTTCTTCGATTTTTCAAAAAATAGCAGACCTACAAGCTCGTAGCGCGCCACTCGGTGGCGCGCTATGAGCTTGTAGATCTGCTATTTTTCAATAGCTAAAGCATGAGATGATGCCAACACCAAAACGGGTGCCCGGTCAGAATGGGTTAATATTAATAACCATAGCACCATTTTCTGGACCCCTCTATAGAGCGTCGCAGTCCCGCCCCCTTTCATGACGACGCCAGGCCCAGGAAATAATTCCCAATGCATTTTTCCCCCATAGACATTTCAAAAAGTATTTATTTAAAGACCTTTTTAAGCTTCAAATCATTGACAACAAACACAATATTTTGGACCAAGCAATTTATTTATTTAATTATTAATAATTATTTGTTCGGCCCTAAACATTGTGTTTATTGTCATTTGTCACAACTCGAGTTGTCCTCAGCGTAAACGTCTTTAAATAAATACTTTTTGAAAAGTCTATGAGGAAAATGAACGGGGAATTATTTTCTGTGTCTCTCGAGGGGGCGGGACTGCGACACTATAAGGAGAAGACATTTTAACTCTGCACACAAAGTTTGGAAACTAAAGTTTGGTCTATTATTTCGTCCGATCCTTATAGAGCGCCGCAGTCCCCGCCCCCTTTCAGAAAAGCGAGTGGCCCAGGAAGTGAAAGCCCCATGCATTCTGCCATCTGCACTTTTAATATAATTTATTTAAAGACGGTTACGCTGCGGACAAAGCCAATTCGGATCGTGACGAATCATGACAATGAACACAATATTTTGGGCCGATCAAATAATTTATAAGACGAAAAATAAAACAAATAGTGTTGTCTCCTGACTTTCTTTTCTTCTTTCTAATGATTTGATCGTCCCAAAATATTGTGTTCATTGTCATGATTCGTCACGATCCGAATTGGCTTTGTCCGCGGCGTAACCGTCTTTAAATAAATTATATTAAAAGTGCCGATGGCAGAATGCATGGGGCTTTCACTTCCTGGGCCACTCGCTTTCTGAAAGGGGGCGGGGACTGCGGCGCTCTATTCCTATATACCTCATTGTAAAGGTGACTAATCAACGGTTAACATGATATAAAATACCAATACCATTGATATTATTAAAGTGGAGAAATATTAGACCAAGTTTCCGAACTTTGTGTGCCGAGTTTAGTTTACAAAGAGAAGCTATTTTAATTTAGCAATATTAAATCACAAACTTTGATTATTCTTTCCCGTGCTGCGTTCAGGGGTTCACAGACGACCAGCTGATGGCGGTGGAGCAGAACACGGTGCTGGTGGAGGAGCGAGAGAGGGAGATTCGTCAGATAGTTCAGTCCATCTCGGACCTCAACGAGGTGTTTAGGGACTTGGCTACGATGGTAGTGGAACAGGTAATGTTCAGCCAGTCACTACTGGTTTTCTCCCCCATAATGTATGTTTTATGACCCTTGGGTTTACATTATGGGTGTGTTCGGATATGTGCACCGGCAGTTTGTATTGCTCATAGCGCTATATCCGATATGAATCCCATTTGGTTACCATAAGCTCTGAAAATGTTCAAAGATGTGTGAACCAGAAAGTTAAAATTGGACTTTTTCACCTCACTAGAAAACATGTTTGTATTGCTCATAGCGCTATATCCGATATGAATCCCATTTGGTTACCATAAGCTCTGAAAATGTTCAAAGATGTGTGAACCAGAAAGTTAAAATTGGACTTTTTCACCTCACTAGAAAACATGTTTGTATTGCTCATAGCGCTATATCCGATATGAATCCCATTTGGTTACCATAAACTCTGGAAAAGTTAAAAGATTTGTGAACCAGAAGGTTAATATTGGACTTTTCCACCTCACTAGAAAACATGTTTGTATTTTTGTCAACACCATCAAGACACATTTCTAATACTGCTTTGCTTAACCCATTAAAAACGTCTCTGTGACACTGTCATTTTAGATTTGAACCTATTAACAATTATTTTATACTTAAAAAATGTAAAATATACATTCACAAGCTCATAAGCTTGTAGATCTGCTATTAAAGTAAATTAATTAAACCCGCCTAGGTTTAAGTAAATTATGTCAAGGCCACTTTGGAATAGAATAATTATATTACCGTATTAAATATGAAGTTTGCTGTTCCACTGTTTAACATGACTTTGTTCTCCTTTAGGGCACCGTACTTGTAGTTTAACATGACTGTGTTCTCCTTTAGGGCACCGTACTTGTAGTTTAACATGACTGTGTTCTCCTTTAGGGCACCGTACTTGTAGTTTAACATGACTTTGTTCTCCTTTAGGGCACCGTACTTGTAGTTTAATTAACATGACTTTGTTCTCCTTTAGGGCACCGTACTTGTAGTTTAACATGACTGTGTTCTCCTTTAGGGCACCGTACTTGTAGTTTAACATGACTGTGTTCTCCTTTAGGGCACCGTACTTGTAGTTTAACATGACTTTGTTCTCCTTTAGGGCACCGTACTTGTAGTTTAATTAACATGACTTTGTTCTCCTTTAGGGCACCGTACTTGTAGTTTAACATGACTGTGTTCTCCTTTAGGGCACCGTACTTGTAGTTTAACATGACTGTGTTCTCCTTTAGGGCACCGTACTTGTAGTTTAACATGACTGTGTTCTCCTTTAGGGCACCGTACTCGACAGAATTGACTTCAACGTGGAGCAGGCCTGTGTTAAAACAGACGAGGGCTTGAAACAGTTACAAAAGGTACTTTTAATTAATCCTTGTGATTATGCTTTTATGTTTCCCCTGCTTAACATCTACCTTTTAAACCAACATATTTCATAAAAATAACCGTTTCTGGTATCATTAAAGGAGAATTCCATGCTAGAAGGCTTTCTTACCTTTATTTGTAGTCGTTACGTCCCCACCAAAGAGGTCCAGGTGTTATTTTGTGCAAAAGCATATTATTGGCTATTTCCCCTACCATAAGCCCTCAATGAATTGCATTGAATGGGGATATGGGGTGTTGTGCTAATTCGCTTATTTCCATCGCTCAAAAATCAAATCAAATCCCAAGTGGCACACTTTACTATTATTTAGATGGAAATAAGCGAATTAGCACAAAAACCCAACCCCCATTGAGGGTTTATATTAGGGGAATTGGTGATGAATATTTTGTGTCAAATGACCCTTGTCTTGTAGCAGCGATGGTTGAATGAGTGAGAAGAAACGGAGGTAGGCAGCAGGTTGCAGTCTTACGAATCCAGCTTTATTGTCAGGATTCACTCGGTACAACAAGGCAGAGGCACGGGCTGAAGGCCCCGTGCCCTCAGTTCGGAGTCACATCATAGTACAGTGTTTCCTGCAGGAAAAAGCTTTGGCATGGTGCTGGGCGCGGAGGGGGGGTTCCGAAAATTTTAATTAATTAATAAATTAATAATAAAGTAAGATTCATTTGTATTATTGCTCTTGTAATGCTATTGGAGAAACTGGGGGGACACTGGGCAGGCACTGGGAAGACACTGGGGAGGCACTGAGGAGACACTGGGGAGGCACTGGGGAGACACTGGGGAGGCACTGGGGAGGCACTGGAGAGGCACTGGGGAGGCACTGTGGAGACACTGGGGAGGCACTCAGGGGAAAACTGGGGAGACACTGGGGAGACACTGGGGAGGCACTGGGGAGACAGTAGGGAGGCACTGGGGAGGCACTGGGGAGGCACTCAGGGGCAAACTGGGGAGGCACTGGGGAGACACTAGGGAGGCACTGCAGAGGCACTGGAGAGACACTGGGGAGGCACTCAGGGGAAAACTGGGAAGGCACTGGAGAGACACTGGGGAGACACTGGGGAGGCACAGGAGAGACACTGGGGAGGCACTCAGGGGCAAACTGGGGAGGCACTCAGGGGGACACTGTGGGGAGGCACTGGGACGACATTGGGGAGGCACTGAGGAGACACTGGGGAGGCACTGCAGGCACTGGGGAGGCACTCAGGGGGACACTGGGGAGACACTGGGGGGCACTGCATGGGCAGACACTGGGGTGGCACTTGGGGAGGCACAGGGGAGGTACTGGACATTTCATATCACATATCTTTTTTTTTTTTTTTTTAAGCTTGTCATGGCGCGATTTATTCCAAGCATGGCACAGCGCCATGCCAACAACATTGTGCAGGAAACCCTGTAGTAGCCAGTCTATGTGAACACAAAACAGTGGTCCCAAACATTGCCATAATTATATTCACTTCACAAAGTCCCCCCTCCGGATTCAAACAGGCTGCCTCCTCTCTATGGGAGCCAATCAGATTGTTGCTTTCACCGGATCTGCCTGTAAGAGGTAGGCGGGACATCTGGCATGTAGCTCATGTGGCACAGTGACTATACGGTTTATATCAATAGGACTAACTAAATATCAATACTATATTATAAGGTATGCGGAACCTTATTTAACACATAATGTCACAAAGGTAGAATGTAATGTATTATTAACAGGTCTAACTGATTGAATCACAAATACATTGTATAGCAGAGCAGGAAGCTCCCTGAACACAGTTGAGATATTTCATCAAGATTAGAACTGTCCCGTGACCCCCTGGGGTCTTGACAGCTCCTAACAGAGACATTGTATGTACAGACCTGATTGTAAATAACTCTATGCAGATTACTCTTTCTATGAAGTTACCACAGTTTGCATGTTCCAACTGTGTCTGCCCACTATCTGATCCATATTCATCATTGGCCAATAATGCACTTTTGCACAAAATAACACCTGGACCTCTTTGGTGGGGACGTAACGACTACAAATAAAGTTAAGAAAGCATTCTAGCATGGAATTCTCCTTAAGGCTAGAAATAAGCCATGCAGTTGCTCAACATTGATACATTCAAATTATTTTCTCATTTACAGTATCTAGTTTAAACGTGTGTTTTATGGTAGAGTGCAGCACAAAGATATGGTGTAACTATAAATGGTGGAAATGCACCATAACGGTTCACAGTATTTTCACTACAGTGTTTGACTTTTTGTGTTTTTCTTTTTTGTGTTATTCTCCTTGCAGGCTGAACAGTACCAGAAGAAAAACAGAAAGATGCTGGTCATTTTGATCCTGTTTGTCATAGTCATTGTTCTAATAATTATTCTTTTTGGAACAAAGTTTTAATTCCTCATTCCTCCGGCTTTTGGTGTGTGTGTGTGTGTGTGTGTGCGTGTGTGTGTGTGTATGTTTGATGTGCATCTGCGTGAACTTGGACGAGGGTCTCTGCTGTGGTCCAAGCGGTACCGACTGGACGAGGGTCTCTGCTGTGGTCCAAACAAACAGTACTGACTGTTGCCTTTCATACAAACCACCATGTGAAAGAAAATAACTCCAAATACTTGTCCCTGGCTAGACTAGACTGCACTGAGTGGCCGTTCTGTGGATGTGACCTTAATAAAAGTAAGGCTGCTCCAGTTTGAACCTGGTCTGCCGTCTCGTGTGACCCGACCGCAATCCATCAGACATACTGTACTCGTGACTGACTTATTAATGACTCCAACAATGTCGAGGTAAAGGGGTCTCGCCTCGCCAGACGATCCAGAGATTGTCCGTCGTGCCTACCGTATCGGTAGGCGGACGTCTCTTCTTGACGATCTAACATCTTAATGTAGGGGCTAAAACTAAACGGGGCAGAGATGGTTCAGAAATATAAAAAAATTACAAACTGCAAAAAGTAAAGGTACTATGTTTACCCTGCAGGGTAACTGGACTATAAGCTATAAGAACTCGTTTACAGCCAGGCCCTGCTCATAGAGAACATTTCATGGTAGGGGGTTCAATGCCTTGTCCATAAAGGGCACTTCAGCGGTGGTCATTTTGGAAAAATGTTGTGACAATAATTGTTTGTAAATGAGAATCATTCACCGCATCTTTTATTTATTCTACAAATTCATTCCAGTTATATACACATTTGTTCTGCTTTCATATTGTTTCCTCGTAAGAAAGGAAGTTTTTTTATTTTCTTTTCTGTAAAACTGAAGCCATTCGGTTGTAATAATAATAATAATAATATTATTATTATATTAGGTTGTGAATTCAATACCCCGACAACAACATTCATTTAGACTAACGGCTGCCTGTTCGCCTCGTTCTAATATTCATGCCTTTATTATTATTAACACTTATTTTAACACAACTATTTTTGCAGTTTGCACATATTGAAGGCTGATGGCGTTTTGTTTTTCGTGTATGTCATACTACTGTTTCCTGTAAAAAATAGAAAATATTTATTTTTTAATGACTTCAAAATAATTAAGAGGTCAAAGTATATATTTTGCCTTTGGGGGCATAATTCTGAAATATTGAGTAAAAATATGTCTAGTCTAAATTGGAGTTATTTTATTTTTTGTCCGACCTAAACATGTTGCAATGCAATTACAATCCCTTACACGGCTAATGCGTTACAAATGACAAACACACGTTTCTGACATATCTACTCAAGTGTACACTGTATCCATTTGTTCCATAATTGTCATTGATGTGAAGTTATGTGTGGAAAAAACGGTCCTGTGGTACTGTACTGAAGGCTTTCTTTCATTTCCAAACAAACGTTGAAATAACAGGTTTTTTTTAAATAAACTGGGAAAACAGTGTTTTTTTTGTGTGTGTCTTTGAACTGCTTAAAGCATTCCCGCCATTCTTATTTAATAACGTTTAGTTGAAGGGGAAGTATAAAAAGTAATAACTTAAAAATGTCTGACATATTTGTCTGTCTAGCACTAGAATCAATGTAATATACAAATTAATGTTAATATTTCTATATATTTGAATAGTTCTCTACCAATGGTACCAAAGTGGGGTGGAAAGTGAAACTTTCATGGACTCTTAATAATAATAATAAACTCTCTTATGACTCTTATGGGTCTGTAACTCAGAGCGTGTACAAATGGACCCTAACGGTTCTTATGGGTCTGTAACTCAGAGCGTGTACAAATGGACCCTAACGGTTCTTATGGGTCTGTAACTCAGAGCGTGTACAAATGGACCCTAACGGTTCTTATGGGTCTGTAACTCAGAGCGTGTACAAATGGACCCTAACGGTTCTTATGGGTCTGTAACTCAGAGCGTGTACAAATGGACCCTAACGCTTCCATTTTGTTCCATTTGTTAAATTACATTGATTTTACAATATCAATTGGGATCTCAGAGATAGAAATTCCATTAAATGGAGGTCCGTAGACTAATGCATGTCAAACTGGGGGTCCTTGAAATAAAAAATATATGTTAATGACGTTTAGGAGCTTTAGAACACTTTCCTGGGGGTCTTTATGTGTGTAATATGTGGTTTTAGATATTTTAGTACATGATTGATTGATTGATTGATTGAAGTATGTATTAACAGTTTGCGGAATTACAGTACATTTTCAAGCACAACTTAGGCTAACTGTGAGTGGACGACCCAATAAAGCATTGTCAGTCAATAACACCAGGATAGACTAGGGGACTAACATGAGCAGATAACTAACAAAGAAGGTGACATAATGTAATGCAATATGTAATCATAATTCTGTTTCAGGAACTGTTTTAATTCCTGTGAAATACATATTTAAAAAAAATGATGGCAGCGTCACCAGGCTTCCTTGCTGAACCTGTTTGTGAAATACACATTCATTCACTGTCTCTTTAAAAACCCTGTCTCTTGCAAATATCCAGGAAGCCACACCCTCTTAGCCTCTCCAATAGAGTATTAAAAGGAGGCCTCTCCCAGCTCTCTTCAGAAGAAATGAAACTCAGAGCTGTGTTTTCTCTCTCCCCGTCAGAGTAAACCAAAGTGTTGTGTTGTGCTTTCTCTCAGTGTGTGAACGTGGTCGTCAGTGAAATGGCAGAACAACAACAGGGATGTGAGCAGGACCAGGACCAGGACCTGCAGTTCTGCTGTACTATCTGTCTGGACATTCTGAAGGAACCAGTGGCTCTAAACTGTGGACACAGTTACTGCAGCGGCTGTATCGAGGGTCACTGGGACCAGTATGATGACACTGGAGTCTACTGCTGTCCCCAGTGCCGAGAGAGCTTCAGTCCTAGACCCGTTTTGAAAAAGAATACCTTGCTGGCTGAGGTAAGATGACCTTACAAAGTTACAACCACACTAGCCTGGAACTCACCTATGCTTTTTATGGCATAGGCAATATATGCGCAGCTGTGCGACATGAGACTAATTAGCCTACTTAGAGCGACAGAGAGAGAGGAGCGTGTGTGTGTACATGTGTGCGTGTGTATGTCAATTTTACAAAGGTGCAGACAATCAGAAATCAGCAGAGAGTGAGCAATGTTTGCGCTACTCTATGCCGAATTGAAGTGGACTCAGACCCAGACTTTTTTTTCCTCCCTGGAAATAAAAACGTCTGGGTTTCCGAGGCTACAACCACACAAACAGTGTTTTCGTCGACTACCTATTTTCGCTGACAAAAACAAATGGAAACTAAATAAACTAAGCTATGATGACTAAAACTAAGACTAAATATACTGACAATTTCGTCGACAAATAAAACCTAGACTAAAATGTTAGGAAGGGACTAGTGGACAAGCGATCCAGTATAAGTCATTTTACACTTGGTTGCATGCTAAAAATATTTTCAGCAAGTGTAAAAACACTCATTACGACGGCATCAAGACCCGCCAAAATACATTTTAGTCGACTAAATCAACTGTAGATTTATTCGACTAAAATCCAAGTTTCAGTCCAAAGACTATGACTAAACTAAAATAGAAATTTGCTGCCAAAAACAACACTGCCACACATGAAACTCCATTTTCGGCCACAGCAGTTCTACTATGCACATGCTGTGACTGTAGGCTATTATTTGTTCACATAGTATGTTTATGTTGATAATTATAGCCTATAGTCTACATTGTTTGTCCATAAATACTAAGCATGACTTTTTTAGGTTCTCAAAGTGGGGCCTGGGGACCCCCAGGGGTCCATGAGGCAGTTAAAGGGCCATAAAAATGTGTTGATAATAGAGCATGATCACAGTCTGTTTAACCACTGTAAACGGTACATCAGCTATTTGAACATTGCAGATCTACAAGCTCACAATGCATATCTGAACACCATATGCAATGACATAAATCTTTTATGAGGGTCCCTGGCAAAAGTATTTTGAGATGGGAGGGGAGTCTGTGGACAAATGCATGATTATTCATTTGACAACCACTGGTTTAAACAGGTTTGATGGTATTATAGCACTTTGTTCTGTTGACTAGGGTAATTTACTCTGATCTTTGACTTTGTTATAGTCACTGCACTGGTTAATCATTAAACCCTAGTGCCCCTATTCTTGGCTTGTAAATGGTGCATTCACACACACACATTCTCACACCGATGCTGGAGGAAACCATGAAAGGCACCAACCTGCACATCGGGAGCAATTTGGGGTTCAGAGTCTTGCTCAAGGACACTTCGTCACTCTAGCCCTGAGCCACTATAGCTGCCACCCGGGGTTGTCATTCATTTAGGGCAAACCTAGTAGTGGTTAAGAGTGTCTGCTAAATGCGTACGTTGTAAGCTACATTTTTAACAAGGCTTCAGAACAAAGTTCAGAACCTGTGTTAAAATAACGTTTTTATCACCATGAAGCTCACAATGACTGTGTTGAATGTCTCCTGGGTGAGTGACCTCCCCTCCTCTTCTCTTTACTTCCAGCTGGTGATGAAGCTGAGCAGTGCAGGAGCTCAGCAGTCTCCTGCTGCCTCCTCCGCTGCTCCGCTGTACGCCGCTCCAACAGACGTGGCCTGTGATGTCTGCACCGGAGCCAGACGTCGCAAAGCTCTCATGTCTTGTCTGACGTGTCTGGCCTCCTACTGTGAGATTCACCTCCAGCCTCACTACGATGTTCCTACTTGGAAGAAGCACAAGCTGGTCCCGGCCACCGACAAACTGCAGGAGAAGATGTGCTCCAGTCATGACAAGCTGATGGAGGTGTTCTGTCGCACAGACCAACAGTCCATCTGCTATCTGTGCACCATGGATGATCACAAGGGCCATGACACGGTGTCAGCTGCTGCAGAGAGGGCAGAGAAACAGGTACAGTAGCACCACCACCATCACTTGAAGACACGAAATACATTATTTTTTAGAGATGTTAAACAAATAGCAGATTTAAAACAAGCTCGCAGCAGGGCACAAACACAAAGCGATGCACTGTGAGCTTACATTTCAAGGACTGACAGGCTTCATCTTATCCACAATGTTTACAAACCAAACTGTATCTCTTCCTGCTTCTTGCAGAAACAGCTGGCGACGAGTCAGGAGGAAGTCCAGCAGAAGATCCAGGAGAAGAAGAACGAGCTGAAAGACCACACGCGGTTCTTGGAGGCCCTGAACGTGAGTGGTTCTCAAAACGTTTTAACCCATTCTGACCTGAGATCAGATTCTAAAAATGTCCTCTACATCCTGACAGTTTTCCATTCTGACCTGAGATCAGATTCTAAAAATGTCCTCTACATCCTGACAGTTTTCCATTCTGACCTGAGATCAGATTCTAAAAAAGTCTTCAATCCTGACGGTTTAAAAAAATAGCAAACCTACAAGCTCGTATTGCGCTATTGCGGCACCATGTGACATGATATGAGCTTGAAAACAGCCAACGTATAAAATATATTGTGCGCGCGTGTGTGTGTGTGTGTGTGTGTGTGTGTGTGTGTGTGTGTAGGAGAGCTCTGCAGTGCTGGTCAGTGACAGGATCTTCAGTGAGATGATGGTCTCCATTGAGAGAAGACGTGGCGAGCTCGAACAACTGATCAGAGGTCAGCAGCAGAATGCCGTGGCTCAGACTGAGGCTCTCCTGAAACAGCTGGAACAGACCCTGGATCAGCTGGAGAGGAGACATGCTGAGCTGGAGGAGCTGTCCAACACTGAGGACAACACATTCATTCAGGTTCCACACGTGGCTTTTTGACACTTTGGTTCTGAAAGAACAAATCGGCTTCATATTTCATATTCCATTCCATGAAGTGATTAAAATACGTTATCATTTAATGTATTACATTATAGTGGAGTACTTGACATGGCATAACATGCCATTATTCATGCTGGTAGTTAATAATACTAGTATTATTGTACAAATTATTACATAATCGCCTAATCACAATAATTTTAGATAATCATTTTAGTGCACGATTGTTTCCATTAAAAAATAACATTTTCCAAAACTAGCAGACCTAAATGATCAGCATAAAGAAATAAAAAACAGGTGTGTATATAATATAGTTATAATTATATAATATTACATATATATAATATATGTAATATAGGTGTGCTTCCTCTGGAGACTGCCCTTTGTTTAAGGCAGTGGGAGCTCAGCTTTAAAATAACTTATAACTCATAAACCATGCAACTAAATGGAATAAGCAGCACTCCAAAATAAAATGTGTTTCGTCACGTTTTAGTCTGCTCTGAAGAAGGCTCTGCCGAAACGCGTCAGCGTTCACAAATAACCCATTCTGACCTGAGATCAGATTCACACGAGGTTTCCACTGGACACACACTGGTCTGATTAACCCATTCTGACCTGAGATCAGATTCATACGAGGTTTCCACTGGACAAACACTGGTCTGATTAACCCATTCTGACCTGAGATCAGATTCTAAAATTGTCAGTCGTTCTTCGATTTTTCAAAAATAGCAGACCTACAAGCTCGTAGCGCGCCACTCAGTGGCTCGCTATGAGCTTGTAGATCTGCTATTTTTCAATAGCTAAAGCACGACATGATGCTAACACCAAAATGGGTTCCCGTTCAGAATGGGATAAACAACAAGAACATCAGCTCAACTCTACAATATTGTGATCAATGCACTGATCTATTGATCATCTTATTATTTTTATATATATATATTTTTTGATCCCACGATTTTGTAACCCATTTTTCATCCCTGTGTCAATCATCTAATGTGATCCTGGGCTCTACACACCCTCCACCAACCTAGTCCCCATATATGGGGGACAAGGGGAGAGCAACGGACTTGAACTCATGCTTCCTTCATGCCCGAGTGTCCAAGTTGCTCCTTTACACCTGACAGGGGCGAGCTTCCCTGGTTGGACGTAGCGCGTGGAAGGAACGCGTTATTCCAACCAGTTCCTTTCCTCTCCATCAGGCGCCCCGGCTGGCCAGGGCGAGGCAGTTTTGTGAGGGTACCTACCTACCCTAGGGGGCACGGGGAGAACATGCAAACTCCACACAGAAAGGCCCTTTCGCCAACCCCGCCTTCGGGTATGGGCACTGATGATCATCATTGATGATCGGATGACCGGATCTGTCTAAAGTGGTTTACTGGTCTCTCTGCTTGTCTCTCTCCAGAGTTTCCAGTCTCTCTCCAGTTCCACTGTATCTCCAGTCTCATCCAGTGTGGTCGTCGGTCCTCTGAGGTCCTTCACAGATGTGACTGATGTCGTGTCTGGTCTGAGAGACCAACTGGACAACATCCTGACGGCAACTTGGCCAGAGATAGGTGAGATTTAAAAGTGTTTCTTGTTTTTCATAGTAAACATGGATGGATGAAGCCAGAAGGCAAGTGGAGATGTTTGAACTAGAACAGACTGATGGTACACATCAGTCCAGATTGGACAGTAAAATAAGAATTAAGCAACAATAATATTACTCAAAGGAGAGATTATTAGTATTTGATGATCTTGAGGAGTTCTCTCTCCTGATTGGTTGAAATTTGTAACCCACCTGAACATGTATTTTCTGTTTACTAAAGCAATGATTACTATCGAGCTATAATAGCTTTAACTTTTTGGAACTTCAGTTGAATCCATCCTTCAGTATGACGACGTTTACTGTTTTCTTGTGTCTCCAGAGTATGCAGTTGATGTTTTACATCCAGCGGAGCCTCAGACCAGGAAGGACTTCTTACGATGTGAGTCCAAGTTGGTGTTGTTTCTGAACGTTGACGTTTCAATCTGAAATGTTATTATCTGAGATAATTATTAACTCTAAACACAATGAGGTTGATGAGGTTTGGATTTTCTTTTGTCGTGTGTTCTCACAGATTCCTGTCCTCTGTCTCTGGACGTGAACACAATAGACAAACGTCTCTCCCTGTCAGAGGAGAAGAGGAAGGTGACTAGAACACAACGACAACAACCTTACCCTGATAATGCAGAGAGATTTGTAGGGGGCTATCCTCAGGTGTTGTGTACAGAGGGTCTGTCTGAACGTCGTTACTGGGAGGTAGAGAGGAGTGGTGGAGGGGCTGATATAGCAGTCTGTTATAAAGACACCGACAGACGGACCGTCTTTGGATGCAATGATACATCCTGGTGTTTACGGTGCTCTGGTGACGACTACTGGTTCATCCACAACAGTGTTGTCACTAAAGTGTCAGGGCCTGCCTCCTCCAGAGTGGGGGTGTATCTGGATCACAAGGCAGGCACCCTGTCCTTCTACAGTGTTTCTGACACAATGACCCTCCTCCACACAGTTAAAACCACGTTCACACGACCTCTCTATCCAGGGATAGGGCTTTATTGGAACTATGAATATACAGCAGAGCTGTGTAAGACATGGTAGACATGTTAAGAATACTGATAGCGATATTCAGTTGAACACTTTGTATTCTTAATTCTGATTGTAGTTGTTCCCTTCTTGATGAATGCATGTGTTAGAATGATGTGTCACCATCATGATCAGTCAACCAATTGATTGATTTAAATGCTCATTGCATTCCTTTGCAGATCAATGGTTATTATTCAGTATGTCTGTTGTCTTGTTCATGTTACTGCAGAGCCCTCTGTCAGTGGTTATTCAGTATGTCTGTTGTCTTGTTCATGTTACTGCAGAGCCCTCTGTCAGGCTGTGGAGCCTTTTGTTGCCTCATTGTGAGCTTGTAGATCGGCTATATTCAATATAGGCTATACTTTCAATCCAATAAAACATTGAATACAGGTCTTTTATTTGTAACCTTTTTATTTCTATCTTGTGATATCGCTACTTTTATTCTGAAACATAATAGTACTTACTTCCACCACTGTACCCAGAGCCAGGCAGGATTGAGGCTCATAGCGCGCCACAGAGTGTCGCACTACGAGCTTGTAGGTCTGCTATTTTTGAAAAACTGAAGAGCGACTGACATAGAAGACATTTTTAAAATCTGATCTCAGGTCAGAAGGGGTTTGTGTTGCTACAAAAAGCTGATTGGTTCAGACACATATGATGTATATGATGTGTGTACATCATATACATATGATGTACATACATCATATGTATATGATGTACGTACATGATGTAAATTCTCCTTTCACTGTCAATGGTAAATGTGACAAGAGTTCAGGACAAAAAAAGCTGTATATAAAATATATATATATATATATATATATATATATATATATAGCCTCAAAATAAGAAGGGAAAATCATAAAGAGCTCAAAATCCGCTGTGGGCTTGAATGGGAGGAGATGGAAGATGTGGATAGGGAGAACAGAGAGCACAAAGTGACCCCTAGTGGCCACAACCTTTTGAATGGGAGGAGATGGAAGATGTGGATAGGGAGAACAGAGACCACAAAGTGACCCCTAGTGGCCACAACCTTTTGACTGGGAGGAGATGGAAGATGTGGATAGGGAGAACAGAGAGCACAAAGTGACCCCTAGTGGCCACAACCTTTTGAATGGGAGGAGATGGAAGATGTGGATAGGGAGAACAGAGAGCACAAAGTGACCCCCTTAGTGGCCACAACCTTTTGACTGGGAGGAGATGGAAGATGTGGATAGGGAGAACAGAGAGCACAAAGTGACCCCTAGTGGCCACAACCTTTTGAATGGGAGGAGATGGAAGATGTGGATAGGGAGAACAGAGAGCACAAAGTGAC
The DNA here is from genome assembly GCF_963924005.1 of Protomyctophum bolini. Classification (NCBI taxonomy): domain Eukaryota; kingdom Metazoa; phylum Chordata; class Actinopteri; order Myctophiformes; family Myctophidae; genus Protomyctophum; species Protomyctophum bolini. Next base: position 3,639,809 of record NC_137863.1, on the reverse strand, counting down.
CCCTAGTGGCCACAACCTTTTGACTGGGAGGAGATGGAAGATGTGGATAGGGAGAACAGAGAGCACAAAGTGACCCCTAGTGGCCACAACCTTTTGACTGGGAGGAGATGGAAGATGTGGATAGGGAGAACAGAGAGCACAAAGTGACCCCTAGTGGCCACAACCTTTTGACTGGGAGGAGATGGAAGATGTGGATAGGGAGAACAGAGAGCACAAAGTGACCCCTAGTGGCCACAACCTTTTGACTGGGAGGAGATGGAAGATGTGGATAGGGAGAACAGAGAGCACAAAGTGACCCCTAGTGGCCACAACCTTTTGACTGGGAGGAGATGGAAGATGTGGATAGGGAGAACGGAGAGCACAAAGTGACCCCTAGTGGCCACAACCTTTTTCATTTCCAGGCCCGTTATTTGTCCTGCATTTGAGCCACGTACGGACCGCCATTCGGTGACATTCAGCATCTCGGAGCCAAAACTAAAGAATATTTTGTTGTCATTGTCATTAGAGTAGACTTTGTCTACAATTCCATGCTTTTCTTCTACATTCTCTAATTGTGTCGACTTCTTGTAACAGAAGTAATGCGGATGTTTAACAAAGACTTAACTCTTGAGAGTGTAAAATGAAACCAAATGGACCCTTAACGGGGCCCATTTGGTTTTTCATTTTACGGCAACTGGCGGCCCGCGGGCCACATGTGGCCCCCACCTTCACTTAATGTGGCCCTCAGATTCATTTTGGAATACTGCTATGTTATTGAATTCAGCTGTTTACAATTCCAACCATGACCCGCTTTAATTACACTTTAAATGAGTAGCTTAATTGCTGAGTAGTACAAATGTCACGTCTTTTTTATGTCCAATATATTTGTATTTAGTTAAAATGGCTTTTCAGGATCCCAATTAAAAAGGATTTCAATTCAAATAGAGCATGCATGCAATGTGGTCCCTCTGGAGTGAGTATGGAAATATAATGGCCCTCTCCTCCATATATAATAAATATAATGGCCCTCTCCTCCATATATAATAAATATAATGGCCCTCTCCTCCATATATAATAAATATAATGGCCCTCTCCTCCATATATAATAGATATAATGGCCCTCTCCTCCATATATAATAAATATAATGGCCCTCTCCTCCATATATAATAAATATAATGGCCCTCTCCTCCATATATAATAAATATAATGGCCCTCTCCTCCATATATAATAAATATAATGGCCCTCTCCTCCATATATAATAAATATAATGGCCCTCTCCTCCATATATAATAAATATAATGGCCCTCTCCTCCATATATAATAAATATAATGGCCCTCTCCTCCATATATAATAAATATAATGGCCCTCTCCTCCATATATAATAAATATAATGGCCCTCTCCTCCATATATAATAAATATAATGGCCCTCTCCTCCATATATAATAAATATAATGGCCCTCTCCTCCATATATAATGGCCCTCTCCTCCATATATAATAAATATAATGGCCCTCTCCTCCATATATAATAAATATAATGGCCCTCTCCTCCATATATAATAAATATAATGGCCCTCTCCTCCATATATAATAAATATAATGGCCCTCTCCTCCATATATAATGGCCCTCTCCTCCATATATAATAAATATAATGGCCCTCTCCTCCATATATAATGGCCCTCTCCTCCATATATAATAAATATAATGGCCCTCTCCTCCATATATAATGGCCCTCTCCTCCATATATAATAAATATAATGGCCCTCTCCTCCATATATAATAAATATAATGGCCCTCTCCTCCATATATAATAAATATAATGGCCCTCTCCTCCATATATAATAAATATAATGGCCCTCTCCTCCATATATAATAAATATAATGGCCCTCTCCTCCATATATAATGGCCCTCTCCTCCATATATAATAAATATAATGGCCCTCTCCTCCATATATAATGGCCCTCTCCTCCATATATAATAAATATAATGGCCCTCTCCTCCATATATAATAAATATAATGGCCCTCTCCTCCATATATAATAAATATAATGGCCCTCTCCTCCATATATAATAAATATAATGGCCCTCTCCTCCATATATAATGGCCCTCTCCTCCATATATAATAAATATAATGGCCCTCTCCTCCATATATAATGGCCCTCTCCTCCATATATAATAAATATAATGGCCCTCTCCTCCATATATAATAAATATAATGGCCCTCTCCTCCATATATAATAAATATAATGGCCCTCTCCTCCATATATAATAAATATAATGGCCCTCTCCTCCATATATAATAAATATAATGGCCCTCTCCTCCATATATAATAAATATAATGGCCCTCTCCTCCATATATAATAAATATAATGGCCCTCTCCTCCATATATAATAAATATAATGGCCCTCTCCTCCATATATAATAAATATAATGGCCCTCTCCTCCATATATAATAAATATAATGGCCCTCTCCTCCATATATAATAAATATAATGGCCCTCTCCTCCATATATAATAAATATAATGGCCCTCTCCTCCATATATAATAAATATAATGGCCCTCTCCTCCATATATAATAAATATAATGGCCCTCTCCTCCATATATAATAAATATAATGGCCCTCTCCTCCATATATAATAAATATAATGGCCCTCTCCTCCATATATAATAAATATAATGGCCCTCTCCTCCATATATAATAAATATAATGGCCCTCTCCTCCATATATAATAAATATAATGGCCCTCTCCTCCATATATAATAAATATAATGGCCCTCTCCTCCATATATAATAAATATAATGGCCCTCTCCTCCATATATAATAAATATAATGGCCCTCTCCTCCATATATAATAAATATAATGGCCCTCTCCTCCATATATAATAAATATAATGGCCCTCTCCTCCATATATAATAAATATAATGGCCCTCTCCTCCATATATAATAAATATAATGGCCCTCTCCTCCATATATAATAAATATAATGGCCCTCTCCTCCATATATAATAAATATAATGGCCCTCTCCTCCATATATAATAAATATAATGGCCCTCTCCTCCATATATAATAAATATAATGGCCCTCTCCTCCATATATAATAAATATAATGGCCCTCTCCTCCATATATAATAAATATAATGGCCCTCTCCTCCATATATAATAAATATAATGGCCCTCTCCTCCATATATAATAAATATAATGGCCCTCTCCTCCATATATAATAAATATAATGGCCCTCTCCTCCATATATAATAAATATAATGGCCCTCTCCTCCATATATAATAAATATAATGGCCCTCTCCTCCATATATAATAAATATAATGGCCCTCTCCTCCATATATAATAAATATAATGGCCCTCTCCTCCATATATAATAAATATAATGGCCCTCTCCTCCATATATAATAAATATAATGGCCCTCTCCTCCATATATAATAAATATAATGGCCCTCTCCTCCATATATAATAAATATAATGGCCCTCTCCTCCATATATAATAAATATAATGGCCCTCTCCTCCATATATAATAAATATAATGGCCCTCTCCTCCATATATAATAAATATAATGGCCCTCTCCTCCATATATAATAAATATAATGGCCCTCTCCTCCATATATAATAAATATAATGGCCCTCTCCTCCATATATAATAAATATAATGGCCCTCTCCTCCATATATAATAAATATAATGGCCCTCTCCTCCATCGTCAAAGTTGCCCATCCCTTTTAGTTAAAGGGGAAGTATAAAAAGTAATACTTAAAAATGTCTGACATATGTGTGTCTAGCACTAGAATCAACGTAATAATATACAAATAAATGTTAATATTTCTATATATTGAACAGTTCTATACAATTATTTAAAGAAACATTTCAAATGTTTTGTAAGTTGGAGATCTAATTAATGAAAACACATTCGCTCCCCAGTAAAGAGAAACCCAGTATGATCTGGCTCCAAAACTGTGGAATGCACTTCCCATTGCAGTCAGAACTGCAGCATCACTCCCAATCTTCCGCCGTAGTCTGAAAACCCACCTTTTCAGACTCCATCATGGCCCATAGCACTTACCCCACCCCCTTAGATAGCAATTCTGTAGACTTAGATAGCATTTGATACAGACTTATAGCATGTTATGTAGACAGCATAAGTGCATTGTATGTAGTCATAGCACGTCATAGTACATATGTGTAGCATAGTAGTATAGATGTATAGCTTATATGTATAGTTTCATTATAGATATTCCACTGTTACTTTCTTAGCTTACGCATGTTTCATGATAAATGTCTTTATGTGATGTATTCCCATGCTTTTTGTTCTTGCTTAATGTAAATCGCTCTGGATTAAGAGCGTCTGCTAAATGCCTAAATTGTAAATTGTATGATCTAACTGCAATGCTGCCATCTAGTGTCCAGAACGAATAGTGTCGAGGCCTGCTTTGACCCTAGTACTACAGTGTATAAACGCAATTTAGTTAATCTGTTAACTTGGTACTAAACCAGATCGACCCATTAGAGTCTGTTATAATTAAACCATATTCTTATTCTATACTATACGGTAGCAAGACCACTCGCCCTTGGCGAGCAGTCTGGGCGATTGGTCTTGGCGACTCGCCAAAAGGGGAAGTCCATTCGCCCCGAGGGGAAGACCACTGGGCCCGGGGCGAAATGTCTTCACCTTTTGGCGACTGGTCTTCACTTTTTGGCTAGTGTTTTCTTCACTTTCAGCAACTGCAGCCTTTGCTAGCTGTGCTAAATCCGTCTTTTATATAATTTGATCAATCCATGACATCCATGCGCGTCGCGGTGAAATCCGTCGTTTCTATAATTTGATCAATCCATGACATTGTTGTTAGAAGAACAGCTCAAATATTGAATGTGAAGACATAGTGTAGTACAAATCCTGGTGTGATCTTCTTAAAAGTGGAAGGATCATAACACGGGTCTATTTTTTCCCCTGACTTTCTGTTGGTAAGGTTTTGACTCTTTCACATCAGTGCACGGCTGATTCAAGCCATGCATTTAGGGGTAAAAAGGTACCTAAGGTAATGTAAACATACAGCATTTTTTTATTTAGCAATTAAAAGCATGGGTCTAAAACTACAAGTAACTTCATGGAATAAATTATAGCCTACTTGCAGTGTTAGCTGCAAGCAGTTTTACGCCACATGTATTTATTTGTAAACTCAATTAGCCTATAGTTACTTTTTAGATTGTATCATTGCCAAAGATAAAAACTAAAAGTTTACATCTGTAGCCTAGCTGTGAGATGGTCTGCGTTAGCTGCTGATACTTCAGCACTTTGGTTAGAAAGGCTTCTTCACACACACACACACACACACACACACACACACACACACACACGAACACGAAGCAGTAAAACATCGCATTAATCAACTTTTCGCTGCGCGCCTCACAAGGCTATTGGATTTATTTGTGCTTCGTCTTTGCACAATGCACGTATAGGCATACATTGTGTAGAGCTGTGTGTGTGTGTGTGTGTGTGTGTGTGTGTGTGTGTGTGTGTGCGTGCGTGCGCTGACGGCATTGCGTCCTCTCTCCACTGTCTTTCTGTGAGTCCCCGATTTCGGAGCTGCAAAATGCAAGAAATAACGCACTTTATGTGCAAACTCCTCGGTGCGCCTTGGATATGAGCGCAATGGAAATGACTAAATGAGCATGCTCAGGGTCGAGTGGTCTTCCCCTTTTGCCGAGAAGGCTTCACTTTCTGGGGCGATTGGTCTTGGCGACTCGCCTCGGAAAGTAAAGTCTTCTCGGCAAAAGGGGAAGGTCACTCGCCAAAGGTGAAGTCCACTCGCCGAGGCGAGAAGTCCGGTATTCGATTATACTAAGTGGAATTAATGTGTTGCCTCAATGCTGGATGTTACCAGATCGACCCATTAGAGTCTGTTATAATTAAACCATAGATTATACTAAGTGAATTAATGTGTTGCCTCAATGCTGGATGTTACCAGATCGACCCATTAGAGTCTGTTATAATTAAACCATAGATTATACTAAGTGAATTAATGTGTTGCCTCAATGCTGGATGTTTAGTTAATCTGTTAACTTGGTACTAAACCAGATGGACCCATTAGAGTCTGTTATAATTAAACCATAGATTATACTAAGTGAATTAATGTGTTGCCTCAATGCTGGATGTTTAGTTAATCTGTTAACTTGGTACTAAACCAGATCGCCCCATTAGAGTCTGTTATAATTAAACCATAGATTATACTAAGTGTAATTAATGTGTTGCCTCAATGCTGGATGTTTAGTTAATCTGTTAACTTGGTACTAAACCAGATCGCCCCATTAGAGTCTGTTATAATTAAACCATAGATTATACTAAGTGTAATTAATGTGTTGCCTCAATGCTGGATGTTTAGTTAATCTGTTAACTTGGTACTAAACCAGATCGCCCCATTAGAGTCTGTTATAATTAAACCATAGATTATACTAAGTGTAATTAATGTGTTGCCTCAATGCTGGATGTTTAGTTAATCTGTTAACTTGGTACTAAACCAGATCGACCCATTAGAGTCTGTTATAATTAAACCATAGATTATACTAAGTGTAATTAATGTGTTGCCTCAATGCTGGATGTTTAGTTAATCTGTTAACTTGGTACTAAACCAGATCGCCCCATTAGAGTCTGTTATAATTAAACCATAGATTATACTAAGTGTAATTAATGTGTTGCCTCAATGCTGGATGTTTAGTTAATCTGTTAACTTGGTACTAAACCAGATCACCCATTAGAGTCTGTTATAATTAAACCATAGATTATACTAAGTGAATTAATGTGTTGCCTCAATGCTGGATGTTTAGTTAATCTGTTAATTTGGTACTAAACCAGATCGCCCCATTAGAGTCTGTTATAATTAAACCATAGATTATACTAAGTGTAATTAATGTGTTGCCTCAATGCTGGATGTTTAGTTAATCTGTTAACTTGGTACTAAACCAGATCGCCCCATTAGAGTCTGTTATAATTAAACCATAGATTATACTAAGTGTAATTAATGTGTTGCCTCAATGCTGGATGTTTAGTTAATCTGTTAACTTGGTACTAAACCAGACCGACCCATTAGAGTCTGTTATAATTAAACCATAGATTATACTAAGTGTAATTAATGTGTTGCCTCAATGCTGGATGTTCTGTTAACTTGGTACTAAACCAGATCGACCCATTAGAGTCTGTTATAATTAAACCATAGATTATACTAAGTGTAATTAATGTGTTGCCTCAATGCTGGATGTTTAGTTAATCTGTTAACTTGGTACTAAACCAGATCGACCCATTAGAGTCTGTTATAATTAAACCATAGATTATACTAAGTGTAATTAATGTGTTGCCTCAATGCTGGATGTTTAGTTAATCTGTTAACTTGGTACTAAACCAGATGGACCCATTAGAGTCTGTTACAATTAAACCATAGATTATACTAAGTGTAATTAATGTGTTGCCTCAATGCTGGATGTTTAGTTAATCTGTTAACTTGGTACTAAACCAGATCGCCCCATTAGAGTCTGTTATAATTAAACCATAGATTATACTAAGTGTAATTAATGTGTTGCCTCAATGCTGGATGTTTAGTTAATCTGTTAACTTGGTACTAAACCAGATCGCCCCATTAGAGTCTGTTATAATTAAACCATAGATTATACTAAGTGTAATTAATGTGTTGCCTCAATGCTGGATGTTTAGTTAATCTGTTAACTTGGTACTAAACCAGATCGACCCATTAGAGTCTGTTATAATTAAACCATAGATTATACTAAGTGTAATTAATGTGTTGCCTCAATGCTGGATGTTTAGTTAATCTGTTAACTTGGTACTAAACCAGATCGCCCCATTAGAGTCTGTTATAATTAAACCATAGATTATACTAAGTGTAATTAATGTGTTGCCTCAATGCTGGATGTTTAGTTAATCTGTTAACTTGGTACTAAACCAGATCGCCCCATTAGAGTCTGTTATAATTAAACCATAGATTATACTAAGTGTAATTAATGTGTTGCCTCAATGCTGGATGTTTAGTTAATCTGTTAACTTGGTACTAAACCAGATGGACCCATTAGAGTCTGTTATAATTAAACCATAGATTATACTAAGTGTAATTAATGTGTTGCCTCAATGCTGGATGTTTAGTTAATCTGTTAACTTGGTACTAAACCAGATCGACCCATTAGAGTCTGTTATAATTAAACCATAGATTATACTAAGTGTAATTAATGTGTTGCCTCAATGCTGGATGTTTAGTTAAACTGTTAACTTGGTACTAAACCAGATCGCCCCATTAGAGTCTGTTATAATTAAACCATAGATTATACTAAGTGAATTAATGTGTTGCCTCAATGCTGGATGTTTAGTTAATCTGTTAATTTGGTACTAAACCAGATCGCCCCATTAGAGTCTGTTATAATTAAACCATAGATTATACTAAGTGTAATTAATGTGTTGCCTCAATGCTGGATGTTTAGTTAATCTGTTAACTTGGTACTAAACCAGACCGACCCATTAGAGTCTGTTATAATTAAACCATAGATTATACTAAGTGTAATTAATGTGTTGCCTCAATGCTGGATGTTCTGTTAACTTGGTACTAAACCAGATCGACCCATTAGAGTCTGTTATAATTAAACCATAGATTATACTAAGTGTAATTAATGTGTTGCCTCAATGCTGGATGTTTAGTTAATCTGTTAACTTGGTACTAAACCAGATCGACCCATTAGAGTCTGTTATAATTAAACCATAGATTATACTAAGTGTAATTAATGTGTTGCCTCAATGCTGGATGTTTAGTTAATCTGTTAACTTGGTACTAAACCAGATCGACCCATTAGAGTCTGTTATAATTAAACCATAGATTATACTAAGTGTAATTAATGTGTTGCCTCAATGCTGGATGTTTAGTTAATCTGTTAACTTGGTACTAAACCAGATCGACCCATTAGAGTCTGTTATAATTAAACCATAGATTATACTAAGTGTAATTAATGTGTTGCCTCAATGCTGGATGTTTAGTTAATCTGTTAACTTGGTACTAAACCAGATGGACCCATTAGAGTCTGTTATAATTAAACCATAGATTATACTAAGTGTAATTAATGTGTTGCCTCAATGCTGGATGTTTAGTTAATCTGTTAACTTGGTACTAAACCAGATCGACCCATTAGAGTCTGTTATAATTAAACCATAGATTATACTAAGTGTAATTAATGTGTTGCCTCAATGCTGGATGTTTAGTTAATCTGTTAACTTGGTACTAAACCAGATGGACCCATTAGAGTCTGTTATAATTAAACCATAGATTATACTAAGTGTAATTAATGTGTTGCCTCAATGCTGGATGTTTAGTTAATCTGTTAACTTGGTACTAAACCAGATCGCCCCATTAGAGTCTGTTATAATTAAACCATAGATTATACTAAGTGTAATTAATGTGTTGCCTCAATGCTGGATGTTTAGTTAATCTGTTAACTTGGTACTAAACCAGATCGCCCCATTAGAGTCTGTTATAATTAAACCATAGATTATACTAAGTGTAATTAATGTGTTGCCTCAATGCTGGATGTTCTGTTAACTTGGTACTAAACCAGATCGACCCATTAGAGTCTGTTATAATTAAACCATAGATTATACTAAGTGTAATTAATGTGTTGCCTCAATGCTGGATGTTTAGTTAATCTGTTAACTTGGTACTAAACCAGATCGCCCCATTAGAGTCTGTTATAATTAAACCATAGATTATACTAAGTGTAATTAATGTGTTGCCTCAATGCTGGATGTTTAGTTAATCTGTTAACTTGGTACTAAACCAGATCGACCCATTAGAGTCTGTTATAATTAAACCATAGATTATACTAAGTGTAATTAATGTGTTGCCTCAATGCTGGATGTTTAGTTAATCTGTTAACTTGGTACTAAACCAGATCGACCCATTAGAGTCTGTTATAATTAAACCATAGATTATACTAAGTGTAATTAATGTGTTGCCTCAATGCTGGATGTTTAGTTAATCTGTTAACTTGGTACTAAACCAGATCGACCCATTAGAGTCTGTTATAATTAAACCATAGATTATACTAAGTGTAATTAATGTGTTGCCTCAATGCTGGATGTTTAGTTAATCTGTTAACTTGGTACTAAACCAGATGGACCCATTAGAGTCTGTTATAATTAAACCATAGTTTACTAAGTGTAATTAATGTGTTGCCTCAATGCTGGATGTTTAGTTAATCTGTTAACTTGGTACTAAACCAGATCGCCCCATTAGAGTCTGTTATAATTAAACCATAGATTATACTAAGTGTAATTAATGTGTTGCCTCAATGCTGGATGTTTAGTTAATCTGTTAACTTGGTACTAAACCAGATCGCCCCATTAGAGTCTGTTATAATTAAACCATAGATTATACTAAGTGTAATTAATGTGTTGCCTCAATGCTGGATGTTTAGTTAATCTGTTAACTTGGTACTAAACCAGATGGACCCATTAGAGTCTGTTATAATTAAACCATAGATTATACTAAGTGTAATTAATGTGTTGCCTCAATGCTGGATGTTTAGTTAATCTGTTAACTTGGTACTAAACCAGATCGCCCCATTAGAGTCTGTTATAATTAAACCATAGATTATACTAAGTGTAATTAATGTGTTGCCTCAATGCTGGATGTTTAGTTAATCTGTTAACTTGGTACTAAACCAGATCGCCCCATTAGAGTCTGTTATAATTAAACCATAGATTATACTAAGTGTAATTAATGTGTTGCCTCAATGCTGGATGTTTAGTTAATCTGTTAACTTGGTACTAAACCAGATCGCCCCATTAGAGTCTGTTATAATTAAACCATAGATTATACTAAGTGTAATTAATGTGTTGCCTCAATGCTGGATGTTCTGTTAACTTGGTACTAAACCAGATCGACCCATTAGAGTCTGTTATAATTAAACCATAGATTATACTAAGTGTAATTAATGTGTTGCCTCAATGCTGGATGTTTAGTTAATCTGTTAACTTGGTACTAAACCAGATCGACCCATTAGAGTCTGTTATAATTAAACCATAGATTATACTAAGTGTAATTAATGTGTTGCCTCAATGCTGGATGTTTAGTTAATCTGTTAACTTGGTACTAAACCAGATCGCCCCATTAGAGTCTGTTATAATTAAACCATAGATTATACTAAGTGTAATTAATGTGTTGCCTCAATGCTGGATGTTTAGTTAATCTGTTAACTTGGTACTAAACCAGATGGACCCATTAGAGTCTGTTATAATTAAACCATAGATTATACTAAGTGTAATTAATGTGTTGCCTCAATGCTGGATGTTTAGTTAATCTGTTAACTTGGTACTAAACCAGATCGCCCCATTAGAGTCTGTTATAATTAAACCATAGATTATACTAAGTGTAATTAATGTGTTGCCTCAATGCTGGATGTTTAGTTAATCTGTTAACTTGGTACTAAACCAGATCGCCCCATTAGAGTCTGTTATAATTAAACCATAGATTATACTAAGTGTAATTAATGTGTTGCCTCAATGCTGGATGTTTAGTTAATCTGTTAACTTGGTACTAAACCAGATCGCCCCATTAGAGTCTGTTATAATTAAACCATAGATTATACTAAGTGTAATTAATGTGTTGCCTCAATGCTGGATGTTTAGTTAATCTGTTAACTTGGTACTAAACCAGATCGCCCCATTAGAGTCTGTTATAATTAAACCATAGATTATACTAAGTGTAATTAATGTGTTGCCTCAATGCTGGATGTTTAGTTAATCTGTTAACTTGGTACTAAACCAGATCGCCCCATTAGAGTCTGTTATAATTAAACCATAGATTATACTAAGTGTAATTAATGTGTTGCCTCAATGCTGGATGTTTAGTTAATCTGTTAACTTGGTACTAAACCAGATCGCCCCATTAGAGTCTGTTATAATTAAACCATAGATTATACTAAGTGTAATTAATGTGTTGCCTCAATGCTGGATGTTCTGTTAACTTGGTACTAAACCAGATCGACCCATTAGAGTCTGTTATAATTAAACCATAGATTATACTAAGTGTAATTAATGTGTTGCCTCAATGCTGGATGTTTAGTTAATCTGTTAACTTGGTACTAAACCAGATCGACCCATTAGAGTCTGTTATAATTAAACCATAGATTATACTAAGTGTAATTAATGTGTTGCCTCAATGCTGGATGTTTAGTTAATCTGTTAACTTGGTACTAAACCAGATCGCCCCATTAGAGTCTGTTATAATTAAACCATAGATTATACTAAGTGTAATTAATGTGTTGCCTCAATGCTGGATGTTTAGTTAATCTGTTAACTTGGTACTAAACCAGACCGACCCATTAGAGTCTGTTATAATTAAACCATAGATTATACTAAGTGTAATTAATGTGTTGCCTCAATGCTGGATGTTCTGTTAACTTGGTACTAAACCAGATCGACCCATTAGAGTCTGTTATAATTAAACCATAGATTATACTAAGTGTAATTAATGTGTTGCCTCAATGCTGGATGTTTAGTTAATCTGTTAACTTGGTACTAAACCAGATCGCCCCATTAGAGTCTGTTATAATTAAACCATAGATTATACTAAGTGTAATTAATGTGTTGCCTCAATGCTGGATGTTTAGTTAATCTGTTAACTTGGTACTAAACCAGATCGACCCATTAGAGTCTGTTATAATTAAACCATAGATTATACTAAGTGTAATTAATGTGTTGCCTCAATGCTGGATGTTTAGTTAATCTGTTAACTTGGTACTAAACCAGATCGACCCATTAGAGTCTGTTATAATTAAACCATAGATTATACTAAGTGTAATTAATGTGTTGCCTCAATGCTGGATGTTTAGTTAATCTGTTAACTTGGTACTAAACCAGATCGACCCATTAGAGTCTGTTATAATTAAACCATAGATTATACTAAGTGTAATTAATGTGTTGCCTCAATGCTGGATGTTTAGTTAATCTGTTAACTTGGTACTAAACCAGATGGACCCATTAGAGTCTGTTATAATTAAACCATAGATTATACTAAGTGTAATTAATGTGTTGCCTCAATGCTGGATGTTTAGTTAATCTGTTAACTTGGTACTAAACCAGATCGCCCCATTAGAGTCTGTTATAATTAAACCATAGATTATACTAAGTGTAATTAATGTGTTGCCTCAATGCTGGATGTTTAGTTAATCTGTTAACTTGGTACTAAACCAGATCGCCCCATTAGAGTCTGTTATAATTAAACCATAGATTATACTAAGTGTAATTAATGTGTTGCCTCAATGCTGGATGTTTAGTTAATCTGTTAACTTGGTACTAAACCAGATGGACCCATTAGAGTCTGTTATAATTAAACCATAGATTATACTAAGTGTAATTAATGTGTTGCCTCAATGCTGGATGTTTAGTTAATCTGTTAACTTGGTACTAAACCAGATCGCCCCATTAGAGTCTGTTATAATTAAACCATAGATTATACTAAGTGTAATTAATGTGTTGCCTCAATGCTGGATGTTTAGTTAATCTGTTAACTTGGTACTAAACCAGATCGCCCCATTAGAGTCTGTTATAATTAAACCATAGATTATACTAAGTGTAATTAATGTGTTGCCTCAATGCTGGATGTTTAGTTAATCTGTTAACTTGGTACTAAACCAGATCGCCCCATTAGAGTCTGTTATAATTAAACCATAGATTATACTAAGTGTAATTAATGTGTTGCCTCAATGCTGGATGTTCTGTTAACTTGGTACTAAACCAGATCGACCCATTAGAGTCTGTTATAATTAAACCATAGATTATACTAAGTGTAATTAATGTGTTGCCTCAATGCTGGATGTTTAGTTAATCTGTTAACTTGGTACTAAACCAGATCGACCCATTAGAGTCTGTTATAATTAAACCATAGATTATACTAAGTGTAATTAATGTGTTGCCTCAATGCTGGATGTTTAGTTAATCTGTTAACTTGGTACTAAACCAGATCGCCCCATTAGAGTCTGTTATAATTAAACCATAGATTATACTAAGTGTAATTAATGTGTTGCCTCAATGCTGGATGTTTAGTTAATCTGTTAACTTGGTACTAAACCAGATGGACCCATTAGAGTCTGTTATAATTAAACCATAGATTATACTAAGTGTAATTAATGTGTTGCCTCAATGCTGGATGTTTAGTTAATCTGTTAACTTGGTACTAAACCAGATCGACCCATTAGAGTCTGTTATAATTAAACCATAGATTATACTAAGTGTAATTAATGTGTTGCCTCAATGCTGGATGTTTAGTTAATCTGTTAACTTGGTACTAAACCAGATCGCCCCATTAGAGTCTGTTATAATTAAACCATAGATTATACTAAGTGTAATTAATGTGTTGCCTCAATGCTGGATGTTTAGTTAATCTGTTAACTTGGTACTAAACCAGATGGACCCATTAGAGTCTGTTATAATTAAACCATAGATTATACTAAGTGTAATTAATGTGTTGCCTCAATGCTGGATGTTTAGTTAATCTGTTAACTTGGTACTAAACCAGATCGCCCCATTAGAGTCTGTTATAATTAAACCATAGATTATACTAAGTGTAATTAATGTGTTGCCTCAATGCTGGATGTTTAGTTAATCTGTTAACTTGGTACTAAACCAGATCGCCCCATTAGAGTCTGTTATAATTAAACCATAGATTATACTAAGTGTAATTAATGTGTTGCCTCAATGCTGGATGTTTAGTTAATCTGTTAACTTGGTACTAAACCAGACCGACCCATTAGAGTCTGTTATAATTAAACCATAGATTATACTAAGTGTAATTAATGTGTTGCCTCAATGCTGGATGTTTAGTTAATCTGTTAACTTGGTACTAAACCAGATGGACCCATTAGAGTCTGTTATAATTAAACCATAGATTATACTAAGTGTAATTAATGTGTTGCCTCAATGCTGGATGTTTAGTTAATCTGTTAACTTGGTACTAAACCAGATGGACCCATTAGAGTCTGTTATAATTAAACCATAGATTATACTAAGTGTAATTAATGTGTTGCCTCAATGCTGGATGTTTAGTTAATCTGTTAACTTGGTACTAAACCAGATCGCCCCATTAGAGTCTGTTATAATTAAACCATAGATTATACTAAGTGTAATTAATGTGTTGCCTCAATGCTGGATGTTTAGTTAATCTGTTAACTTGGTACTAAACCAGATCGCCCCATTAGAGTCTGTTATAATTAAACCATAGATTATACTAAGTGTAATTAATGTGTTGCCTCAATGCTGGATGTTTAGTTAATCTGTTAACTTGGTACTAAACCAGATCGACCCATTAGAGTCTGTTATAATTAAACCATAGATTATACTAAGTGTAATTAATGTGTTGCCTCAATGCTGGATGTTTAGTTAATCTGTTAACTTGGTACTAAACCAGATCGCCCCATTAGAGTCTGTTATAATTAAACCATAGATTATACTAAGTGTAATTAATGTGTTGCCTCAATGCTGGATGTTTAGTTAATCTGTTAACTTGGTACTAAACCAGACCGACCCATTAGAGTCTGTTATAATTAAACCATAGATTATACTAAGTGTAATTAATGTGTTGCCTCAATGCTGGATGTTCTGTTAACTTGGTACTAAACCAGATCGACCCATTAGAGTCTGTTATAATTAAACCATAGATTATACTAAGTGTAATTAATGTGTTGCCTCAATGCTGGATGTTTAGTTAATCTGTTAACTTGGTACTAAACCAGATCGACCCATTAGAGTCTGTTATAATTAAACCATAGATTATACTAAGTGTAATTAATGTGTTGCCTCAATGCTGGATGTTTAGTTAATCTGTTAACTTGGTACTAAACCAGATGGACCCATTAGAGTCTGTTATAATTAAACCATAGATTATACTAAGTGAATTAATGTGTTGCCTCAATGCTGGATGTTTAGTTAATCTGTTAACTTGGTACTAAACCAGATCGACCCATTAGAGTCTGTTATAATTAAACCATAGATTATACTAAGTGTAATTAATGTGTTGCCTCAATGCTGGATGTTTAGTTAATCTGTTAACTTGGTACTAAACCAGATCGACCCATTAGAGTCTGTTATAATTAAACCATAGATTATACTAAGTGTAATTAATGTGTTGCCTCAATGCTGGATGTTTAGTTAATCTGTTAACTTGGTACTAAACCAGATCGACCCATTAGAGTCTGTTATAATTAAACCATAGATTATACTAAGTGTAATTAATGTGTTGCCTCAATGCTGGATGTTTAGTTAATCTGTTAACTTGGTACTAAACCAGATCGACCCATTAGAGTCTGTTATAATTAAACCATAGATTATACTAAGTGTAATTAATGTGTTGCCTCAATGCTGGATGTTTAGTTAATCTGTTAACTTGGTACTAAACCAGATGGACCCATTAGAGTCTGTTATAATTAAACCATAGATTATACTAAGTGTAATTAATGTGTTGCCTCAATGCTGGATGTTTAGTTAATCTGTTAACTTGGTACTAAACCAGATCGCCCCATTAGAGTCTGTTATAATTAAACCATAGATTATACTAAGTGTAATTAATGTGTTGCCTCAATGCTGGATGTTTAGTTAATCTGTTAACTTGGTACTAAACCAGATCGCCCCATTAGAGTCTGTTATAATTAAACCATAGATTATACTAAGTGAATTAATGTGTTGCCTCAATGCTGGATGTTTAGTTAATCTGTTAACTTGGTACTAAACCAGATCGCCCCATTAGAGTCTGTTATAATTAAACCATAGATTATACTAAGTGTAATTAATGTGTTGCCTCAATGCTGGATGTTCTCAACGTATATTTAATAATAATATTAATATTTAACAACCCTTTAGTACATGATTGATTGATTGAAGTATGTATTAACAGTTTGCAGAATTACAGAACATTTCAAGCACAACTCGATACAAAAACTGTTCACTGTGTGAGTGGACGACCCAATAAAGCATTAGGCCTGGCCTACACATGTATAGCCTACATGTCAGTAGTAATATTAACAATGACAATAATAAACAAAATCAACATAATATTACATATGTAACAAACACAGACAGACAGAGCACTGCCATACGTTGTTCACTTCTTTCACCTTATACATTCATATGACCTTTGACCTTTGTTTTCCCCTATCCTTGTAGCTATAGTCTGTGAAGGGAGTCCATCTCGGTCGATGATGCGAGCAGTCTGGGCAATTGGTCTAGGCGACTCGCCAAAAGGGGAAGTCCACTCGCCAAAAGGGTCTTCACTGGGCCCGGGGCGAAATGTCTTCACCTTTTGGCGAGTGGACTTCCCCTTTTGACGAGTGTTTTCTTCACTTTCAGCAACTGCAGCCTTTGCTAGCTACTGTGCTAAATCCGTCTTTTATATTATTTGATCAATCCATGACATCCATGCGGGTAAAATCCGTCGTTTATATAATTTGATCAATCCATGACATTGTTGTTAGAAGAACAGCTCAAATATTGAATGTGAAGACATAGTGTAGTACAAATCCTGGTGTGATCTTCTTAAAAGTGGAAGGATCATAACACACGTCTAAGGTATTTTTTCCCCTGACTTTCTGTTGGTAAAGTTTTGACTCTTTCACATCAGTGCACGGCTGATTCAAGCCATGCATTTAGGGGTAAAAAGGTACCTAACACACGTTGGTTAGAAAGGCTTCTTCACACACACACACACACACACACACACACACACACACACACACGAAGCAGTAAAACATTTATTTGTGCTTCGTCTTTGCACAATGCATTGCAGTGATTGCACGTATAGGTAGGCATACATTGTGTAGAGCTGATCTACAGGCTGACAATGTGCCCCACATAATAGCGTATTCTTGGGACTGCGTGTGTGTGTGTGTGTGTGTGTGTGTGTGTGTGTGTGTGTGTGTGTGTGTGTGTGTGTGTGTGTGTGCGTGCGTGCGTGCGCGGGCTGACGGCATTGCTCTCTCCACTGTCTTTCTGTGAGTCCCCGATGCGTGATCATGATCAACTCGGGACGGTTGTATCTTTGAACACTCACAGACCAGGGGGGTCATCAATCATCACTGCATACTGCAGCCTGCTCCACGTTTTTGGGGGGGGATTTCGGAGCTGCAAAATGCAAGAAATAACGCACTTTGTGTGCAAACTCCTCGGTGCGCCTTGGATATGAGCGCCTTGGAATTGGAGCGCAATGGAAATGACTAAATGAGCATGCTCAGAAAGTCCAGAATGAATTTACATCCGAAGCAGTCGAGTAAATTCGAGTGGTAAGTGGTGGTAAGTCGAGTGGTCTTCCCCTTTTGCCGAGAAGGCTTCACTTTCTGGGGCGATTGGTCTTGGCGACTCGCCTCGGAAAGTAAAGACTTCTCGGCAAAAGGGGAAGGTCACTCGCCAAAGGTGAAGTCCACTCGCCGAGGCGAGAAGTCCGGTATTCGAGAGAGAGAGGTGGGACGCGGGGCCCACAGCCTATGATGTGTGTGTTTACTAGACGTAATCTGTTGCTATTGGCTCTCAGCCTCGGAGAGTTGTGGATATTCTGTTCAGCCCGCCTCGTTTAAGACAGATCTGTTCCGGTGTTCAATGAGTGTGGACGTACCGAGGAATGCTCCGTCTACACCCGACCCTCACGGACAGACTCACCCACCAAAGAGACAGTAGTACTAGTACTAGTGTGAGTTAACCTGTACTGCTGCCGTATTATTGCCGACCTATGAAGTCCTGTTATTGTGCCAACCAGTACACTGTTTGTAAACAGCCTGCTACTAAAAACCCTTGTTGTGCCATGAGACTAATTACTTAGAGCGAGTGAGCGACAGAGAGAGAGAGGAGCGTGTGTGTGTACATGTGTGGGTGTGTATGTCAAAAATAAAAACGTCTGGGTTTACGAGGCTACAACCACACAATCAGTGTTGTTTTCGTCGACTATACCTATTTTCATTGACAAAAACAAATGGAAACTAAATGAAAACTAAGCTACGATGACTAAAACTAAGACTAAAAATACTGACAATTTCGTCGACAAATAAAACCTAGACTAAAATGTTAGGAAGGGACTAGTGGACAAGCGATCCAGTATAAGTCATTTTACACTTGGTTGCATGCTGAAAATAGCTGATCTACAAGCTCACAACTGGGGAGACAGTAGGGAGGCACTGGGGAGGCACTCAGGGGCAAACTGGGGAGGCACTGGAGAGACACTGGGGAGGCACTCAGGGCCAAACTGGGGAGGCACTCAGGGGCAAACTGGGGAGGCACTGGAGAGACACTGGGGAGGCACTCAGGGGAAAACTGGGGAGGCACTCAGGGGGACACTGTGGGGAGGCACTGGGACGACATTGGGGAGGCACTGGGACGTCACTGGGGAGGCACTGAGGAGACACTGGGGAGGCACTGCAGGCACTGGGGAGGCACTCAGGGAGGCACTCAGGGGGACACTGGGGAGACACTGGGGGGCACTGCATGGGCAGACACTGGGGTGGCACTTGGGGAGGCACAGGGGAGGTACTGGACATTTCATATCACATATCTTTTTTTTTTTTTTTTAAGCTTGGCATGGCGCGATTTATTTCAAGCATGGCACAGCGCCATGCCAACAACATTGTGCAGGAAACCCTGTAGTAGCCAGTCTATGTGAACACAAAACAGTGGTCCCAAACATTGCCATAATTATATTCACTTCACAAAGTCCCCCCTCCGGATTCAAACAGGCTGCCTCCTCTCTATGGGAGCCAATCAGATTGTTGCTTTCACCGGATCTGCCTGTAAGAGGTAGGCGGGACATCTGGCATGTAGCTCATGTGGCACAGTGACTATACGGTTTATATCAATAGGACTAACTAAATATCAATACTATATTATAAGGTATGCGGAACCTTATTTAACACATAATGTCACAAAGGTAGAATGTAATGTATTATTAACAGGTCTAACTGATTGAATCACAAATACATTGTATAGCAGAGCAGGAAGCTCCCTGAACACAGTTGAGATATTTCATCAAGATTAGAACTGTCCCGTGACCCCCTGGGGTCTTGACAGCTCCTAACAGAGACATTGTATGTACAGACCTGATTGTAAATAACTCTACGCAGATTACTCTTTCTATGAAGTTACCACAGTTTGCATGTTCTAACTGTGTCTGCCCGTGTACCTTATCTGATCCATATTCATCATTGGCCAATAATGCACTTTTGCACAAAATAACACCTGGACCTCTTTGGTGGGGACGTAACGACTACAAATAAAGTTAAGAAAGCATTCTAGCATGGTGGAAATGCACCATAACGGTTTATTTCACTACAGTGTTTGACTTTTTGTGTGTTTTTATTTTTTGTGTTATTCTCCTTGCAGGCTGAACAGTACCAGAAGAAAAACAGAAAGATGCTGGTCATTTTGATCCTGTTTGTCATAGTCATTGTTCTAATAATTATTCTTTTTGGAACAAAGTTTTAATTCCTCATTCCTCCGGCTTTTGGTGTGTGTGTGTGTGTGTGTGTGTGTGTGTGTGTGTGTGTGTGTGTGTGTGTGTGTGTATGTTTGATGTGCATCTGCGTGAACTTGGACGAGGGTCTCTGCTGTGGTCCAAGCGGTACCGACTGGACGAGGGTCTCTGCTGTGGTCCAAGCGGTACCGACTGGACGAGGGTCTCTGCTGTGGTCCAAGCGGTACCGACTGGACGAGGGTCTCTGCTGTGGTCCAAACAAACAGTACTGACTGTTGCCTTTCATACAAACCACCATGTGAAAGAAAATAACTCCACATACCCCTGGCTAGACTAGACTGCACTGAGTGGCCGTTCTGTGGATGTGACCTTAATAAAAGTAAGGCTGCTCCAGTTTGAACCTGGTCTGCCGTCTCGTGTGACCCGACCGCAATCCATCAGACATACTGTACTCGTGACTGACTTATTAATGACTCCAACAATGTCGAGGTAAAGGGGTCTCGCCTCGCCAGACGGTCCAGAGATTGTCCGTCGTGCCTACCGTATCGGTAGGCGGACGTCTCTTCTTGACGATCTAACATCTTAATGTAGGGGCTAAAACTAAACCGGCTAAAACTAAAACTAAAACTACAAACTGCTAAGGAAAGGAAAGGTACTATGTTTACCCTGCAGGGTAACTGGACTAAGGAAAGGAAAGGTAGGCCTACTATGTTTACCCTGCAGGGTAACTGGACTAAGGAAAGTAAAGGTACTATGTTTACCCTGCAGGGTAACTGGACTATAAGCTCCAGAACGTGTTTACAGCCAGGCCCTGCTCATAGAGAACATTTCATGGTAGCGGGTTCAATGCCTTGTCCATAAAGGGCACTTCAGCGGTGGTATAATTTGAACGTGCCGGTCCGGGGGATACGAACTATAGCGACCTTCACGATATCAAGACCGCTCCACAAACCGTTCGTCCACCGCTGCCCAATGAATCAATGCAAAGGCTTGAGACGTCACTCATTGGGACGGTGATATATTTGCATTCAAAGCAGTAGGCATAGGTTTGTCTGCTTCTCACTGATGTTCTAGCCCAAATATTGATGATACTATTGTTTAAACATGAGCATTTTTTTTTGCTTGGTTTCTGAGCATGAACTGTGATATTTCTCATGTGGAAAAACGTCAGTGGAAGAAGATCATTGTTCATACTGTATACATATATATATATATATATATATATATATATATATATATATATATATATATATATATATATATAAAGATCATTGCAAGCATAATGTTTATTATAATACAGTATAGTACATAAAGATCATTGCAAGCATAATGTTTGTGGGGGGAAAAGTTGTGACAATAATTGTTTGTAAATGAGAATCATTCACCGCATCTTTTATTTATTCTACAAATTCATTCCAGTTATATATATACATTTGTTCTGCTTTCATATTGTTTCCTCGTAAGAAAGGAAGTTTTATTTTATTTTATTTTCTGTAAAACTGAAGCCATTCGGTTGTGAATTCAATACCCCGACAACAACATTCATTTTGACTATAACGGCTGCCTGTTCGCCTCGTTCTAATATTCATGCCTTTATTATTATTAACACTATTATTTTAACACTTAACAACTTTTGTTCTCTGGACCGCCCGTATAATTTGCTACCTTTTTTTGCAGTTTGCACATATTGAAGGCTGATGGCGTTTTGTTTTTCGTGTATGTCATACTACTGTTTCCTGTAAAAAATAGAAAATATTTATTTTTTAATTACTTCAAAATAATTAAGAGGTCAAAGTATATATTTTGCCTTTGGGGGGCATAATTCTGAAATATTGAGTAAAAATATGTCTAGTCTAAATTGGAGTTATTTTTCAATGCAATTACAATCCCTTACACGGCTAATGCGTTACAAATGACAAACACACGTTTCTGACATATCTACTCAAGTGTACACTGTATCCATTTGTTCCATAATTGTCATTGATGTGAAGTTATTATGTGTGGAAAAAACGGTCCTGTGGTACTGTACTGAAGGCTTTCTTTCATTTCCAAACAAACGTTGAAATAACAGGTTTTTTTTAAATAAACTGGGAAAACTGTGTTTTTTTTGTGTGTGTCTTTGAACTGCTTAAAGCATTCCCGCCATTCTTATTTAATAACGTTTAGTTGAAGGGGAAGTATAAAAAGTAATAACTTAAAAATGTCTGACATATTTGTCTGTCTAGCACTAGAATCAATGTAATATACAAATTAATGTTAATATTTCTATATATTTGAATAGTTGGTTCCAAAGTCGGGTGGAAAGTGAAACTTTCATGGACTCTTATGGGTCTGTAACTCAGAGCGTGTACAAATGGACCCTAACGGTTCTTATGGGTCTGTAACTCAGAGCGTGTACAAATGGACCCTAACGCTTCCATTTTGTTCCATTTGTTAAATTACATTGATTTTACAATATCAATTGGGATCTCAGAGATAGAAATTCCATTAAATGGAGGTCCGTAGACTAATGCATGTCAAACTGGGGGTCCTTGAAATAAAAAATATATGTTAATGACGTTTAGGAGCTTTAGAACACTTTCCTGGGGGTCTTTATGTGTGTAATATGTGGTTTTAGATATTTTAGTACATGATTGATTGATTGATTGATTGAAGTATGTATTAACAGTTTGCGGAATTACAGTACATTTTCAAGCACAACTTAGGCTAACTGTGAGTGGACGACCCAATAAAGCATTGTCAGTCAATAACACCAGGATAGACTAGGGGACTAACATGAGCAGATAACTAACAAAGAAGGTGACATAATGTAATGCAATATGTAATCATAATTCTGTTTCAGGAACTGTTTTAATTCCTGTGAAATACATATTTAAAAAAAATGATGGCAGCGTCACCAGGCTTCCTTGCTGAACCTGTTTGTGAAATACACATTCATTCACTGTCTCTTTAAAAAACCCCGCAAATATCCAGGAAGCCACACCCTCTTAGCCTCTCCAATAGAGTATTAAAAGGAGGCCTCTCCCAGCTCTCTTCAGAAGAAATGAAACTCAGAGCTGTGTTTTCTCTCTCCCCGTCAGAGTAAACCAAAGTGTTGTGTTGTGCTTTCTCTCAGTGTGTGAACGTGGTCGTCAGTGAAATGGCAGAACAACAACAGGGATGTGACCAGGACCAGGACCTGCAGTTCTGCTGTACTATCTGTCTGGACATTCTGAAGGAACCAGTGGCTCTAAACTGTGGACACAGTTACTGCAGCGGCTGTATCGAGGGTCACTGGGACCAGTATGATGACACTGGAGTCTACTGCTGTCCCAAGTGCCGAGAGAGCTTCAGTCCTAGACCCGTTTTGAAAAAGAATACCTTGCTGGCTGAGGTAAGATGACCTTACAAAGTTACAACCACACTAGCCTGGAACTCACCTATGCTTTTTATGGCATAGGCAATATATGCGCAGCTGCGCGACATGAGACTAATTAGCCTACTTAGAGCGACAGAGAGAGAGGAGCGTGTGTGTGTACATGTGTGCGTGTGTATGTCAATTTTACAAAGGTGCAGACAATCAGAAATCAACAGAGAGTGAGCAATGTTTGCGCTACTCTATGCCGAATTGAAGTCGACTCAGACCCAGACTTTTTTTTCCTCCCTGGAAATAAAAACGTCTGGGTTTCCGAGGCTACAACCACACAATCCGTGTTTTCGTCGACTACCTATTTTCGCTGACAAAAACAAATGGAAACTAAATAAACTAAGCTATGATGACTAAAACTAAGACTAAATATACTGACAATTTCGTCGACAAATAAAACCTAGACTAAAATGTTAGGAAGGGACTAGTGGACAAGCGATCCAGTATAAGTCATTTTACACTTGGTTGCATGCTGAAAATATTTTCAGCAAGTGTAAAAACACTCATTACGACGGCATCAAGACCCGCCAAAATACATTTTAGTCGACTAAATCAACTGTAGATTTATTCGACTAAAATCCAAGTTTCAGTCCAAAGACTATGACTAAACTAAAATAGAAATTTGCTGCCAAAAACAACACTGCCACACATGAAACTCCATTTTCGGCCACAGCAGTTCTACTATGAACATGCTGTGACTGTGTAGGCTATTATTTGTTCACATAGTATGTTTATGTTGATAATTATAGCCTATAGTCTACATTGTTTGTCCATAAATACTAAGCATGACTTTTTTAGGTTCTCAAAGTGGGGCCTGGGGACCCCCAGGGGTCCATGAGGCAGTTAAAGGGCCATAAAAATGTGTTGATAATAGAGCATGATCACAGTCTGTTTAACCACTGTAAACGGTACATCAGCTATTTGAACATTGCAGATCTACAAGCTCACAATGCATATCTGAACACCATATGCAATGACATAAATCTTTTATGAGGGTCCCTGGCAAAAGTATTTTGAGATGGGAGGGGAGTCTGTGGACAAATGCATGATTATTCATTTGACAACCACTGGTTTAAACGGGTTTGATGGTATTATAGCACTTTGTTCTGTTGACTAGGGTAATTTACTCTGATCTTTGACTTTGTTATAGTCACTGCACTGGTTAATCATTAAACCCTAGTGCCCCTATTCTTGGCTTGTAAATGGTGCATTCACACACACACATTCTCACACCGATGCTGGAGGAAACCATGAAAGGCACCAACCTGCACATCGGGAGCAATTTGGGGTTCAGAGTCTTGCTCAAGGACACTTCGTCACTCTAGCCCTGAGCCACTAGCTGCCACCCGGGGTTGTCATTCATTTAGGGCAAACCTAGTAGTGGTTAAGAGTGTCTGCTAAATGCGTACATTGTAAGCTACATTTCTAACAAGGCAACTCTAAGTTCCAAAGTTCAGAACCTGTGTTAAAATAACGTTGCGATGCATTTATCACCATGAAGCTCACAATGACTGTGTTGAATGTCTCCTGGGTGAGTGACCTCCCCTCCTCTTCTCTTTACTTCCAGCTGGTGATGAAGCTGAGCAGTGCAGGAGCTCAGCAGTCTCCTGCTGCCTCCTCCGCTGCTCCGCTGTACGCCGCTCCAACAGACGTGGCCTGTGATGTCTGCACCGGAGCCAGACGTCGCAAAGCTCTCATGTCTTGTCTGACGTGTCTGGCCTCTTACTGTGAAACTCACCTCCAGCCTCACTACAATGTTTCTACTTGGAAGAAGCACAATCTGGTCCCGGCCACCGACAAACTGCAGGAGAAGATGTGCTCCAGTCATGACAAGCTGATGGAGGTGTTCTGTCGCACAGACCAACAGTCCATCTGCTATCTGTGCACCATGGATGATCACAAGGGCCATGACACGGTGTCAGCTGCTGCAGAGAGGGCAGAGAAACAGGTACAGTAGCACCACCACCATCACTTGAAGACACAAAATACATTATTTTTTAGAGATGTTAAACAAATAGCAGATTTAAAACAAGCTCGCAGCAGGGCACAAACACAAAGCGATGCACTGTGAGCTTACATTTCAAGGACTGACAGGCTTCATCTTATCCAGAATGTTTACAAACCAAACTGTATCTCTTCCTGCTTCTTGCAGAAACAGCTGGCGACGAGTCAGGAGGAAGTCCAGCAGAAGATCCAGGAGAAGAAGAACGAGCTGAAAGACCACACGCGGTTCTTGGAGGCCCTGAACGTGAGTGGTTCTCAAAACAATTTAACCCATTCTGACCTGAGATCAGATTCTAAAAAGGTCTTCTACATCCTGACAGTTTTCCATTCTGACCTGAGATCAGATTCTAAAAATGTCCTCTACATCCTGACAGTTTTCCATTCTGACCTGAGATCAGATTCTAAAAATGTCTTCAATCCTGACTGTTTAAAAAAATAGCAAACCTACAAGCTCGTATTGCGCTATTGCGGCACCATGTGACATGATATGAGCTTGAAAACAGCCAACGTATAAAATATATTGTGCGCGCGCGTGTGTGTGTGTGTGTGTGTGTGTGTGTGTGTGTGTAGGAGAGCTCTGCAGTGCTGGTCAGTGACAGGATCTTCAGTGAGATGATGGTCTCCATTGAGAGAAGACGTGGCGAGCTCGAACAACTGATCAGAGGTCAGCAGCAGAATGCCGTGGCTCAGACTGAGGCTCTCCTGAAACAGCTGGAACAGACCCTGGATCAGCTGGAGAGGAGACATGCTGAGCTGGAGGAGCTGTCCAACACTGAGGACAACACATTCATTCAGGTTCCACACGTGGCTTTTTGACACTTTGGTTCTGAAAGAACAAATCGGCTTCATATTTCATATTCCATTCCATGAAGTGATTAAAATACGTTATAATTTAATGTATTACATTATAGTGGAGTACTTGACATGGCATAACATGCCATTATTCATGCTGGTAGTTAATAATACTAGTATTATTGTACAAATTATTACATAATCGCCTAATCACAATAATTTTAGATAATCATTTTAGTGCACGATTGTTTCCATTAAAAAAATAATAATCCAAAACTAGCAGACCTAAATGATCAGCATAAAGAAATAAAAAACAGGTGTGTATATAATATAGTTATAATTATATAATATTACATATATATAATATATGTAATACAGGTGTGCTTCCTCTGGAGACTGCCCTTTGTTTAAGGCAGTGGGAGCTCAGCTTTAAAATAACTTATAACTCATAAACCAACTAAATGGAATAAGCAGCACTCCAAAATAAAATGTGTTTCGTCACGTTTTAGTCTGCTCTGAAGAAGGCTCTGCCGAAACGCGTCAGCGTTCACAAATAACCCATTCTGACCTGAGATCAGATTCACACGAGGTTTCCACTGGACACACACTGGTCTGATTAACCCATTCTGACCTGAGATCAGATTCATACGAGGTTTCCACTGGACAAACACTGGTCTGATTAACCCATTCTGACCTGAGATCAGATTCTAAAAATGTCAGTCGTTCTTCGATTTTTCAAAAATAGCAGACCTACAAGCTCGTAGCGCGCCACTCAGTGGCTCGCTATGAGCTTGTAGATCTGCTATTTTTCAATAGCTAAAGCACGACATGATGCTAACACCAAAATGGGTTCCCGTTCAGAATGGGATAAACAACAAGAACATCAGCTCAACTCTACAATATTGTGATCAATGCACTGATCTATTGATCATCTTATTATTTTTTTATATATATTTTTTTTGATCCCACGATTTTGTAACTCATTTTTCATCCCTGTGTCAATCATCTAATGTGATCCTGGGCTCTACACACCCTCCACCAACCTAGTCCCCATATATGGGGGACAAGGGGAGAGCAACGGACTTGAACTCATGCTTCCTTCATGCCTGAGTGTCCAAGTTGCTCCTTTACACCTGACAGGGGCGAGCTTCCCTGGTTGGACGTAGCGCGTGGAAGGAACGCGTTATTCCAACCAGTTCCTTTCCCCTCCATCAGGCGCCCCAGCTGGCCAGGGCGAGGCAGTTTTGTGAGGGTACCTACCTACCCTAGGGGGCACGGGGAGAACATGCAAACTCCACACAGAAAGGCCCTTTCGCCAACCCCGCCTTCGGGTATGGGCACTGATGATCATCATTGATGATCGGATGACCGGATCTGTCTAAAGTGGTTTACTGGTCTCTCTGCTTGTCTCTCTCCAGAGTTTCCAGTCTCTCTCCAGTTCCACTGTATCTCCAGTCTCATCCAGTGTGGTCGTCGGTCCTCTGAGGTCCTTCACAGATGTGACTGATGTCGTGTCTGGTCTGAGAGACCAACTGGACAACATCCTGACGACAACTTGGCCAGAGATGGGTGAGATTTAAAAGTGTTTCTTGTTTTTCATAGTAAACATGGATGGATGAAGCCAGAAGGCAAGTGGAGATGTTTGAACTAGAACAGACTGATGGTACACATCAGTCCAGATTGGACAGTAAAATAAGAATTAAGCAACAATAATATTACTCAAAGGAGAGATGAGATTATTAGTATTTGACGATCTTGAGGAGTTCTCTCTCCTGATTGGTTGAAATTTGTAACCCACCTGAACATGTATTTTCTGTTTACTAAAGCAATGATTACTATCGACTCGAGCTATAATAGCTTTAACTTTTTGGAACTTCAGTTGAATCCATCCTTCAGTATGACGACGTTTACTGTTTTCTTGTGTCTCCAGAGTATGCAGTTGATGTTTTACATCCAGCGGAGCCTCAGACCAGGAAGGACTTCTTACGATGTGAGTCCAAGTTGGTGTTGTTTCTGAACGTTGACGTTTCAATCTGAAATGTTATTATCTGAGATAATTATTAACTCTAAACACAATGAGGTTGATGAGGTTTGGATTTTCTTTTGTCGTGTGTTCTCACAGATTCCTGTCCTCTGTCTCTGGACGTGAACACAATACACAAACGTCTCTCCCTGTCAGAGGAGAAGAGGAAGGTGACTTTAACACAACAACAACAACCTTACCCTGATAATGCAGAGAGATTTGTAGGGGGCTATCCTCAGGTGTTGTGTACAGAGGGTCTGTCTGAACGTCGTTACTGGGAGGTAGAGAGGAGTGGTGGAGGGGCTGATATAGCAGTCTGTTATAAAGACACCGACAGAGTCAGACGGACCGAATTTGGATTCAATGATACATCCTGGTGTTTACGGTGCGTTGGTAACGGCTGCTGGTTCAGCCACAACAGTGTTGTCACTACAGTGTCAGGGCCTGCCTCCTCCAGAGTGGGGGTGTATCTGGATCACAAGGCAGGCACCCTGTCCTTCTACAGTGTTTCTGACACAATGACCCTCCTCCACACAGTTAAAACCACGTTCACACGACCTCTCTATCCAGGGATATGGCTTTACGCCGATGGAGCTACAGCAGAGCTGTGTAAGACATGGTAGACATGTTAAGAATACTGATAGCGATATTCAGTTGAACACTTTGTATTCTTAATTCTGATTGTAGTTGTTCCCTTCTTGATGAATGCATGTGTTAGAATGATGTGTCACCATCATGATCAGTCAACCAATTGATTGATTTAAATGCTCATTGCATTCCTTTGCAGATCAATGGTTATTATTCAGTATGTCTGTTGTCTTGTTCATGTTACTGCAGATCAATGGTTATTCAGTATGTCTGTTGTCTTGTTCATGTTACTGCAGAGCCCTCTGTCAGTGGTTATTCAGTATGTCTGTTGTCTTGTTCATGTTACTGCAGAGCCCTCTGTCAGGCTGTGGAGCCTTTTGTTGCCTCATTGTGAGCTTGTAGATCGGCTATATTCAATATAGGCTATACTTTCAATCCAATAAAACATTGAATACAGGTCTTTTATTTGTAACCTTTTTATCTCTATCTTGTGATGTCGCTACTTTTATTCTGAAACATAATAGTACTTCCACCACTGTACCCAGAGCCAGGCAGGATTGTTGTTAAAAAAAATCACACACGTGTGAAGTGAGGGGCGCTCTTATCACTATACATCATCTCATTCTGGCCAAAATAGCCCATATGCTCGCCTACATAATTTTGGGCGGGAACCGATTTTGGTGTTAGCATCATGTCGTGCTTTAGCTATTGAAAAATAGCAGATCTACAAGCTCATAGCGCGCCACCGAGTGGCGCGAGCTTGTAGGTCTGCTATTTTTGAAAAATCGAAGAGCGACTAAAGAGAAACCCAGTATGATCTAACTGCAATGCTGCCATCTAGTGTCCAGAACGAATAGTGTCGAGACCTGCTTTGACCCTAGTACTACAGTGTATAAACGCAATTTAGTTAATCTGTTAACTTGGTACTAAACCAGATCGCCCCATTAGAGTCTGTTATAATTAAACCATAGATTATACTAAGTGTAATTAATGTGTTGCCTCAATGCTGGATGTTTAGTTAATCTGTTAACTTGGTACTAAACCAGATCGACCCATTAGAGTCTGTTATAATTAAACCATAGATTATACTAAGTGTAATTAATGTGTTGCCTCAATGCTGGATGTTTAGTTAATCTGTTAACTTGGTACTAAACCAGATCGCCCCATTAGAGTCTGTTATAATTAAACCATAGATTATACTAAGTGTAATTAATGTGTTGCCTCAATGCTGGATGTTTAGTTAATCTGTTAACTTGGTACTAAACCAGATCGACCCATTAGAGTCTGTTATAATTAAACCATAGATTATACTAAGTGTAATTAATGTGTTGCCTCAATGCTGGATGTTTAGTTAATCTGTTAACTTGGTACTAAACCAGATCGCCCCATTAGAGTCTGTTATAATTAAACCATAGATTATACTAAGTGTAATTAATGTGTTGCCTCAATGCTGGATGTTTAGTTAATCTGTTAACTTGGTACTAAACCAGATGGACCCATTAGAGTCTGTTATAATTAAACCATAGATTATACTAAGTGTAATTAATGTGTTGCCTCAATGCTGGATGTTCTCAACGTATATTTAATAATAATAATAATAATATTAATATTTAACAACCCTTTAGTACATGACTGATTGATTGAAGTATGTATTAACAGTTTGATTGAAGTATGTATTAACAGTTTGCAGAATTACAGTACATTTCAAGCACAACTCGATACAAAAACTGTTCACTGTGTGAGTGGACGACCCAATAAAGCATTAGGCCTGGCCTACACATGTATAGCCTACATGTCAGTAGTAATATTAACAATGACAATAAACAAAATCAACATAATATTACATAATGTAACAAAACAAAAAGAGACAAACGGAGCACTGCCATGCGTTGTTCACTTCTTTCATGTTATACATTCATATGTTTGACCTTTGACCTTCTTTCATGTTATACATTCATATGTTTGACCTTTGTTTGTGAAGGGAGTCCATGTTTTATACATGTTATACATGTTATACATTCATATGTTTGACCTTTGACCCATATGTTTGTGAAGGGAGTCCATGTTTTTATGAATGTCTTGTTGTGGGATCTGATTCTCTCCATCTGCATGACTACAGTCATTATAGCCACTTCATGAAGCGTAGTCTAATCTTGAAGAATTAAAAAATGAACCCAAATCTGGCACGTGTGTGTGTGTGTGTGTGTGTGTGTGTGTGTGTGTGTGTGTGTGTGTGTGTGTGTGTGTGTGTGTGTGTGTGTGTGTATTTGCCTGACTGAGTAGTATTTAGGTCATTATAACCTTTGAAATCACATTAGACTGTCTGTGAGTCTTGGATAGGGTCCCGTTAGGAGACCATCGACCAATGAGGCCGCTGGAGCGAGAGCACATGGTACAGCGGGTGGACAGGGTTGCCATGCCCGCTTAATATTATAAGCGACTTTGGACCATGATGTTTGCAGCTGACATTGTGTATATTCCTGCGCTATACCTGCATTGAGTGACCTTAATTGGTACATAGAATTTGATCTATTGAAGATTCTGACCTTCAAATGTACATCATTTTTGTTTTGATTGTATTGCTGTATTGTTGTATTGTTCTTTCTGCTTTGGCAATGTAAACATATGTTTTCTCATCATCTCAGAAATGCAATTAAATTAATATACGTGTAAATGGCCCAATTGAATAACAACATTGCTGTAATTTGCATCAGTTGAGTCCCAGTTTCAATGTATTGATTTATAAACAGTATGCAGAATGAGTACATTTAATTCAAACAAAAGTACAACTCAATACAAAAACTGTGGACACTATGATGAAGCATTACACTTGTTTACAATAAGGCCCACCATTTTCAATTCATCAGAACATTTATAGAGACTTACAATTATACACTTCTATATAAAAATCAGGAATGATTTAATGTAATAATGTCAGGTATATCAAGTTAGTTTCAGCCTTCTGAAAAAGAGGTCTGTTTGATGAGGTCTGTGTCGTGATCTTCATATATGGAGACGGCCATATATGGTGGCGTGACGTCACTGGCGTGTCACGAGGCATGATGTCACGAGGCGTGTCCATATATGGAGGCATGATGTCATGTGGCGTGACCATATATGGAGGCGTGACCGACCAATTAACCGGCCGACTGATGGGAGATGCAGGTTTTCATAGTTAACTGCGATTAGTTTTGCGTCGCAATAATACAAAACAATCACACCTGTGTGAAGTGAGGGGCGCTCTTATCATTATACATCATCATACATCATCTCATGAACAACTGAATGTATGTGATTGGTCAGCCGATTTGCTCGTCTACATATGACGTACATTTATGATTTTCCCTTCATTGTCAATGGCATTTAATGTTTGTAACTATATTTGAAGGACATCTGACCCAATTTCTCCTTTCATTGTCAATGGCAAATATGAGACGTGTGGCGACAAAAGCTGTACATGTATATATCTAAAGCAGTCTAACTCATGTTGATTAGGTGGTGTAATGGTGATGTAAAACAAACATTATACATTCTCTTTACAGTTATGGCATTTAATGTTTGTGTTTAGACAAGATGTACATTTTTCACTTTCATTGTCAATGACGTTATTAAAACAAACATTGAACTAGTAAAAACAAACATTAAACCTGTATATAGCCTGACATTTTTAATTTGGGCTTGTAAGGTTGTACCCCCCCCCCCCCCCCCCCCCCCAAATAGCTGATCAATCACATTATACATAGGTTTTAAATGGTGTAGCAGTAGCAGCAGCTTCTTGGGCTTGTTTTCCAAACCTGGCAACACTGCGTGTGGCGTACCGTGGGCTCTGTGCGGCCGACCTGCAGATGACGGCTCCGTCTTATGAGCAGTTTTAGAACTTCCGGTCTGAGAGCTAGCAGATTTAAGACATCCGGTTGCTTTCAGAATAAAATAAGGTTATTTAATTCGTTAATTAAATAATTTTTACATTACATTATTAGTATTATTATTACATTACAGTTATTGTAAAGACACACATTATGTTTCTGTGTAAAAATAAGTAATTAAATAACATAAAAAAGTTATCTAAATGGATAAATGCTATTCACTGGAGTGCATGGACTTTATAAAGTGGACACTGGACAAAAGACGGCTCCGCGAGGCAACTATCTGGACATACCCACGCGTCCGGGGAGATGTCCTCTACCACCCCACAGTCTCCGCTAAGCGGGAGAGGTGTAAAATTCAGAGCAGCAGAGCTTCTATTGGGGTCAACACTCAAAAAAGTGCCGTTTCCAGACACAGAATGGACACTGGACAAAGAGGCCTCCGCGAGGCAACTATCTGGACATACCCACGCGTCCGGGGAGATGTCCTCTACCACCCCACAGTCTCCGCTAAGCGGGAGAGGTGTAAAAATCAGAGCAGCAGAGCTTCTACTGGGGTCAATGCAAAAAAAATTACCGTTTCCGGACCCAGACTGGACACTGGACAAAGAGGCCTCCGCGAGGCAACTATCTGGACATACCCACGCGTCCGGGGAGATGTCCTCTACCACCCCACAGTCTCCGCTAAGCGGGAGAGGTGTAAAATTCAGAGCAGCAGACCTTCTATTGGGGTCAACACTCAAAAAAGTGCCGTTTCCAGACCCAGAATGGACACTGGACAAAGAGGCCTCCGCGAGGCAACTATCTGGACATACCCACGCGTCCGGGGAGATGTCCTCTACCACCCCACAGTCTCCGCTAAGCGGGAGAGGTGTAAAATTCAGAGCAGCAGACCTTCTATTGGGGTCAACACTCAAAAAAGTGCCGTTTCCAGACCCAGAATGGACACTGGACAAAGAGGCCTCCGCGAGGCAACTATCTGGACATACCCACGCGTCCGGGGAGATGTCCTCTACCACCCCACAGTCTCCGCTAAGCGGCAGAGGTGTAAAATTCAGAGCAGCAGACCTTCTATTGGGGTCAACACTCAAAAAAGTGCCGTTTCCAGACCCAGAATGGACACTGGACAAAGAGGCCTCCGCGAGGCAACTATCTGGACATACCCACGCGTCCGGGGAGATGTCCTCTACCACCCCACAGTCTCCGCTAAGCGGGAGAGGACTGAGAAGCTACTTTAATAGTTTAGTAGTCACAGATTTGATAAATAAAGCTTTGGAAAATAAACAAGTGTACAGACCACAGCTACTAGTATCAGTTTGTCCAGTGTCCATTCTGTGTCTGGAAACGGCACTTTTTTGAGTGTTGACCCCAATAGAAGCTCTGCTGCTCTGAATTTTACACCTCTCCCGCTTAGCGGAGACTGTGGGGTGGTAGAGGACATCTCCCCGGACGCGTGGGTATGTCCAGATAGTTGCCTCGCGGAGCCGTCTTTTGTCCAGTGTCCAGTCTGGGTCCGGAAACGGTATTTTTTTTTGCATTGACCCCAGTAGAAGCTCTGCTGCTCTGAATTTTACACCTCTCCCGCTTAGCGGAGACTGTGGGGTGGTAGAGGACATCTCCCCGGACGCGTGGGTATGTCCAGATAGTTGCCTCGCGGAGCCGTCTTTTGTCCAGTGTCCAGTCTGGGTCCGGAAACGGTACATTTTTTTGCATTGACCCCATTAGAAGCTCTGCTGCTGTGAATTTTACACCTCTCCCGCTTAGCGGAGACTGGGGTGTGGTACAGGACATCTCCCTGAACGCGTGGGTGTGTCCAGATAGTTGCCTCGCGGAGGCCTCTTTGTCCAGTGTCCATTCTGTGTCTGGAAACGGCACTTTTTTGAGTGTTGACCCCAATAGAAGCTCTGCTGCTCTGAATTTTACACGTCTCCCGCTTAGCGGAGACGTGGTAGAGGACATCTCCCCGGACGCGTGGGTATGTCCAGATAGTTGCCTCGCGGAGCCGTCTTTTGTCCAGTGTCCAGTCTGGGTCCGGAAACGGTATTTTTTTTGCATTGACCCCAGTAGAAGCTCTGCTGCTCTGAATTTTACACCTCTCCCGCTTAGCGGAGACTGTGGGGTGGTAGAGGACATCTCCCCGGACGCGTGGGTATGTCCAGATAGTTGCCTCGCGGAGCCGTCTTTTGTCCAGTGTCCAGTCTGGGTCCGGAAACGGTACATTTTTTTGCATTGACCCCATTAGAAGCTCTGCTGCTGTGAATTTTACACCTCTCCCGCTTAGCGGAGACTGGGGTGTGGTACAGGACATCTCCCTGAACGCGTGGGTGTGTCCAGATAGTTGCCTCGCGGAGGCCTCTTTGTCCAGTGTCCATTCTGTGTCTGGAAACGGCACTTTTTTGAGTGTTGACCCCAATAGAAGGTCTGCTGCTCTGAATTTTACACCTCTCCCGCTTAGCGGAGACTGTGGGGTGGTAGAGGACATCTCCCCGGACGCGTGGGTATGTCCAGATAGTTGCCTCGCGGAGCCGTCTTTTGTCCAGTGTCCAGTCTGGGTCCGGAAACGGTATTTTTTTTTGCATTGACCCCAGTAGAAGCTCTGCTGCTCTGAATTTTACACCTCTCCCGCTTAGCGGAGACTGTGGGGTGGTAGAGGACATCTCCCCGGACGCGTGGGTATGTCCAGATAGTTGCCTCGCGGAGCCGTCTTTTGTCCAGTGTCCACTTTATAAAGTCCATGCACTCCAGTGATGAGCATTTATGCATTTAGATGACTTTATTATTACTATTATTATTATTTTATTACTTATTTTTACACAGAAACATAATGTGTGTCTTCTAGCATCATATAGCATCATTTAAATGCTTAATTTGTAGTTTTAATGTGCAAATGAAACTTTTTTTTCATACTCTAGAGGGTACTCTTATTTTGAAGAGATCGTCCACCGGAAGTCTTAAATCTGTTCATTAGATCTGTTCACTAGACGCTGCCGCAGATGGCATGGACAGAGTCACTTTGCCAGCAGTGTGCTGCCTGGCCGGGAGGACAGCTTGTTAACTTCACATTCACCCTGTAGTGACTGGACCTGCACGGACATCTCAACAACAAGTGGACCTATAGGAGGGTCTATAATATCCCCCTCGGTTTACTGTCTCCTCCACAACTTCACCCAAAAAGGTAACGACCACCATGTTCAACATTCTTTTTTTCCCCCTTGAGTTGTGAGAAATGAACTAGAGATTAGCTTCCGCGGCTAACTAACTGGCTAACAGCAAAACTCTCATTAGCAACCATGGAAACTGTTCAAGCCTTTTTGCCCGATTAGACAGACATAAGAGAGTCCTGTCCTGGCTGTCAGGGTCAGGTGTGTCGATCAAAGATTATCTGGGACACTGTCTATGTGGAGTCTCCATGGACACAACAACACTCCATACAACTATAGCTAATGTCTGTAGCCAACAGCAGCTAGCTGCCTGAATGGATGTATGTACACATTCTACAGTAGATAATAAAGATTAAAGATGTACAGTCTTCAATGGAAGTGGGAATTATTATATGGTCACAACAGCAGCTGTAGTGGGAATGTTGTGTGTGAATTTGACTGTCTTTATATGAAGCGATATTTATTGTTGTTATCGGTCGAGACTATAGATCATGTCATGATGCAATACATGTATGATATTTTGATATACATACATATCCTATACTTGCATTCCATGATGTCGAATGCGACCCATTGTTATTGTTTGGGAGTTATAGCTGTTCAGTTGTATTCAGCTGGTGATTGAACTGTCAAAACATTGTTTGTATGTTAAATGCTACTTCATAGTTTGACAGCTGTTTGACTCTGTTGCAGACGGTAGTATATGTGGTGGCGTCGGTTTGAAAGAATGAATGGAACCCACATTGCAGTGTAACTGTACATTTACTCAAGTACTGTACTTATTACTTAAATAAGTTTTAAGGGCTTATTTTTCCACTTTTCAGTACTTTTACTTCTACTCCACTACATCTCAGAACCAAATGGTACTTTTTTTACTCCACTAGAATTATTTGAAAACTTACTTATTTACTTTGTAGATTTTGATTATTCATATTATTATCAAAATATTACATTAACCACTTCAACCCTATTTACATTTTGGCCATTTGAAAAAAGCTCATCTACAAGCTCGTAGATCTGCTTTTTCCCCCAAAATATTTTTATACATTTTATACATTTGAAAACTTGTGAAATGGGACATTCTACATAAAGTCAGTACTTTCTAGTTTTGGTACATTTAAGTTCATTTTCATACCAGTACTTTTACTCAAGTACTCATTTACTTGTAACACTTTTCCCAACCATACCCACATGTCATCCCAGCTGAAGGGTTTATTTATTGTTGACAATTACGGGGTTGGGCTATAATATCAGTAATAAAACAATATTGTCATTATGTGATATGACATATGAAACTTGGTATTGTCTGGGATCTTGGATATTGTAATGCTGTGAGATGACATTACACAAGAGTTGTCTTTTTAAGCTGCATTACAGTAAAGAGGTGGTGCACTTTTCTGATTGTTTTAGGTGTTTTGCTAACTTGGTTATTATATAGGCATTATTGTCTTGATATATATATGTTTTACTTTTTAATCCCATTGTGTAAATATTTTGTTAAAGGATTAATATTCATCGCCACAACATCGTCAAATATTGATCATAATATATTGATATTGAGGCAGAGGCATGGTGACAAATCTTTGATCATATATTGATATTGAGGCATGGTGACAATTTTTATTTGGTGATGATCGCTGGCATTACAGGGCTGCTATGATGCCCATCCCTCCCCCCCTTTCAGTCCACATCCGGATGGAAGGGATGTGTCTTTGTTGACGTTGTTGAACATAGAAACTAAACACTAGAGACATTGATTTGCTGCTGCTGTTGTTGACATCATGTGCTCATGGGTGTTTCCGTTCACTGTAATTATTATACTGTATGTTCTATCTCAGTTTGCAGAATTACAGTACATTTCAAGCACAAACTCAATACAAAGACTGTTAATTAACTGTGAGTGGACGACCCAATTAAGCATTACACTTGTTTACAAGAGGGTCCACCATGTTCAATTCTACAAACAAAACATTTAGAGACGTACAAATAGACACTTCCATATAGTCAAAGAACAGAACAGGAATTCATCATAAAGGGAAAAGATTCAGATTTTACGGGGGCCAGTTTCGAATTGCAGCCGTCCGTATAGGTGCCCTTTGAGAGCGGTTTTGAAGGAGTCAAGGGATTCACATCACATGTCTTAATCACTGTTGGAACTGGGCGTTCCACATGTTGCTGGAGCGAAAATAATTTAGTCCCTTGTTTGTGCCGAATCTGGGCTGCACATGTTGTTTGTTGTGTGTGAATGTGTTTGGAAGTTGGAACTGAATTCCTTCACTTCTTTGTCTTTTCTTTACCTAGACAATCTTTTTCTATTCTATTCTATTCTTTTCTATTCTGAAAATGAAAGGTGGTGAAAATAACTCTGGTAACCAATGACGACATCAAAGGAATCTTAACCCATTTTAGGCGGGAACCCGTTTTGGTGTTATAGCATTACGTTATGCTTTAGCTTAAAAATAGCAGATCTACAAGCTCGTAGCGCGCCACCGAGTGGCGCGCTACGAGCTTGTAGGTCTGCTATTTTTGAAAAATCGAAGAGCGACTGACATTTCGAAGACATTTTATTTAATCTGATCTCAGGTCAGAATGAAAACTGTCAGGGTGTAGAAGACATTTTTAGAATCTGATCTCAGGTCAGAATGGGTTAATGTGTCTGGCTGGCATTCGGTACCTCACCTGAACTGAACTGCTTGGTGCTACTAATGCCATAGAAACCAACATGGGAACTACAGATGATTTGCTGTTGTTGAGATAATAGATATGTGCTCATTGGGTGTTTCACACTGTGGTTTTATAGGAATCAAATGTGAATAGCTTTAGGGCTGAATTCCTTTATACCCAGACGATCTCAGACAGTTAGTGGTTTTGTAAGATGCTAAAAGACAAATGCTAGTACATGTTGAGTTTGACGGCGTTGGCCTGTATTAAATACCAACATTACCTTTTGTACTGTTTTGTTATTTATTCTATAGGCATTAAACCTGCCTGCCAAAACACAGGCCCTCATAATAATGAATAGCTGATTGATGTATCACAATAATCACATAGTTCTAATTATGTTCTATATTTCTTTCTGATAGTTGTTTTTCTCTGAATGTAAAAGTCAAAACTCATTCTTTGTGAGAATGCACTTGATCAACAAACTCTCTCTCTAATGAATTCTGGAGACCAGCAACTGTCACACTGTTTTTGCATTGTTTGCTGGTAGTTTGTTCACAGCAGTGGTACCCGACCTTTTCAGGCCCCCAGATCATCATAGTGCTTATGAACTGGGTGGGGGGGACCCCTCAACATAATCATAATGCTTATGAACTGGGTGGCTTATGAACCCCTCAAGATAATCATATCTGGAGATTCTGGACCTGGTGAACACCCCAAAATAATCATATCTGAACCGGATGACCACCCCAAAATAATCATATTTTGAACTGGTCTGGGGGGACTTGAGTCGAGGCATTATTTAGTCAGACGTGCGGTTCCACAGATAGAATAGCCGATTTACAAGCTCGCGACGCCTCTGTGAGCTTGTAGATCTGCTAGTATTTTCACAATTTTTGACTGTTTCTTATTGACAATTATTATTTGACAAGTATAGTTTGTTGATCACTTTAAATGCAGTAATCTGGTATTATAATTTCCCTTATTTTGTTTGTGGTGTCACTTCACACCCAGGCATCGGGGGACCCTAGCAGGAGTGTGTGTGTGTGTGTGTGTGTGTGTGTGTGTGTGTGTGTGTGTGTGTGTGTGTGTGTGTGTGTGTGTGTGTGTGTGTGTGTGTGTGTGTGTGTGTGTGTGTGTGTGTGTGTGTGTGTGTGTGTGTGTGTGTGTGTGTGTGTGTGTGTGTGTGTGTGTGTGTGTGTGTGTGTGTGTGTGTGTGTGTGTGTGTGTGTGTGTGTGTGTGTGTGTGTGTGTGTGTGTGTGTGTGTGTGTGTGTGTGTGTGTGTGTGTACACCACAGATGGGTGAGGCATTGGTGACTCGTCGTCAGTTAGGGAGGTGACGTAGATAGAGGGGGTGATTGTGTAAACTGTTCTCTGCAGATTATGTCTGCTCTGTGTTCTGTTCTGGGAGCCCAAGGTTTGTCACCATTATTACATGATAATCGCCTAATCACAAGTACAGTATATTTGAGATAAGATCATCGCAATTACTTTCGCGTGATCGTCATAAATTCGGTATGACTTCATCAGTTGAGAAAATGTTCATGCATTTTCAAACTTAAAGAAATTAAAGATAGCCTGATGAAGGCTGCATAGGCCGAGACGTTGCTGTATCCCTGAAATAACAGTTGGTCACTGCATTTGAAGACAGTGTGCGGGTGTTTGTTCCTTTTTTCAAACTTGAAATTTGAAAAAAAAAGTACAACTTTGAAATATGGCCATAATTAATAATAATATAATATATAATAATAATTGTTAATTTTGATTAGATTCTGGTTATATTTTGTTTTGTTTACAACATAAATTAATTTTGTTTTTTATGTTCCAATGCCAAAAAACACATATACCGGTAAATATATAGTTAATCTCAATAATTGAATCATTTCATGGTCGTGACAGCCTGCCATATTGAGGTCAAGGTTTTAGGGAAAGTTGGCCTTGAATGACTAGCGTATTGTACAGTATGTACAGTATTACACTATGGCCATGATCAGCTGAAGCATTCCTTCCAACAACACATCAGTAAACATTATTTAGCCTGATTATTATTATAAATCTAATGGGTTCACAAGGTAAATCTGACGCGCTACAAGCTTGTAGATCTGCTATTTTAGAAAAATCATGAAAATGTGGTGCAAATCTTTGAATATATATATTCATTCACAGCGAACGTTTTTAGCTTGAATCTTTGCTTCTGGGGGGGGTCCCTGGAACTACATATTTTCAGATGGGGGGTCGGCGGCCAATTACATATATTTTTGGGGGTCCCTGACATGAGACAGTGTGAGAACCACTGAAAACTGTCTGAATGTAGGAGGCAGTTGTAGAATCTTCCTCAGGTCTAAAATGGGTGAATTTCTTCTCTGTTAAAGTTCTGGAATGAATCCATGCCCTGGTGGTGGCTCTATAGAATATAGAATATGAGCTTTGCTCAGCCCTTTACTCTAAACCTGAAATAACCTCAATAACCTCTGAGTCTGGAAACCAGAGCCAGCGCTTAGCCTTCATAGTCTACCCAACAGCCCGTGTTTTTATTAGGGATTAGATTAGGAGTCAAGACCTTGTTTTTAATGCCATCATTACTTTAATTCTTTTTTGAATTGGTAATGCGTAATGAGTAGTATAGTAATCCAGGGGTCCCCAGTTTAAATGATAGTTTGGACCCTTATGGGTGTGAATTTGTGTAACTCTGAGAGTGTACAAATGGAACCAAACCATTGGTACACTCTCAGAGTTAAATTTACATTGATTTTACAATATAAACTGGGGTCCCCAGAGATAGAAATGTCATTAAATGGGGGTCTGTACTGTAGACTAATATTCATGTCAAACTGGGGGTCCTAATTTCGCACTATACTACTCATTACTGAGAGAGATAAATATAGCGATCGTAAAGACTAAAGACTCACTTACTGGTATTTTAGAACCCCAACCCCCTTTTCTTACACAATGCACATCCACCCATGACTCGGCTCAGCAGGGAAACAGCAGTCATGTGGTTTCTCTTCTCACTCACATGCTCTACGAGGCCAGACCCTGGAGCTTATGTTCCATCTAGACCAGAGCAGGGGTTCCCAAAGTGGGGCCCGGGGACCCCCGGGGGGTACTTGAGGGAGTTCCAGGGGGGGGGGGACCCACTGCTTCTCAACCTGCATGTGGGCCGGGACCATTCCCCAAAATCGGGATTCGGGACCCCAGTTTGGAAGTGGTTGAGTCTGTCTGTGGGATTGCATATTTATTATTATTATTCAACCAATTGAAAATTGTTAACAAGATCTTGTGATGAAATAATAATAAATACATGATTTTTCTTTCTATTTTTCTGAAAGTGTATGGTTTGGTTTTGAGAGTGCGCTCAGAGTTACACTACAGACCCGTAAGGGTCCATTTGGTTCCTAAACGATCATTTGGGACCTCCCTCAAGTACCCCCAGGGGGGTCCCGGGACCCCACTTTGAGAACCACTGACACGTGACCCACTACAGCGCTGCTGATGATGATGATGATGATATGATGAGACATTTCAGAGCCAACATTGTGCTAGGGAGGGGACAGTTTAGTTCAAGGATTGTTGAACAGAAACCAGGGCTGTCATTGGTCAACTCTTGTTCTCTGAAGAGGTTTCACAGTTTTGTGGACAGAAAGAAGGAAGAATGTCTGGGAACGAGTCACGTGTTTTTATTCCCCTTCAGCCCAGTCATTGTTTGAACAGAAAAAGGAGACGGTTCTTCTTTTTTGCACCAATGCGGCTTCAGTCATAATTATGTTGGGCTGAAGTTGTATCATCAATTAAAAACCCATTCTGGGCGGGATCCCCCTTTTGGTGTTGGCATTACGTTACGCTTTAGCTTTTGAAAAATAGCAGATCTACAAGCTCATACTAGCTTGTAGGTCTGTGCTATTTTTGAAAAACTACTGACATATTAGAAACATATTAGCTTTTTCAGAAAACTGTAATTTTTTTTAGAATCTGATCTCAGGTCAAAATGGGTTAAAAAAAACATTTTTCTTTTCTTCTCCTTTGTCCGCAGGCAGATATTCCTGCCCACACCCTCAACAGGAGCCTGCGTTGCCCCCCCCCCCACCCCCTCCCCCTCCCCAGGACCCTCTGTAGCCTGCTCTCATGATGGCCGGGCAGGATTCTACAGACCTCCTGGAAGGTGAGTGCTTATGATAACAGAAATGTGAGTGGGCTGCACCTCTGACACTCCCAGACGTCATGCAGTGATGATGGAGGGTAGGGTGCTGTACTGTACTGTACTGTACTGTACTGTACTGTACTGTACTGTAACCTTTGTTGAAAAATGTATTCATTCATCAACTCATTCTGAGGCCGATTCTCTGCAAATCATCTCTTGTCAACCAGTGTTGTTTTTGGCAGCAAATTTAAAATTTAGTTTTAGTCATATAGGGCTGTATTTTGCGTGTCTTAAGTACCAGGTCTTATTCCCTAACTTGAGTAAACTAAAGACCTGGAGGCGTGATCAGTGCTCTTTGGCCACTCAGAATAGCCAAATGGCATTGAGTTAGGGAATAAGACCTGGTACTTAAGACACGCAAAATACAGCCCATGGTCTCTTTAATAGTTTTCACTTAGTTTTTAGTCACCTGGAAAATGGTCTAGTTGTAGTCGACTAAATGTCATGAGATTTTATTAGTAGACTAAATCTACAGGTGATTTAGTCGACTAAATCCCACCAAATTATTTTGGTGGGCCTTGATGCCTTCGTAAATTGTAAT
This sequence comes from Protomyctophum bolini, assembly GCF_963924005.1. Classification (NCBI taxonomy): domain Eukaryota; kingdom Metazoa; phylum Chordata; class Actinopteri; order Myctophiformes; family Myctophidae; genus Protomyctophum; species Protomyctophum bolini. Next base: position 3,596,079 of record NC_137863.1, on the reverse strand, counting down.
GACATGTTTTTACATAGCCCATCTACAAGCTTTTTTTTCTCTCAGTTCTCCTCAGCTTTTTTTTTAGAAATAGGAAGTTGAGTCATTGAGAAATATAAAGGAATTAAGGTCATTGTTTAGAGATCAGTGGATTAATCTAGACCGTAGAAGTTGGCGAGATGGACGAACACTCCAGACTAAGTGAGTTGCTATTTGTAGCTTGAAGATTAACCCATTGTGTTGGTGTTTTAAGCATTATGTTATACTTTAGCTATTGAAAAATAGCAGATCTACAAGCTTGTAGGTCTGCTATTTTTGAAAAGTCGTGAAAATGTGGCGCAAATCTTTGAATATATATTTCAGAGCGAACATTTTGAACTAAAATATTGGCTTCTGGGGTGGGTCCCTGGAACTACATATTTTCAGATGGGGGTCCGTGGCCCAATAGAGATAATTCTGGGGGTCCTTGACATGAAAAAGGTTGAGCACAACTGACATAGAAACATGGGTTTTTCAGAAAAATGTTAAGATTTTGAAGCCTTTTCTTTATCGACCTCAGTCCAAAATGGGTTAAACCCTTCTTAATTTGTATATTGGAGGCGGACCCTTTTCTATCTTAATGTGTGTATGTTGTTGTAGCTCAAAACCGTTTGTTTCTGTCTCTGACTTCATTTGGAACAGAGAAAAGTTAAAGGATCACAATCGTAGACGGAACAAAAGAAGATATGTACAGTTTCAGCTCCCTTAAGGGCAAATCTATTGTCTCCAAACACAACATTATGAAGAAGCACGTTGGGTTGAAAGTTTGAGAAGTCACTTTTTTTAAGTGGTGCAACCACTTCCTTAAGTGACTGTGTGTGTGTGTGTGTGTGTGTGTGTGTGTGTGTGGGTGGGTGTGTCTGAGCACGAAAACAGCATGGTTGTTTTTCACCACCTGTGCGCAAACCTAACACACACACACGCACATATTAACTGTATATATGGTGATTTTGGGTGTGCCAGTACAGTACAGTGACAGTACAGTACAGTACAGTACAGTACAGTAGAGGGACCCCCACACGGTAACTCTGTCATTTCTCAACCGTTTCGGACGCAGGGCGGCTCGCCGGGGACCCACACACGGAGTTGCACCACTTACTTCACACGGGTGTGATTTATTTTTTGTTTGGATTTGCCAATACATTTGCAATTTTTCTTTTTGTCATTTTATCGTCTACTCCGGCTTTCGTGAACACCCCAGACAGTTTTTAAGTTGCTCTCTTCAGCAATTAAAATGTGACATTAAGTAGTAGTATTATTATAAGTAGTAGTTTGATCTGACCTTTTGTGGAGTAATTTGTTTAGTTTATTTTAGGTTAAAAGTCACATAATAAATGTGTCCACTGATGAAGGCTGGATAGCCGGAACGTTTGTCCCCTAAATAAATAAATGTTTTAATAGTAATAATAATAATAATAATAAAAGTTTATTTGTATAGCACCTTTCATGACATGAAATGCAGCTCAAAGTGCTTTACAGAGCAATGGAGAAAAAAAAAAGAAAAGCAAGGCATAAACATTAAAAAAAACAAGCAGTAATGCAATACAGTGAGGACATGAATAACAAAAAATAAAAGATCAATTAAAAGCAAGGGTGTAGAAGTGGGTCTTGAGATGTGCTTTAAAAATGTCTACAGAGGTTTTGAACTGCAGTCTTGGTGTGTGCGACCCACTACCGTTTATTTGATCGGGTAATGCAGGTGGTCACATGAAGGCTAGTTTAAAAGTCACAACACAAGTTAAAACCACTCGAGTGGTTTTAACTTGTGTTGTGACTTTTAAACTACAGTGTTCAATTTCCAGACCAGACCAATGACCTTGACCCTCTCTGCCTCCCTCAGAGGAGCCTCCCCAGGACAAAGGGGCCGTCCAGACCACCCAGTACAGCACCATCTCCCCTCCGGCATCACCGGTCGTCGAGGAGGAGCCTTTTGACACGTACTTTGAGGAGAAGGTACCCATTCCAGAAGATGCCAACCCGGTACGTATTATTTCCATAGTATTTATATGAACATAATGTGTCTTACGTTACCAGTAAGACGCGCAAACGCGGGAAGCGAACGCAGTCTGTCCCGCTGTTACTGTATATGTGGACCTGGCCCCTTTTGTGCCCATATATGGAGCTGAGTGGACCTGGCCCCTTTTGTGCCCATATATGGAGCTGAGTGATTGCTGATGCAACACACTCCATATTTGGATAGCGGGACAGACACACGGACACACGGACAGACAGACAGACATGATCTGCTAGGTCTCATAGTAAGTGCTCACTGCATTCGCAAACAACAACAGCGTATAACGCGGAAAAGCTTGTGATCCACGGGGGCCTTAGTTTGAGGTCACTTCGGTCCAACAGTTCAACATTTTTAATCCCCTCCCTAGCCGAGTGGATCAGATTTGGAGTTTGGTTCGTTCAAAACGCAACATTCCGACGTCGTCGGGCAGAAACGTCTTATCTCCATATTCTAACAAGCTCAACTTGCACTTGTAAATCTGCTACGTTTTCTATTTTTACATTTTTAACCATGGAAAGCAATCGTTTCTTTAGACATTTTCTGTCATTCAGTCTCAACGTGTGTGTGTGTGTGTGTGTGTGTGTGTGTGTGTGTGTGTGTGTGTGTGTGTGTTCTCAGATCTTTAGTTTCCGTAAGCTGTGGGCGTTCACTGGACCAGGGTTTCTCATGAGCATCGCCTACCTGGATCCAGGAAACATCGAGTCTGACCTGCAGTCTGGAGCCAAAGCAGGCTTTAAGGTCAGTCAGTGTGGTAGCCTGGAAACCCAGACAGGCTTTAAGGTCAGTCAATGTGGTAGCCTGGACACCCAGACAGGCTTTAAGGTCAGTCAGTGGTAGCCTGGAAACCCAGACAGGCTTTAAGGTCAGTCAGTGGTAGCCTGGAAACCCAGACAGGCTTTAAGGTCAGTCAGTGGTAGCCTGGAAACCCAGACAGGCTTTAACCCATTCTGACCGGGAACCCATTTTGGTGTTCAGCATCATGTTATGCTTTAGCTATTGAAAAATAGCAGATCTACAAGCTCATAGCGCGCCACCGAGTGGCGCGCTACGAGCTTGTAGGTCTGCTATTTTTGAAAAATCGAAGAACGACTGACATTTTTTAAAATCTGATCTCAGGTCAGAATGGGTTCATCAGACCAGTGTGTGTCCAGTGGAAACCTCGTATGAATCTGATCTCAGGTCAGAATGGGTTAAGGTCAGTCAGTGGTAGCCTGGACACCCAGACAGGCTTTAAGGTCAGTCAGTGGTAGCCTGGAAACCCAGACAGGCTTTAAGGTCAGTAGCCTGGAAACCGGACAGGGTGCGTAGGGGGAGTCCCTGGGGAGTTATTGGTCTGGCACTCCTCAGTTTGAATTACGTTTCGCTCACCCCAGAGTTGTGGGTGACCAATCTGAAGTGATACCTTTTTGCTGTGACGTTGGAATCTGTTTGTAACCTCCTTTTAGAAATAAGTCTTCCACACTGAAGTTCCAGACTAATATCTACACAGTGATATTAGTGATACAGGGTTCCATTTTCGTCACCGCTAAACCCCTTATCCCTAAACGTCTTTGCCTTTTCTTTTTACTATTTTGCTAAACATTCTTCAATAGTTAAAATGGCCAGTCTACAAGCTCACAACGTGTCAATGTAGATTGGCTAGTTGAACTATTCCAAAATGTTTTGCAAAATAGTTAAAAAAAAAAAAAAAGCAAAGAAGTTTAGGGATAAGGGGTTTAGAGGTGACGAGAATGGAGCACTTAGGGCTGTATTTTGCGTGTCTTAAGTACCAGGTCTTATTCCCTAACTTGAGTAAACTAAAGACCTGGAGGCGTGATCGATGCTCTTTGGCCACTCAGAATAGCCAAATGGCATTGATCACGCCTCCAGGTCTTTAGTTTACTCAAGTTAGGGAATAAGACCTGGTACTTAAGACACGCAAAATACAGCCCTGCGTCTCCAAAATCATGGCCAAAAATCAGGCATTGGTTGGTCTCTGTACAGCCTGAGTGTGACTATTATTCTCTCTCTCTCTCTCTCTCTCTCCCTCTCTCTCTGTGTCTCTGTGTCTCTCTCTCCTCTCTCTCTCTGTGTCTCGGTGTCTCTCTCTCAGCTCCTATGGGTCCTGCTGGGGGCCACCATCATCGGGCTCCTCCTCCAGAGGCTGGCGGCCCGCCTGGGCGTCGTCACCGGCATGCACCTGGCCGAAGTCTGCAACCGCCAGTATCCCACCGTGAGATTCACCTTTTCTGCTCCTTTTATAAATAAATGCATTCATAGGCCTAATAATAATAATAACAATGCATCCCATTTTAACACTGCCTGATGGAGGGGAGCCAATAGCATTATTACAAAGTTATCCCCCTCACTGGGGAAAATTCCGGGCACGCACCGGGGCGAGTAGTCCAGTATTCTTTCCTAATAATGGTGACTCAACCAGTCAATCCCGCACAGTGTACGGGGGGGGGGGGCGTACACTTTCCCGTACGACTGTGGAAGTTCTTGACATCCAACTTTCCAGTAAATGACAACATTGACAGGACGTGTTATCAGTCACCTATTTGTGCAAATAAAGCCACTTGTCACGCAGCATCGGAGCCCACAGTGTGCACGCGTCTCCGAGCGTATACTACTCGCCGCTCGGCACCTGCCCAAGTTTGGGTTGGACACACACACACACACACACACACACACACACACACACACACAGCCTGATGGAGGGGAAAGGAACTGGTTGGAATAACGTGTTCCTTCCACGCGCTATACGTCCAACCAGGGAAACCCCCCCCTGTCAGGTGTAAAGGAGCAACTTGGACACTCAGGCATGAAGGAAGCATGAGTTCAAGTCCGTTGCTCTCCCCTTGTCCCCCATATATGGGGACTAGGTTGGTGGAGGGTGTGTAGAGCCCAGGATCACATTAGATGATTGACACAGGGGTGAACAATGGGTTACAAAATCGTGGGATAAAAATGTAGTAAAAAGAAAAGAAAGAAAGTTTGCTGAGTATTATGATCACAGTTGAGGAAAGCCATTCATTCCCATTTGAAGTCTAATATTGGCAACACAGCTCGTCTCTGTGTTCTCAGTGCTTGGTCTGCACTTCCTACAGATTGAGCACAATGCTTCCACAGTCCTAGGAAATTCTAGACATTGTGCCTTTTTTAACACCTACGGTGTTAACCGCTTCCACTGTTCAGACCACAATGTTGTGTCTTGTTTCACTAGTTTTTCTTTTTTTTTTTGTTATCAATTTTATTTTATTTTATTACCCCATTTTTTTGACCTGAGATCAGATTCTAAAAATGTCCAAAAATAGCAGACCTTACCCTACACCTCCCCCTGGTGGAAGTAAAGGATGCCTACTTATGTCATTTTAAGACCACAGTTTTTGATTGATTGATTGAAATCTTTATTAACAGTTTGCAGAATTACAGTACATTTCAAGCACAAACTCAATACAAAGACTGTTAACTGTGAGTGGACGACCCAATTAAGCCTTACACTTGTTTACAACAGGGTCCACATTGTTCAATTCATCAAAACATTTAGAGACAAACAAATAGACACTTCTATGTAGTTAAAGAACAGAACAGGAATTCATCATATAGGAAGCGAAAAAATATATATATACAGTGAGGGGAACAGGGGGATAAAAGAAAACGAAAGACAGAGTGTAGGGCGCCTGCACACAGTCTTCTAGACATTAATACAAAACGATAACAATATCTTGTGACTGACCTGACGGGGCTACATTCATATTTATTGGACGCATTCATCGCTTTGTAATTGTTTACAGTTAAATATTTAAAGCTGCTATAAGCAATACTATGTCGAAATGTTAATTACCTTCTTTTTGTTTAACCCATTTAGAGTTTTCTGAAAAAGCTATGTTTCGTTCTTCGATTTAAAAAAAATAGCAATAGCAAATTTTTCAATAGCTAAAGTATAACATAATGCTAACACCAAAATGGTTTAATAAAAAAAGTTAAACGCTCCCCCCCCCCCCCCAAAAAAAAAGTCAGGAAGTAGACAGGCAAATCAACCAATGACAAAACTTCCAGGAACATCTTTGAATGCAGATTGCAGTGTTACTGCTTTAACACATTTTGTACATAATACGTCCTGAAACGTCATAAGGATTGGAACCGAGAGGTGCCTACGACGTCTGTGGACGTCCTAGCGACGTCCAAACGACGCGGGGCGAGATGATAATATTCAGAATTATTATTATTTTTTTTTTTTGGCATTTCGCTTTTCGCTTGCCGTATGCTAACACTCTGTGCAACTATTAGCTTGTCATTGACTCCCATGTTAGCGCGGCGGAAAGAATGACTCGTATCTCCTGATCCAGGGCGCTCTCCGTGGTGTTGAATGGATCGATATGCTGGCGCTGCGTTTCTGCTCCTCATCCGTCTCTCCCGCAAAATATGAACTCTTTTTGGAGCGTATATAAATATATTAAGATGATCGGAGATTGTGAGGTCACTTTGTCAGTCAACTTTTTTAAGAAAGTATTTCCGGTTCATGGCTTTCAAAATAGAAGCGATCACTACTCTGGCGATTACTCTGGCGCAAGCAGCGCCTTTATTTTGATGCAGTTCCGGTACTAAATGTGATTATTTATTGTCTTCTCTCTCTCTCTCTCTCTCTCTCTCTCTCTCTCTCTCTCTCTCTCTCTCTCTCTCTCTCTCTCTCTCTCTCTCTCTCTCTGTCTCTGTCTCTGTCTCTGTCTCTCTCTGTCTCTCTCTGTCTCTCTCTCTCTCTCTCTCTCTCTCTCTCTCTCTCTCTCTCTCTTCTCTCTGTCTCTCTCTCTCTCTCTCTCTCTCTCTCTCTCTCTCTCTCTTTCTCTCTCTCTCTCTTTCTCTCTCTTTCTCTCTCTCTCTCTCTCTCTCTCTCTCTCTCTCTCTCTCTCTCTCTCTCTCTCAGGTGCCACGCATTCTCCTTTGGCTCATGGTGGAGCTGGCCATCATTGGCTCAGACATGCAGGAGGTCATAGGCTGTGCCATAGCCTTCAATCTGCTCTCAGCGGGCAGGTACTGTACTGTACTGTACTGTACTGTACTGTACTGTACTGTACTGTACTGCTTGTCGACTACCTTTTTTTCACTGACGAAAAGGAAATAAAAACATTACAAACAAAACTAAGCCATGATGACTAAAGACTATACATTTAACAATTTAACCCATTTTGACCTAAGATCAGATTCTACATCCTGACAGTTTTCTGAAAAAGCTGTGTTTCTATGTCAGTCGTTCTTCGATTTTTCTAAAATAGCAGATCTAACAAGCTCGTAGAGCGCCACTCGGTGGCGCGCTATGAGCTTGTAGATCTGCTGTATTAATATGGGAGAAGAATACACAAAAACTAAATCAAACTTATTTTCTCATTTTCTACCGTTTTTACAGTTGTGGGACGTGAGGGCTTTGTTTCCAGCAGCGGTCACACATATTGACAACTTCGTCAACACATACAAACTATATTAAAATGTTATGGAGGGAGAAGAGAGGAGAAAGAGATCCAGTAGAACTAAAATACATGTCATCTTATGTTAGGATGTTGCGCTCTGAAAATAGCCGATCTACAAGGTCACAACGTTGTTGTGAGCTTGTAGGCCGGCTATTTTCAGCATGCAACCCATGGAAATTGGGCATTATGACGCCATCAAGGCCCGCCAAAATGCATTTTTTGTTGACAAAATCAACTGTAGATTTAGTCGACTAACATCTTATGATATTGGGTCGACTAAAACTAGACTAAATTAATTTCAGATTACAGAAACAGATTACGGATTACAGAAAGTTAATTAATTTATTAATTTCAGATTACAGAAACGGATTACAGAAAGTTTTCCTCAAAAGAAACTGTTGTCAAAATGTGTTGTCAAAATTAACACTGTTGCAATGTCTACATTCTGTACAATCTGGGTGTTACTTCATTAATGAATTAATTTAAGTGTTTCTCTCCTCTCAGGATCCCACTGTGGGCCGGTGTTCTCATCACCATCATCGACACGTTCGTGTTCCTTTTCCTGGACAAGTACGGTACGTGATTCTATATGTATAGTTATTAAGTACGGTATGTTGATTCTATATGTATAGTTATTCTATAAGTACGGTATGTTGATTCTATATGTATAGTTATTCTATAAGTACGGTATGTTGATTCCTCCGTGAATGCAGGGTCTGATCAAAGCATTTTAGGACTTTGCCTTTTTTCCCCCAAAGAATTATACACAATGGGCTGTATTTTGCGTGTCTTAAGTACCAGGTCTTATTCCCTAACTTGAGTAAACTAAAGACCTGGAGGCGTGATCAATGCTCTTTGGCCACTCAGAATAGCCAAATGGCATTGATCACGCCTCCAGGTCTTTAGTTTACTCAAGTTAGGTAATAAGACCTGGTACTTAAGACACGCAAAATACAGCCCAATGAGTCACAATGAGCCACCAGAGTTTGCATGTTCTCCCCGTGTCCCCTAGGGGTAGGTACCCTCACAAAAAACATGCAGTAATCCTGGTCTCTAAACTACCTCTCCCTGGCCAGCCGGGGCGCCTGATGGAGGGGAAAGGAACTGGTTGGAATTAGACTAGACCTAATGGGTGATTTGACCGCTAGGTATTACTAGTACGTCAAGTCTTAGAATGTTTTGACCAGCCCTCATAAATATACCAGCCTTTAGCTTCAGTTGTGTCTCTGCTTTAGAAATGTCTTCTCTAAAGTCTAGCGTGGTGTTTATTTCATTATAGGTCTAAGGAAACTGGAAGCTTTCTTTGGCTTCCTCATCACCATCATGGCTGTCAGCTTTGGTTATGAGGTAAGAAGTGTTACTTTACTTCCATTCAAGAGTTTAAACTATGTGGTGTTTGAGAGTCTACTGTATATGCATTTCCCTTAGGTACACGTGGTAGGACTTGGTAGGAGAAGTTGTCGGGAGTCAAGGTTCAAGGTTATCTTTATTTGTCTCCCTTGGGAAAAAAATGTCTTGGAGACAGAGTCACAGCTGCATACAAATAACAGACATGTTCACATACGAAAAGAAAAAACACCATGAAACACCCACATACACACACACAAAAAAAGAGATATTGCACACATTCCCTTGATAAAGTGCAACTATAGTCATTAAAGTATAGTCAAGAAAGAGTCTCTTTTTAAATGGGCTGTCATAATATCTTTGTGGTTTTCACACGATAGTATGTATATATCCGGCCGGCTGTGGCTCAGGAGGTAGAGCAGGTCGTCCAATGATCCCTGGCTCGGCGGTTCGAATCCCGGCTCCTCCTCCTGTCCACATAATGGAATTGTCCTTGGGCAAGACACTGAACCCTACGTTGCCTCCAATGAGTCGGTCGGTGTGAGCTCGCCATAATCGGTGTGTGAATGTGGGAAGTGAGGACGCTGCAGGCGTCGACTGTTCGCCTCGTCACCTCTCAATGTATGAATGAATGAACCATTGTAAGCACTTTGAGTAGGCGCGTAGTGCATAGAAAAGCGCCATGAAAATGCAATTCATTATTATATCCCTAGTATGTCCTGGTCGCCCCAGACCAGGCAGAGCTGCTGAAGGGCATGTTATGACTGTCTCATCTTTCCCCTAGTATGTCCTGGTCGCCCCAGACCAGGCAGAGCTGCTGAAGGGCATGTTATGACTGTCTCATCTTTCCCTAGTATGTCCTGGTCGCCCCAGACCAGGGAGAGCTACTGAAGGGCATGTTATGACTGTCTCATCTTTCCCTAGTATGTCCTGGTCGCCCCAGACCAGACGGAGCTTCTGAAGGCCATGTTATGACTGTCTCATCTTTCCCTAGTATGTCCTGGTCGCCCCAGACCAGGGAGAGCTGCTGAAGGGCATGTTATGACTGTCTCATCTTTTCCCTAGTATGTCCTGGTCGCCCCAGACCAGGGAGAGCTGTTGAAGGAGATGTTATGACTGTCTCATCTTTTCCCTAGTATGTCCTGGTCGCCCCAGACCAGGGGGAGCTGCTGAAGGGCATGTTATGACTGTCTCATCTTTTCCCTAGTATGTCTTGGTCGCCCCAGACCAGGGAGAGCTGCTGAAGGGCATGTTATGACTGTCTCATCTTTCCCTAGTATGTCCTGGTCGCCCCAGACCAGGGGGAGCTGTTGAAGGGGATGTTTCTCCCGTACTGCGAGGGCTGTCAGTCTGCCCAGCTGGTGCAGGCGGTGGGCATCGTGGGAGCCGTCATCATGCCCCATAACATCTACCTGCACTCAGCGCTCGTCAAGGTGAGGAAATAACAGGATATAAATGGATAGCATGGCTTTTTGTTGTAATGCTTCAACTTAAAGATGGAGTGCCACGATTTTGTTTCCACCCTAAAACATGATCTTTAGGTATTATTATAATATAAGGAGGAAGAACCTTTTTCCAAAAAGTGTACAGTATTTTGTTAAAATCACGCTTTTATGTGGACACGCCCACCAGTTCATTAAGTTTGCCTGGTGGGTGGTGATCCACCTGAACTGAAGCCACACCCACACAGCTGTAGTTGTATGATAAAGGGGGAGGGGTTAGGGGAGGAGCTGATAGTGTGATGTCACTATATTACTGTTTATTTCATTGGCCCGTTTGACTGGGTTCAGCCTCCAGGAAGAAACCCTGAATACAAAGTTAATACACCATTGCACATAAAAACGACTCCAGGGTGTCTAATGAAGTACTGTCACCTCATAGACACATGAAAAACTGGAAAAATACAAAAATGTGGCACTCCATCTTCAACTTAACTTCATGTTTCTCCTCTTGCCTCCTAGTCTCGGGCGATCGACCGCGGGAACAAGAAGGAGGTGAAAGAGGCCAACAAGTACTACTTCATAGAGTCCACCGTCGCTCTCTTCATCTCCTTCCTCATCAACGTGTTCGTCGTAGCCGTGTTCGCCCAAGCTTTCTACAACAAGACCAACATCGAAGTGGTGGGTGCATATTTAATATACTGTAAACCAACATGGAAGTGGTGGGTGCATATTTAATATACTGTAACGTTGGAATAATTGCTGTTTAGGCTTGCATTATCCATGCTTAATAATTGTTTGTTCCATGTTGGTGCAGAATGAGATGTGCAACAAGACGGGCAGCCCTCACACGGACCTGTTTCCTCTCAACAACAACACGCTGGAGGTGGACATCTACAAAGGGGTAAATAATATGTACCTTGTTGTTAACACCATCTTTCCATCTTTGTGACGCGACTGTGTAGAAGGAAGCGCCCTCAGAGTAGCTGCTATTGTGCATGTTGACTCACTAGAAACACCTCAGAGTAGCTGCTATTGTGCATGTTGACTCACTAGAAACACTATGATACACCAGTGGGTCTCAAAGTGTCCTTGAGTGTGTTCCAAATGGCTATCGATCTCTACCTTCTGACTCGTATGCCGTGTTCTCTGGGTGTTTTACAGGGAGTGGTGCTGGGCTGTTTCTGACTGTTCTCTGGGTGTTTTACAGGGGGTGGTGCTGGGCTGTTTCTGACTGTTCTCTGGGTGTTTTACAGGGAGTGGTGCTGGGCTGTTTCTGACTGTTCTCTGGGTGTTTTACAGGGGGTGGTGCTGGGCTGTTTCTGACTGTTCTCTGGGTGTTTTACAGGGGGTGGTGCTGGGCTGTTTCTGACTGTTCTCTGGGTGTTTTACAGGGGGTGGTGCTGGGCTGTTTCTGACTGTTCTCTGGGTGTTTTACAGGGGGTGGTGCTGGGCTGTTTCTGACTGTTCTCTGGGTGTTTTACAGGGGGTGGTGCTGGGCTGTTTCTGACTGTTCTCTGGGTGTTTTACAGGGGGTGGTGCTGGGCTGTTTCTGACTGTTCTCTGGGTGTTTTACAGGGAGTGGTGCTGGGCTGTTTCTGACTGTTCTCTGGGTGTTTTACAGGGGGTGGTGCTGGGCTGTTTCTGACTGTTCTCTGGGTGTTTTACAGGGAGTGGTGCTGGGCTGTTTCTGACTGTTCTCTGGGTGTTTTACAGGGGGTGGTGCTGGGCTGTTTCTGACTGTTCTCTGGGTGTTTTACAGGGAGTGGTGCTGGGCTGTTTCTGACTGTTCTCTGGGTGTCTTACAGGGAGTGGTGCTGGGCTGTTTCTGACTGTTCTCTGGGTGTTTTACAGGGAGTGGTGCTGGGCTGTTTCTGACTGTTCTCTGGGTGTTTTACAGGGAGTGGTGCTGGGCTGTTTCTGACTGTTCTCTGGGTGTTTTACAGGGAGTGGTGCTGGGCTGTTTCTGACTGTTCTCTGGGTGTTTTACAGGGAGTGGTGCTGGGCTGTTTCTGACTGTTCTCTGGGTGTTTTACAGGGGGTGGTGCTGGGCTGTTTCTTCGGCCCTGCTGCGCTCTACATCTGGGCCATCGGCATCCTGGCTGCTGGGCAGAGCTCTACCATGACGGGCACTTACTCTGGACAGTTTGTCATGGAGGTATAACTACTCTATTACTACACTACACTTTGGACAGTTTGTCATGGAGGTAATTCAGCAAATGAGTTAATAGCACAGGCAGACTCTTCACATACTAGAGCATGTCTGAAATACATGTCAGAGCTGATATCGACATGTAAATATGAAAGAAATGCTTAAACATGTAGCTAGGTGTTAATGTTAGAGACCACAGAAGACATGTAAATATGAAAGAAATGCTTAAACATGTAGCTATAGGTGTAATGTTAGAGACCACAGAAGACATGTAAATATGAAATACATGCTTAAACATGTAGCTAGGTGTTAATGTTAGAGACCACAGAAGTGAACCTTTCAAGCCTGTTTTCTCAACTCTCTGTTTTCTGCAAGACATTACTCTATAAGCTATATCTCCAAAACTGGTGGGTCAAACTGAACAACCAATATGTCAATTTGAAGCTATGATTCCCTGCTTTCACATGACATGAAAAAATGAAAATATAAATGGCAGTCCCTCAGTCAGATCTGGTCACAAATGTGTCCGTAGCAAAGTCTTTTAGATTAGCTTTTTTTTTGTATGAGCAAAGGGCTTTCTGAACCTGCGTTGGTCCCGTTTCTCCCCTCAAATGTAACTTGTTTCCCTCAGGGCTTTCTGAACCTGCGTTGGTCGCGTTTCGCCCGTGTCCTGCTGACGCGTTCCATCGCCATCACGCCAACCCTCCTGGTGGCCATCTTCCAGGACGTGCAGCATCTGACCGGCATGAACGACTTCCTCAACGTGCTACAGAGCATGCAGGTGAGCATGAACGACTTCCTCAACGTGCTACAGAGCATGCAGGTCAGGATCGTAGTAGATTTAGCTGTTTTTCTTTTCTTTAGAAAGAGACCGTGAAAATGTGTGCAAATCTTTTAATGCCCGGTACATATGTTGTTTAAATCGAACATTCTTTTGCTCAAATCTTTGCTTCTTTGACGTTATTGGCGTAATTCATCGAAAAATCTCCCACTGTAATAATTACGTCAATTAAATTGACTTAATGAAAAAATAAAAAATAAACGTTATTTACATTTTTTATTCTTTTACAAAAAAAAGAAATGGCATTCAAATTATGTCGTCTAGAGCTGCTACTAGGGGTGGCAATAAGGGGGTTAAGACCTGAGGCAGATTCTACATTATGCCTTCAAAAACAGCAGATATACAAGCTCACAGGGCGAAAATAGCGTTTGTTCACCACCAAGTGTCACTGTTTCATAGCCTAACACACAGACACACACAGGCCAGGGAGGAGGGCCAGTACAGTACAGTACAAGTACAGTACAAATACAGTACAGCACCACTCACTTCAGACGGGTCTGATTCTTTTTTAGAAATATGTAATTTGTGTTTCCGTCAGCTATATTGATTGTTTATGTTCTCATTCAACAGCTGCCGTTTGCCTTGATCCCCATCTTGACCTTCACCAGTCTAACGTCCATCATGAGCGAATTCGCAAATGGAATGTAAGTGAAATCTCAATGTTTCAAACGTTTTAAGTCTGCATATTCAGACTCCTTGTGTTCTCCTGAACCATCTACGGTTATCCAGGGTGTTAGCACGCAATGCTTTAAGTGAAATCTGAGAGTTTAAGGACAAAGTGTTGACATTTTTAAGGTTGCTGTAGAAAATCTGCCACAGAATTGTCATAAAACAACGTGTCCATATATGTGACCAAATTTGACTGAGAGCCTGCCATCGCGCAAATTCCAGTTTTTCACCAGAGGAGAGAGGAAAAAAGAAAATCTTTATCCAAAATGAGTTAATAGCACAGGCAGACTCTTCTCATACTAGAGCATGTCTGAAATAAGTGTCAGAGCTGAAATCGACATGTAAATATGAAATAAATGCATAAACATGTACTGTAGCTAGGTGTAATGTTAGAGACCACAGAAGTGAACCTTTCAAGCCTGTTTTCTCAACTCGCTGTTTCTCTGCAAGACATTATACTCTATAAGCCATATCTCCAAAACTGGTGGGTCAAACTGAACAACCAATATGTACAATTTACAATTTACAATTTAGGCATTTAGCAGACGCTCTTAATCCAGAGCGACTTACATTAAGCAAGAACAAAAAGCATGGGGAATACATCACATAAAAACATTTATCATGAAACATGCGTATGTCAATTTGAAGCTATGATTCCCTGCTTACATATGACATGGAAAAAACGAAAATTCAAAAAAGTCCAATGGCAGTCCCTCAGTCAAATTTGGCCACATATATTTTATTTTATGGTCCAATACTCCAATGTACAGTAGGTAGGTATGTGTATATCTGTGTCTGAGCTGTCTGTTTTGTTTTGTCTTCATCATATAATGTAAAAGTCAATACAAATATTATTGGAGACAAAAGTAAGGGGCGACTGTAATAATGAATTGCATTTTTATAGCGCTTTTCCAAGTGCTCAAAGCGCTTTACAAAGGTTCATTCATTCATACATTGGGAGGTGAAGGTTCATTCATTCATACATTGGGAGGTGAAGCGGCGAACAGTCGACGCCAGCGTCCTCACTTCCAATGATCCATGGGTCGGCGGTTCGAATCCCGGCTCCTCCTCCTCCGGTCTACATGTCGAAGTGTCCTTGGGCAAAGACACTGAACCCCAAATTGCTCCCGATGTGCTGGTTGGTGCCTTGCATGGCCTCCGCTGCCATCGGTGTGTGAATGTGTGTGTGAATGGGTGAATGTAATGCGCAATCTATGTAAAGCGCCTTGGATAAAGGCGCTAGTATATAAATGCACCATTTACCATTTAAAACAAACACTTTGTGTGTGTGTGTGTGTGTGTGTGTGTGTGTGTGTGTGTGCTCCTCCTCGTGCAGGGTGTGGAAGATCTCCGGGGGCGTGGTGATCCTGTGTGTGTGTGCCATCAACATGTACTTTGTGGTGGACTACGTTCAGAACCTGAACACCGTCCCTCTCTACGTGGTGGCCTCCCTCCTGTCCATAGCCTACCTGTGCTTCGTGGGATACCTGGTGAGTAGGGCTGTAGGGTGTAGGGTGTAGGGTGTAGGCTGTAGGGCTGTAGGGTGTAGGGCTGTAGGGTGTAGGGCTGTAGGGTGTAGGGGTGTCTCTACGTGGTGGCATCCCTCCTGTCCATAGCCTACCTGTGCTTCGTGGGATACCTGGTGAGTGATGATGGGGTCACACCTCAACACTTAAAAGTGCATTAACCGATTCCGTACATAGGACGTTGCCACACGTCATAGGGACCCCCACCGACGTGTACATAGGATGTATGAGGACGTTTTAGCGCATCCTCAATGATACGGGGCGAAATAAGACTATTCTGAATTTTTTCCTCTTTTTTTTTTTGGGCCGTTCGCCTTTCGGCTGACGTATGCTACGCTCTGGTCTCATATTAGCTTACCGTTGACTTAGCTGTGTGTGAAAGAACGACTCGTCTCTCCTGATCCAGGGCGCTCTCCGTGGTTATGAACGGATCGATATACTGGCGCTTCATTTCTGCTCCTCATCCGTCTCTCCCGCAAAATATGAACGCTTTTTGGATCATATATCGTATAAATTAAAACGATCGCAATGTAAGCTAGCAATGTAAAGTAAACCTTTTTTTGTAGATTGTTTCCGGGTCGTGGGTTTCAGAGTAAAAGCCACCAGACAACTCTGGCACCCCAGAGCTCCTATTTTGAAGAACTTCCGGCATAACCCATTCTGGGCGGGAACCCCTTTTGGTGTTTTATGCATGATGTTTATACTTTAGCTATTGAAAAATAGCAGATCTACAAGCTTGTAGATCTGCTATTTTTTTAAATGTGGCGCAAATCTTTGAATATATATTCTTTCAGAGGGAACGTTTTTTAACTCAAATCCTTGCTTCTGGAAGGTCCCTGGAACTACATATTTTCAGTTGGGGGTCCGCAGCCAAATACAGACAATTTACATGAAAACCTTTAGGATTTTTTAGAATCGGCCTCAGGTCTAAATTGAGTAAAGGACCATACCAGTGGTTTGGCATTACGGTCAAAGCTGCACAATCATCTGTGTATTACATATGACTGAAGATGTAAATACACACATTTTATGACGCTGGTATGGTCCTTTTAACTAAGCCATCCTTTTAAAGTTATTTTTTACATGTGAGGCTACTATGTTCATTTTATCCAATCCAATCCAATCCACTTTGTTTCAACCTTGTTGTATAAAAATGTGCTTTATAAATAAAGTGCTGTACACAAAGAAATACTAAAAAAAGCAGCAACAACAACAACAGTACATAAACAGGGCAACATAAGGACACAATGCAGTGGAAGCAGCAACTCTTAATCAGCATGTTCAAATGCCAAGGAGTACAAGTGAGTTTTCAGACGTGATTTAAACACAGATTGAGAAGCTCTGACATGAGGTGGAAGTTCATTCCACAGTGTGGTGGGTGCTACAACAGAAAATTACCTACAGTATCCCCCCGGAATTTCAGCTTTGATTTAGGGATCTTGAGAAGTGACTGGTCAGTCGACCTCAGGGCCCATGTCGATACTTTGTTTTGATTGCATGTCGTGGGTGTTGCTGACCTCTTCCTTCTCTCTCTCTCTCTCTCTCCAGTCGTGGCATTGTCTGGTTGCCTTGGGGGTCTCCTGTCTGGACTGCGGCAGCAGGGTAAGCACTAGACCTGCTGTGTTAGTCGAGGAAACGTATGAGGAGTACGACTCCTAAAAAACAGACTGTAACCGTCCCCCGGCCAGCGTTCCGTCTCCTCCTCCTCCGTCACCACGGAGAGACTGAGCCCTGCTTAGATATGGGACGGGCTGGGGGGGGTCCCGAGCACGTTGTGTGGTCGGCTGGGTGTCTTTAGAAGAGGGAGGGGAGTCTTCACACTGTGTCTTAGAGCTCCCAGCAATATGCCAACCCACTGGCAAAAATGTTCTTTTTTTATTTTCTCTGTGGAGACTAAGGGCCGATTGATTCATAGTCCTATTTTACAGCCGAATAAAAGTCGGTTTGGCGCTATAGAGCCTACAATGTGACGTCATTTGGCTCTGTAGAGCCTACAATGTGACGTCATTTGGCTCTGTAGAGCCTACAATGTGACGTCATTTGAGGTTCGGGGGGGGGGAGGGCGGGTACCGTCCTAAAATCGACTCTTCGGTGCTACTGAAAATTTCTGACGAGCCGAAATCATTTGGGCACTACAGCGCCGAAACAGCGGTAAAATAGGAGTATGAATCGGCCCTTAAGGGCTCCCTTTTCGTTTCCGCTAAACCCCTTATCCCTAAACTTCTTTGCCTTTTCTTACTATTTTACAAAACATTTTTGAATAGTTAAAATGGCCAGTCTACAATCTCACAATGTACTGTTAATGTAGATTGGCTAGTTGAACTATTCAAAGAAAAATCTAAATAGTAAAAAAAAAGGCAAAGAAGTTTCGGGATAAGGGTGACGAAAATGGAGCCCCAGATGTCGGCCAGTTCACTCTCCTTCAGCCCTCCTCTTAACGGTGGTGCGCCTCTATTTTCATTCTGAATAACAACAACTCTACACATTGTAATGGGAGTTTGTTTCTGCCCTAGTGTTGAAACGTTTCTACGCTAGTGTTGAAACGTTGTGAACTTTAATAATGTATTTTATAACCCGGGATCTAAGACACAGTGTGCAGACTTCCCCTTCCTCTTCTGAAGTACGTATTTTAGTGTTTGTCGGGACGTGCGTTGCAGTGGACTTCCTGTTTTAAGGCCGCGTATCAACACGTTCGTCGTACATTACAAGCACCAGCAACTAGACAGACATGGTGACATTTTGATGCCAACTCCTTATCGTTTTTGATTTACATTTAAATCAAGTCTTCACCTTTTTTGTTTGTTAGGAAAAATTCACTATTGTTTCTCATCCTCCCAGCCTGTCGGTGCCGATCAGTGTTTTCACAGCTCTCTAGTCTCTACCCTGTAATTGTATAGGTAGTAAAACAACTATTGTTACACTGTTTATGTTTAACCATTTCTCTTCTCACGGTCGGTGGGGTACGGAATACGGACGGGGGAGTGAAGTCCAGCACTTTGGCTTCGACTTCCACTTTCCTTCATAGTGGTTTATTATTAGCGCTCAACGGTGAGTCTCCCGGAGTACTGGCTCATAAACAATCTGGCTTTAAGGTGGTGAGGTGACCACCGAACTACAACATGACGTCACTGAGGTGACCACCGAACTACAACATGACGTCACTGAGCCGCGGTGAAGAGCAAACCACCGCCGCCACCGCTCCAGCCCTTCTCTCTGTTTTTTACTCACCACCGCCGCTCAACGTTATTTCAGCTCCGGTGGTCACCTCACCACCGGAGCGGTGGTCACCTCACCACCGGAGCGGTGGTCAGCTCACCACCGGAGCGGTGGTCACCTCACCACCGGAGCGGTGGTCACCTCACCACCGGAGCGGTGGTCACCTCACCACCGGAGCGGTGGTCTGGTCACCACCGGAGCGGTGGTCACCTCACCACCGGAGCGGTGGTCACCTCACCACCGGAGCGGTGGTCACCTCACCACCGGAGCGGTGGTCACCTCACCACCGGAGCGGTGGTCAGCTCGCCACCGAAGATCCAGACTATGAATAGGCCTTAAGAGTCCCATTGATAGTGTGAAATAGAGGGACGGGTGTGTCGGATAAATGAACTGGAAGAGTGGGAAAAGAACGGAATCCCGCACACCGTCTTCACTTACAGAAAGAAATATATATAAGAAAATTGGATGGTCAGACCTTCATCGGGCATTGAAGGTCTGACCGACGGAAACTGAAAAGTGCTGCTTAACCCATTCTGACCTGAGATCAGATTCATACGAGGTTTCCACTGGACACACACTGCTCTGATTAACCCATTCTGACCTGAGATCAGATTCTAAAAATGTCACAGTCGTTCTTAGATTTTTCAAAAATAGCAGACCTACAAGCTCGTAGCGCGCCACTCGGTGGCGCGCTATGAGCTTGTAGATCTGCTGTTTTTCAATAGCTAAAGCATAACATAATGCTAACACCAAAACGGGTTCCAGTTCAGAATGGGTTAAATATAGTTCTGTAAGTGAAGACGGTGTGAGGGATTAAAAATGTATTGGAGTATTAAAGCGTATTAAAGAGTATTAAAGAGTATTAAAGCGCTTACTGTTGAGCTCTAATACCGACCACAGCACCGATGTGTTGATAGATTACCATCAATTAGTTTTACCAACAGAAATGCTAACAAAATGTATTATTATTATTGTTCTTTTTTCTTTTGTCACATTTTATTTGTGTATTTGCAGGATCAAAGGGGGGCTTTATGACAAAGTGCTTAATACAAGTGTGTACAGGGGAAGGGTATACTTGGTATTTAAGGGACTACTAATATCAGTAAGCTTATTTCCAGTTGACACACCCTGCAGCCCGTATTGTGTGAGAAGCCACCAGGGTCTGTGTTCAGTTTGTTTCTTTAAATGACTTTAAAAATATGTACTGTCTAGCTGTGTCAGATGCACAGTTATCTGATGTGTATACTATATAGATACTCATTTTAGTCATTCCATTGAATGAATAAGCAGTGAGTCAGGTAAGAATTGACATACCGGTCGGTATAGCAGAGTAAAAAATATTCAAAGTAATTGCAAGTTGAAGCACGTCCCTAGAGCTCCCAAATCGGTGTCCATTTACCATGATGAGTGGTGCTGGTCAGTTGTGCTGGTCAGTGGTGCTGGTCAGTGGTGGTGCTGGTCAGTTGTGCTGGTCAGTGGTGCTGGTCAGTGGTGGTGCTGGTCAGTGGTGGTGGTCAGTGGTGCTGGTCAGTGGTGGTGCTGGTCAGTGGTGGTGCTGGTCAGTGGTGGTGCTGGTCAGTGGTGCTGGTCAGTGGTGCTGGTCAGGCAGACCAGCTCCCAAAAGTGCACCGACATCGAAATGGCAAAATTAAGCGATGGATTTGTGGACAGAAATCTAGCCTTTAATCGTAAGTCAGACCAACACGAGGCAGAGGTTTGCTTGTTGTTCACAAATAACACCCTGGATGTAAATATTCAGTGATGATTAAAAACGTGGATTTAGGTTTGTCTTTTTTGCGACGAATGCTGCGAAAAAAGATTTTTATTCAGCATCATGTCATGTCGTGTGTTATGCAATATATATATCCGGTTTTTTTTTGTCTTTGAGAGTATTGAGATTTTTTTGTTGTTGTTATAATACTATTGTCATTTTGCCATCCAACCTGAATCAAATCTGAAGGAAAAAAACGTTTGTTTCATAATCATAGTATATATTCTGTTGATCAAGAGTTTTTAAAATATATTTTATACATCAATAAATGTTACAATTACATTACAGGGATTCAGGTCAGGTTTTACACGTTAAGCTGTGGAGCATAATGAGCTCTATTGACGTTGCGCTTCCTCCAACCTAATTAAAAAAAACTACCTTTTTCTCTTTGTGAGTTTACTTGGGAAAATACTAATCCACATCCAGATCGACCCCATGACTTTGAAGGGAATCTGAGAGGGAAGGGATTTCTTTTTGTGTGTGTCTCTTAGTGTTGTTGGAAATCGGAAATTATAGTGGTGCTTTTTGACAGAAGCCCTACTGTTCCAGGAAATGCATATACATGTAGGTGGAAATATTGGCCTTTTCACTCTAGAGTGACTTTGGGTCATTTCCCTTCTCGCTCTCTTAAGAACAGTACTGTACTGTACTGTACTGTACTTTAGTTAAACCAAGGATCCAGAATCTTGAGTCTGGAATCTGGGTCGTCGTTTGGCAATGTGCATGCCCTTTGGGATGGTGTGTTGCCATAGAGAAACACCACAAAAATAATTTCAAAACTCATTTTTAATTAGATGGCTGGTGGCTGTTCACGTGAATATTTAGGAATCTACAGTACAGTAGTATAATTATGACAGCTGGCTTTTGAAAATCAGGTTCAGTGATTAAATTAGTAATACAATGGACTACTAGATGGTGTCCAAACGCACCGTTATTGCATTATTTTCTGTTAACGACCACCATGGTTTTCTGTGTTCACTGAGATAAAGGAGATGACAAAATGTGACTGTACTTTGTTTTAGACTTTTTGTTGTGAGGCTTCATTGGTCCAGGATCTGTCGTGCCTCCCTTCTTTCTGAAACAATAAGGACTTGACACTGACAATTGCCCATTTGGACTGTTTGTGAGAGCAGAGATTTAAATGTAGTTTACGTCTGTAGATAATAAGTTAAATATACACACTGAATGAATGTCTGTCCTTTTCTTTGCTACTAAAATGCAACACGCCATGTATCCAAAAATAAATGGAAAAAACATGGATGAATGGACATTTGGTGGTGTCTTGCGTCTTAATGTGTGCAGAATAATTACTTATGTTTGACTATTTCATCCTCACAAAAAAGGCCATGCAGTAATCCTGGTCTCTAAACTATACCTCCCCCTGGCCAGCCGGGGCGCCTGATGGAGGGGAAAGGAACTGGTTGGAATAACGTGTTCCTTCCACGCACTACGTCCAACCTGACCCCCCTGTCAGGTGAAAAGAAGCAGCTTGGACTCCTCATGCATAGAAGGAAGCATGAGGTCAGTCCGCTGCCCCCCCCCAGGTTGGCAGAGGAAGTGTAGAGCCCAGGATTACTTTAGATAATTGACACTGGGTGAAAAAAATTGGTTGCAAAATCTTCAATCTACAAGCTCACAGTGTGTCGCACTGACACACTGTGTGAGCTTAACGATCTGCTATTTTCAATGTGAAACACGATGTGTGCAACCAGGTATAAAATATATATAAAATATAACTGCTGAGTACTTTAAATTGACAATTCCCGTTTGTGTTTACTTACATTGCAAGCTGTCATTTTCTCTTGAAACGGATGTCCCAGCAGTAAGTAGAATATTCATCTGAATAATTTTGCTCACGACACCCAAGTTGTAAATCATGAATCATCGCACTGTTGAAGCAATATTTTGTTTTGCATAACATACATTATTTATTATAACATTGCAATGCTAGTTTGATGATGCTTGTTTCTTTTTTTTTCTTTTCCAATCACCAATCATGGCTTTCTTTGTCATAAATTCTTTGCTATCTAATGATGATGATGATGATTTTAACCCATTCAGGTCTGACGTCGAAATTTTAAAAGAAAAGTTTTCTAAATCATGCAAATTTTTTGAAAGATTGAACGATTTTTCAAAAATAGCAGACCTATAAGTTCATAGCTATGAGCTTGTAGATCTTCTATTTTTCAGTAGCTAAATTATAACACCAAAAGGGGGTCCCGCTCAAAATGGTTTAATATCCAACAAGAAGATAATATTTCCACGATCTTTGAATCTGTAAATCTTTGTAAAAACGAAAACATTCCTGCCTACAGTCCTTTTCCTGCCTACTGTACAAACAATACATTGGCACCAAGTCACGTGATTAGCTCCAGGTTGCAATAATTGCAATGTCATCATAACATGATTATGATCTTAGTATCTTATTAGTAGGTTATCATAACATATTATGATCTTAGTATCTTAGTAGTAGGTTACAGCCATACAACGTCTTCCAAAAGGCCAAATGTCTGTACGATGCTTGATTTGACAAAAACATAGAATTAAAGGGGAGATCTAAAATGAGCCGGTTTAGACTTTAACCACATTAACCCAGATGTTCCTGTTCTTGGCATGTCATTATAGTGGCGACTCGCGAGAGTTCTAAAAACAAAATAGCCTAGGTCTATATATGCGTAATTTACGCTTTGTGTCACAGAGTGAAAATACATCTACAGCTTATTATAACATATCATATACCGTGTGACACCATCGTGTACGACGGAGTAGGAAACGGTATTCAAGTGGTCAAAGCATCTTGTTAAAATGTTCTATAAGCTATACCTCTTTGGTCTAGTAGCCAGCCCACAGAGCCCAGACATGTTGAGTACACCAAGGTTTTATGTTATAAATGTTTAGTATGGGTCCCCAGCATGTAGAAACTGATGATGTAAATGTTTAGTATGGGTCCCCAGCATGTAGAAACTGATGATGTAAATGTTTAGTATGGGTCCCCAGCATGTAGAAACTGATGATGTAAATGTTTAGTATGGGTCCCCAGCATGTAGAAACTGATGATATAAATGTTTGGTATGGGTCCCCAGCATGTAGAAACTGCCGGATGCTAACTTACTTGCAATTATGTTGAGCAATTTTTATAATTAGCATAATATGTGACCATACCATTAACAACCTATATAGAAGGCAAAATATTCAAAATGTCATCATGCTTTATGTAGCATGTGACGTGTCAAACTAGGGGGTTTTCATGATGCTGAATCCATTCCAAGCATTAGTTTTTGCAAAGACCGTTTTTTAGCCCAATGAGTGTTTTTGTTTTGCCAAAATTCAATTCAGACACACGGAATGTTTACGGCTTCTATAACACCACTTCAAAGATCCTATAACTTCACCCTTTGTCATCGGCCTTCTGATTGGTCCCTGACTGACCAACCAGCAGGCTCTTTCTGCCTTACTGTTCCGCCCCCTGGTTCCGCCTTGTTTATGTTGAATTTGCTAAAAACATATTTTTTTTGGATAAAACCAATGCTGCACCTGGGATGTTCCTTTTTACTGACGCCAAGTTTAAAATAAGAATTGAAAAACACAGAATATCAATACGAAGCAACTGATATTTCAATGGTAGTGGATGGAGAGAGAGAGGATTTTTGTCCAACCAAGAAACGTCAACCAATGGGTGTGAATACAACCAGGGGCGGGACTTGACAAAGGGTGAATTTAGCCCTTCACTATAAACCCCGCCCCCCAAAAAAGCGATCGTCCAATCAATGCCGATCCAAATAGTTTAGCAAACGGTTGCTATGCAGGTCAAGCTTTCTTCGCTCACGCTATAACGTGCCTATTGGACTATAAGGATGGGTTGGAGGAGGAGGGACTTATAGTGAAGGGCTATTTGATTCAAGGTGTTTTAATCACGTGTCACGTTACGTTACTGATAGCGTCTCCCTTGTCTCCCCTTTTGATTTTCTTTCAGATGCGCCTGGGACTGTCAGGGCACACTGACATTTACTTGTTGAACGACATGGACACTGACGCAATGGTTGAGAGATAGCGGCACGTTTTTTTAAAGGCATGAACTTTACTATGGCTGGCATGATACACGCACACGCCTGCAGAAAGGACTCATGCAAGGCGAGAGAACCTTGGTTTTAGGGTTTAGGGACCATCGTGGACACTAGGCCAGTACAGTCCATCTTTACCCTGGTTTTAGGTGGGACCATCGTGGACACTAGGCCAGTACAGTCCATCTTTACCCTGGTTTTAGGTGGGACCATCGTGGACACTAGGCCAGTACAGTCCATCTTTACCCTGGTTTAGGGTTTAGGGACCATCGTGGACACTAGGCCAGTACAGTCCATCTTTACCCTGGCTTTAGGGTTTAGGGACCATCGTGGACACTAGGCCAGTACAGTCCATCTTTACCCTGGCTTTAGGGTTTAGGGACCATCGTGGACACTAGGCCAGTACAGTCCATCTTTACCCTGGTTTTAGGTGGGACCACTGTGGACACTAGGCCAGTACAGTCCATCTTTACCCTGGCTTTAGGTGGGACCACTGTGGACACTAGGCCAGTACAGTCCAGTCCATCTTTTCCCTGCAGCCACAGTTTGGATTTGACTGTGTGTGCACCTTCTTTTGAGCCCTTTTTTTTATTTGTGTGCCTCTGGTTGTTCCAAGTGCCCTTAATTAACCCATTCTGACCTGAGATCAGATTCTAAAAATGTTCTTCTACATCCTGACAGTTTTCTGAAAAAGCCTATGTGTCTATGTCAGTCGTTCTTCGATTTTTCAAAAAATAGCAGACCTAGAAGCTCGTAGCGCGCCACTCGTTGGCGCGCTATGAGCTTGTAGATCTGCTATTTTTCAATAGCTAAAGCATAACATATAATGCTAACACCAAAACGGGTTCCCGCCCAATCTTACTTCTAGTGCAGTGGTTCCCAAAGTGGGGTCCGGCGGGGACCCCCAGGGGTCCTTGAGAGAGTTCCAGGGGGTCCCCATCTAAATGATATTTAGGAACCAAAATGGACCCTTATGGGTCTGTAACTCAGAGAGTGTACAAAAAACATTTATACAAATCTCAGAGTTACATCAACATTCATTTTACGATTTTATGTATTGGGGGTCCCAGAGATAGAAATGCCATTAAATATAGGGGTCCCAGAGCCTAATTCAGGTCAAACCGGGGGGCCCTAGAGCCGTAAAGATCTTCTCTCATGGGGGTCCTTGGCATGTCTTTTCAAATTGGGGGGTTCCGCAGGATAATGAGTATCATTTTGGGGGTTCCTTGACATGAAAAGGTTTGGGAACCACTGTTCTAGTGTTTATTTTTTATTTTTTTCTTGCTTGCCTGTCGTGATGAAAATCCATGCAGACTTAATACCTATAACTTTAACCACTCGAGCCCTGTTATTACTACGTCCGGAAATGGTAGATCTACAAGCTCACAACGTGTTTCATTATGATGTGTTGTGAGCTTGTAGATCTACAAGCTCACAACGCGTTTCATTAGGATGTGTTGTGAGCTTGTAGATCTACAAGCTCACAACGTGTTTCATTATGATGTGTTGTGAGCTTGTAGATCTACAAGCTCACAACGTGTTTCATTATGATGTGTTGTGAGCTTGTACATTGAGCTATTTTGTTGTTTTTTCAAAGATTTGGGAAAATATTGGGGCAAAAGAATGTTTCGGAGGAGGAGAAAAAAATGACAAATGTTTTATTGTGACATGCCCAAAATAGGAACACTTGAGGTTAAAGTGGTTCAAACCATTATTTCAAGATAAAAAATATATTATATTAATAAAAATAATTCAAAATCAAAAACTCAAAATCAATCAAAAAGGGTAAATGTATGTATGGCACCCATTATGGTTTAATTGTCCTTGTCATTAACTATAACTATAAACAAATGTCCGTAATGCTGCTAAACTAAAGCCAGCCCAGTATGACAATCCAAAGATGTGTTATACGCCTTTATAACACATGTTATGCCTTTTGCTATCGACCAATTAGATCTGACCCAAACCTTTATAAGACATGTTATGCCTTTAGCTATCGACCAATTAGATCTGACCCAAACCTTTATAAGACATGTTATGCCTTTTCCTATCGACCAATTAGATCTGAACCAATCCTTTATAACACATGGTATGCCTTTCCTATCGACCAATTAGATCTGACCCAAACCTTTATAAGACATGTTATGCCTTTTCCTATCGACCAATTAGATCTGACCCAAACCAAGACGGTCAGATAACCTTCCATTCTAACCATAATTAGTGATATATATAATTATAGAACATCCAAATGAACCTTAATAACGAGATATTTTATGTATTATATGAGTGTAATAATTATATTGTGCAACGATCACATCCCCAGAAGGTGCTTGCATGTACAGTATGTGGTTTGTCATACTTTTATTATATTTTGTAATTTTCTATATGCATCGTTGCATTACCAGTCAATCAATCAGCAATCGATGGAACCCATCTGCAAAAAGGGGGGGGGGGGGGCCCTCCTCTTCCGGTGGTGCATCTTTGTTTTCATTCCACCTTGTTGTAACGGGAGTTGGTGACAGATTAGTCTGTTTTGAGACTAGAGATTACCAAGGAATTAATTTCTCTTTGCATAAAATCATGCAAAATATTTCAGAATTTGGGAGCATACAAAAGGTCAAAACTGCTTTGTATTTAAATAGTGTGTGTAGTTGAAGAGAAGACTAGAGGCTACTCACGGAAATATACTTGGTGATAGATGTATACATTTGTCATTTTCATTTTCAATCAGATCCAATTATACATTTGGTTCTAGGTTAATTATCCTGGTGCTTTTTCAGTTCCAGGCCGCGGCTTCTGGTTTAGGCTAATATTCTTCACGTTACAGTAGGCTATAGTTATTTTTATTTTAACTTTGTTTTTCCATTTCAGTTTATCTCCAAAATGTGCTTTGTGGGTTCATTGTTCAACAACAATGAAAAAGTCAAAGTTAATGCTTCTAAGAGCACTCCTCTGCATGTCTTAGGGCCGATTCATACTCCTATTTTACCGCTGTTTCGGCGCTGTAGTGCCGAAATGATTTTGGCTCGTCAGACATTTTCAGTAGCACCGAAGAGACGACTTTAGGACGGTACCCGCCCCCCCGAACCTCAAATGACGTCACATTGTAGGCTCTACAGAGCCAAATGACGTCACATTGTAGGCTCTACAGCGCCGAACGGACTTTTATTCGGCTCTAAAATAGGAGTATGAATCGGCCCTTATAGAATGCATGGCGAGGTGAGGAGGAGAGGATATTTGAATCAGTTTTGAATCGTGTCCAAGAGGCAGCTACAGTATACTATAGTCAAATAATGCTCCCGGTGCAAAGTGCTATTTTCATATAACTTGTAAAAAAAACATGTGTTTTATGAGAGTGGAAGACCCTGGACGAACGTGAAATCTGGATTGTGGCAATCAGCCGTACTGTATTTATAATATGCCAGTCTGGAGAGCAGTGAATACTAATTAAATAGTATGCATGTGTGTGACTCTGACTCAGTCCTGACCACGTTTCGCTCAGTTTCTCCCCCTTCCTTCCCCCTCCCCAGTACAGAACTTTATGTTTGGGCCATTGTCCTTTGTTATAGAAAGCTCTAGGATGTAGGTCACTGGGTCAGTGTGTTGGACATCCATATAGTACGTATACTACAAACCAGCTCGGCCACAGACTGTCATCTCTGTCGGCTGGGGAGACTTTTCAAGGATTTAGGCCTGATGTCGAAATTAAAAAAATGTCTTCTAAAGTTTTCTGAAATACCTATACCGGTATGTTTCTGTATCAGTGGTGCTCAATATTTCATGTCAAGGACCCCAAAGATTATATGTAATTTACCACCGACCCCCCCCATCTGAAAATCTGTTGTTGCAGTGACTCCCTCAGAAGCATTTTCACGATTTTTCAAAAAAATAGCAGACCTACAAGCTATGAGCTTGTAGATCTGCTATTTTTCAATAGCTAAAGTATAACATGATGCTAGAAACACTATAAAGGGGTTCCCGCCCGGAATGGGTTAAATTAAAAGACATTTCATGCTGAAAATAGCAGAGCTACAAGTTCGCAGTGCGTGGCGGGTGCTACGCACTGTGAGCTTGTACGTCTGCTATTTTCGGACTGTGACACTGACTGTCATGCGATGAATTACGAATCTGGCTTATAGCCACCCCCAAAACAGAAAGAAATGCTGGTGGTATAAATCCTGCTGTATATTTAGAATATATACACCCCATGGATACTGGGACAGTAACATATTTACCACTGTTGTGGTAGAATATAATATTTATTTTGCTATTTTATGTGATGTTATGTGAACATTGGATAAATTAAACTCCATGATTCTTACTCTGCCAATTTTCTTTGCCTATACTAGGTTTGTGTTTAACAGATTTGTTTCAGGTTCAAGTGCAACGAAGTTAAAACGGCTTTGACTTGTATGTAATAATATACTTCAAATTAGTTAAGGCCTGATATGTCACACAATTAAGTGTGGACGTGTCACCCCCTCCCCCCACCCTCCCATGCAAACCACAGAAATGTTGTTGATGAATTATTTAGATATGGTTTTAAAGAGCATTCCAAAGAATCATTGAGTGATTATATTGAAAAGGAAATAACACAAATGTCAGTGTGTAAAACTACCCATCACTGTGTTTGGAGTTTCCAGACCAGGTTCCACATAATTCCGGGAATAATTTTGTTTTCATTCTACTGATGAAAATGCATGCAGTACATAAGTAATATTTTCCTATACATGCACTTCAGCATCTAGTATTTATTTCATTTTTGTAGAAAAGATAAATAACAGCCTCATGAAAATGAAAGATTATTTTGTATATCTGCAATGACTGAACATTATGCCAAATAAAACAAATGTTTTGCCAAAAGTCATCGTTTATTTTACTCGCATATA
The DNA here is from genome assembly GCF_963924005.1 of Protomyctophum bolini. Taxonomy (NCBI): domain Eukaryota; kingdom Metazoa; phylum Chordata; class Actinopteri; order Myctophiformes; family Myctophidae; genus Protomyctophum; species Protomyctophum bolini. The sequence continues at coordinate 3,566,689 of NC_137863.1, read as the reverse complement.
GCCTAACAATGTAATATCACACACACACACACACACGCTGAGGAGGCCATGGTTCTCAGCAGGAAACCGGTGGATTGTGCAGTCCGGGTAGGGAATGAGGCATTACCCCAGGTGAAGGAGTTTAAGTATCTCGGGGTCTTGTTCACGCACGAGTGAGGGGAGGACGGAGAAGGAGATCAGCCGGAGAATCGGAGCGGCAGGGGCGGTTTTGCGGCAAAGCTCTCTGTCTACCGAACAATCTTTGTTCGGGCGTCTCCCTAGGGAGGTCCTCGAGACCCCGGGGCAGACCAAGGCACAGTTGGAGGAAACACATCGACTCACTGGCCTTGGAACGTCTCAGGATCCCCTCACTAATGTTGCTCTGGAGAGGGAAGTCTGGAGCTCTCTGGTGGAGCTGTTGCCCCCGCGACCCGACTACGGATAAGTGGTTGAAGATGGATGGATGGATGGACACACACACACACACACACACACACACACACACACACACACACACACACACACACACACACACTCTCTCTCTCTCTCTCTCTCTCTCTCTCTCTATTAACAATGCTCTATGAATGCACATTGTTCACAATGGGGGGGGGAAAGTTTAAAATGTAAATCATGGTTAGAAATGAGTTTTTAACATTTAAAAACATGGATTGAGTAGCTAGAAATGTTTATTTTTTTAAAAAGAACAGGGACAGACATATTTTAAGTTTTAAATGTAAAACAGGGCAATGAGCCCCACTTCTCCCCACAAGTGCCCACTTCTCCAGCTGCATGTGTGACAACAAACTATTTATAGGTCGTTTCACATAAAAGACCGTTTATGATTATGTCCTCATACTGCGGCAAAAAGGGGGGTCTCGGCATGATTTCCTTGTATCAACCCAATATATATTTCTATTTTTTTGTAAATATTTATCATCTTATGAATTATTGTGAATTATTGGAGAATTGAGCCTTCGGGTCCTGAATAATTTCTGGCATTCTCCACGGCCACCTATAAATTTACGCCGCGCCGTACGACAGTGTCGAAAACAGCCGATCTACAAGCTCACAGCGCGTCGCCTCGGCGACCCACTGTGAGCTTTTATATCGGCTGTTTTCGGCCACCGCGACACCGTTGCTACGTCACCACATTTTTACGTGGTGTGTGTGCGTGTGTGTGTGTGATGGAACGCTGGATGAAATGGTGTGTACATGAGCTGTGGTTGTTTGGTTCAGGCACTACTAAAGATATATGTAAGTATAAGTTAAAATGGAACGTTTTACACTTTGAAATGAGGGATTTTCAAATGCTTTTTATTTAGAGCATTCTACACTAGCAAAGCTCTACTCACTGTGAGTGTCGTTGCTGCCATTAGTCCAATAATTGCATGTTTTACTTTTATTCCATGTAAATAATGCCCTGACATGTTTTAAAATTCAGATCGCATGATCATGAGGGAACCTGCAGTGCTCTTCTTTCGGTGTGTGACGCTTCTGTATGTCCTCGCGGGTCTCCCAGTCCAAGAAGGTGCCAGGCAAGGACAGGATATCAAATGTGGAGGTACTATTATAGAGAATGAATCAAATGATCTAGATAAGATTCATAGCATAGCATACAGCATACGTTACTTTACCTCATCATACAACCAACCTATGGCTGCCACACATACACACAGTAGGCCTGTATGAGTCAGTCACCCACCATACAAATCAGTGGTTTGAAATATTCACATTTGAACTGGGACCCCCCCTAAATAAATAAATAAATAAATAAACAAACAAACAGATTTAGAAGTGGGGACCCAGCCTGACCCTGACAAGCATTTGAAATGAATGTAGGAGTTGAGGCATTCCTACTTGTAGGAGGAGGGGACCGGACAGGAGGCATCCCACAGAGCCTATAGTCCCTCCACATGCCTGAATAGTACCTCAGTCATAGTAGTTCCGGAGTGGTTCCAACGGATTGTGTGGCCCTGGTCTTTCCCTAGTAGTGGGTCTGATCGAGGGTATAGCTACTGGGACGTAAGACGGGACTTGATGATCACCCGGGCTGGGTCACCTGAGTATGTTCGTGAGACCCGGCCGAAACCCCGATGACCTCGGGATACATCACTGAGGATACGTCCCAGGTGATGACCTTGGGATACATCACTGAGGATACGTCCCAGGTGATGACCTTGGGATACATCACTGAGGATACGTCCCAGGTGATGACCTCATGATACATCACTGAGGATACGTCCCAGGTGATGACCTCATGATACATCACTGAGGATACGTCCCAGGTGATGACCTCGGGATACATCACTGAGGATACGTCCCAGGTGATGACCTCGGGATACATCACTGAGGATACGTCCCAGGTGATGACCTCGGGATACATCACTGAGGATACGTCCCAGGTGATGACCATCATGGGATACATCACTGAGGATACGTCCCAGGTGATGACCTCATGATACATCACTGAGGATACGTCCCAGGTGATGACCTCAGGATACATCACTGAGGATACGTCCCAGGTGATGACCATCATGGGATACATCACTGAGGATACGTCCCAGGTGATGACCTCAGGATACATCACTGAGGATACGTCCCAGGTGATGACCATCATGGGATACATCACTGAGGATACGTCCCAGGTGATGACCATCATGGGATACATCACTGAGGATACGTCCCAGGTGATGACCTCGGGATACATCACTGAGGATACGTCCCAGGTGATGACCTTGGGATACATCACTGAGGATACGTCCCAGGTGATGACCTTGGGATACATCACTGAGGATACGTCCCAGGTGATGACTTCAGGATACATCACTGAGGATACGTCCCAGGTGATGACCTTGGGATACATCACTGAGGATACGTCCCAGGTGATGACCTTGGGATACATCACTGAGGATACGTCCCAGGTGATGACCTCATGATACATCACTGAGGATACGTCCCAGGTGATGACCTCATGATACATCACTGAGGATACGTCCCAGGTGATGACCTTGGGATACATCACTGAGGATACGTCCCAGGTGATGACCTTGCGATACATCACTGAGGATACGTCCCAGGTGATGACTTCAGGATACATCACTGAGGATACGTCCCAGGTGATGACCTTGGGATACATCACTGAGGATACGTCCCAGGTGATGACCTTGGGATACATCACTGAGGAATACGTCCCAGGTGCATCCATGCCATGTATTTTCGTTCTGGACCAGAGCTAGGCATTCCATGTTGTTTCACTGATGAATGTTCCACTGATGAACATTTGGCCAATATTTGACCCGTTTTTATTTTTGTTATTGAAAAGATCTTAAATGTAGAGATGCACAATATTGAAATGACCAATATCCCATCTCTGATTATGGAAGAATAATATGGAACAGTGGAATATCTGCAGTGTGCATAAATATATACTATAGAGTTCTATGTCTGCATAAAATGCTATCTAAGTTGAGCCTTTGCATACAGTGCGCCTGTAAGGTCATCGAGGCTAGGGCAAGTGCTACGGGCTACGATGGAGTCTGAAGGTTGGGAGTGATGCTGCACTTCTGATTGCAATGGGAAGTGCATTGGCCTATATATATATAATGGTCTGGAGACTGTGCACTTCCTCTCCTCCTATCATACAGTGATGTAAATAGATTTTCAATGTAATGGGTCGGTCCCAGGGCCCAGGGGTGGTCTTTTAGATGGGTCCCAGGGCCCAGGGGTGGTCTTTTAGATGGGTCCCAGGAGGACCCAGGGGTGGTCTTTTAGATGGGTCCCAGGGCCCAGGGGTGGTCTTTTAGATGGGTCCCAGGAGGACCCAGGGGTGGTCTTTTAGATGGGTCCCAGGGCCCAGGGGTGGTCTTTTAGATGGGTCCCAGGGCCCAGGGGTGGTCTTTTAGATGGGTCCCAGGAGGACCCAGGGGTGGTCTTTTAGATGGGTCCCAGGAGGCCCAGGGGTGGTCTTTTAGATGGGTCCCAGGAGGGCCCAGGGGTGGTCTTTTAGATGGGTCCCAGGAGGACCAGGGGTGGTCTTTTAGATGGGTCCCAGGGCCCAGGGGTGGTCTTTTAGATGGGTCCCAGGGCCCAGGGGTGGTCTTTTAGATGGGTCCCAGGAGGACCCAGGGGTGGTCTTTTAGATGGGTCCCAGGGCGGGGTGGTCTTTTAGAGGGGTCCCAGGGCCCAGGGGTGGTCTTTTAGATGGGTCCCAGGGCCCAGGGGTGGTCTTTTAGATGGGTCCCACTAGGACCCAGGGGTGGTCTTTTAGATGGGTCCCAGGGCCCAGGGGTGGTCTTTTAGATGGGGCCCAGGGGTGGTCTTTTAGATGGGGCCCAGGGCGGGGTGGTCTTTTAGAGGGGTCCCAGGGCCCAGGGGTGGTCTTTTAGATGGGTCCCAGGAGGGCCCAGGCGTGGTCTTTTAGATGGGTCCCAGGAGGACCCAGGGGTGGTCTTTTAGAGAGGTCCCAGGGCCCAGGGGTGGTCTTTTAGAGGGGTCCCAGGAGACCACCCCTAGAGATGAGATGGACTGTAATGTGTTTCAGCCTGCAGAGCCCTAGTAGATGAGATGGTACTGTAATGTGTTTCAGCCTGCAGAGCCCTAGTAGATGAGATGGACTGTAATGTGTTTCAGCCTGCAGAGCCCTAGTAGATGAGATGGACTGTAATGTGTTTCAGCCTGCAGAGCCCTAGTAGATGAGATGGTACTGTAATGTGTTTCAGCCTGCAGAGCCCTAGTAGATGAGATGGTACTGTAATGTGTTTCAGCCTGCAGAGCCCTAGTAGATGAGATGGACTGTAATGTGTTTCAGCCTGCAGAGCCCTAGTAGATGAGATGGACTGTAATGTGTTTCAGCCTGCAGAGCCCTAGTAGATGAGATGGACTGTAATGTGTTTCAGCCTGCAGAGCCCTAGTAGATGAGATGGACTGTAATGTGTTTCAGCCTGCAGAGCCCTGGTAGATGAGATGGACTGTAATGTGTTTCAGCCTGCAGAGCCCTGGTAGATGAGATGGACTGTAATGTGTTTCAGCCTGCAGAGCCCTAGTAGATGAGATGGACTGTAATGTGTTTCAGCCTGCAGAGCCCTAGTAGATGAGATGGACTGCAATGTGTTTCAGCCTGCAGAGCCCTGGTAGATGAGATGGACTGTAATGTGTTTCAGCCTGCAGAGCCCTGGTAGATGAGATGGACTGTAATGTGTTTCAGCCTGCAGAGCCCTAGTAGATGAGATGGACTGTAATGTGTTTCAGCCTGCAGAGCCCTAGTAGATGAGATGGACTGTAATGTGTTTCAGCCTGCAGAGCCCTCGTAGATGAGATGGACTGTAATGTGTTTCAGCCTGCAGAGCCCTAGTAGATGAGATGGACTGTAATGTGTTTCAGCCTGCAGAGCCCTAGTAGATGAGATGGACTGTAATGTGTTTCAGCCTGCAGAGCCCTAGTAGATGAGATGGACTGGGCCATCTCACAGATAGACCCAAAGAAGATGATCCAGACCGGCTCGTTCAGGATCAACCCCGACGGCAGCCAGTCCATTCGAGAGGTGAGACATGGTTTATTTATTTTTCATCTTCTTTCTCACAGAATCGAGTGTTTTATGGTCATGCTTCATCAGACAGGACTACCCCAGCAGCAGCACAATGACTGTGATGCTCTTATTAAGACATTTTGCTGGGGACCCCCTGGAACCCCATCAAGGACCCCCTGGACCTTTGGACCACTGCCCTAACTGACCCCACTTTGGGGAACCAATGATACATGTGTCATTCCTACTACTGATAACAGCATGATGCTGTTGTTTATGTCGAATGTCATGTGTGGAACCCAGGAAGATTAGCTGCTGCTATGCACCAACTAATGGGGATCCTAATAAAACTCTAAACACCTACCAGGTTCCTCTGGCCCGCTCGGAGGGGCACCTCCTGGAGCTGATGGAGGAGGTGTGTGAGAGGATGCAGGACTACGGGGAGATGGTGGACCCCACCGAGAGCAGCAGGTCCATCTACGTCAGGGTGACGTCACGGAGCGGAGAGCCCATGGACCTCTCGGAGGCCAAGCTGGACAGCAGAGTCACGTCCAGTTTGAAGTTCGCTGTAAGTACTGACTCGACTCACTCTGTATGTTTCTAATAGATAGAGCGTCGCAGTCCTGCCCCCTTTCATGACGACGCCAGGCCCAGGAAATAGTTACCAATGCATTTCTTTTTCATTTCAAAACTTATTTATTTAACCCATTTTGACCTGGGAACGATTCTGCAAATGTCTTCTAAATCCTGACTGTTTTCTTGAAAAAGCAGTTTTTCTATGTCAGTCGTTCTCAAACACTTTCATGTCACTTTAAATAAATACTTCATTTTCACCATAGGCGATTCCAAAAGTATTTATTTAAAGACGGTTACGCCGCGGACAAAGCCAACTCGGATCGTGACAAATCATGACAATGAATACAATATTTTGGGCCGATAAAATCATTAGAAAGAAGAAAATAAAGGCAGGAGACAACACTATTTGTTTTGTTTTTCTTCTTACTAATTATTTGATCGGCCCAAAACATTGTGTTCATTGTCATGATTTGTCACGATCCGAGTTGGCTTTGTCCGCGGCGTAACCGTCTTTAAATAAATACTTTTGGAATCGCCTATGGTGAAAATTAATGGAGAACCATTTCCTGGGCCACTCGTTGTTCTGCAATAGAGCGACGCTCTATTGCAGTTCATCACTGATATTGAACGTGAATATATTATATATATTGCGTGGAGGACGTGTGAAAATATATCAGTTCAGAATAAATAGATTCTGTGTCGAGAGCTCACTTTTGTCAAAATGCATGTCCTCGCAACAGAATGATACGATTCATGTTAAATATCTGCAAGTATTTTGTTGTTATTCCTCAGTTAAATACAATTCAGACACCCACGTAAAGTCGTAAACATGTCTGGTGCTGAGCACAGCGTTGGGCATTAATTCTTAGCCCCCTAAGTGCAAGAAAGAATTCATTATTTTGTCTAATCTCGATCTCGATACTAGCTAAATAATAAATCCCTTGTCAATATTGTTAGGGGCACAAAACTAACCCTAAGCTCTCTTGTCGGTCGTCGTGTGTGTGTATAGTACTGTACATGCACTGCAAATGTCTCTGTGTGCCGGTGTACAGTCACATGCATGTACTATACAGTACCTCCTGGCCATGCTCGGAGCACGCTTTGCATAATCTTTAGTAACTGCACACCATCATCGACCTGCTTTCCTTTACTCAGTGGCTTGTTGGGATGTAATGAGGTGGCTTGAGAATGTACACAACACAAATATACTAGTGAATCATTTGTTGTCGCAATGTAGACGGCACAATAATTGCATTGTATATAGTCTCAGCACTTCATAGTACATAATATGTATAGCATAGTATAGTTTATATGTACTGTATATAGTGTCATTATGAAGATATGTTCTAGTTACGTTCTTAGCTTACGCATGTTTCATGATTAATGCTTTTTATATAATGTGATGTGTTCCCATGCTTTTTTGTTTTTGCCTAATGTAAGTCGCTCTGGATTAAGAGCGTCTGATAAATGCCTAAATTGTAAATTGTAATGCCTAAACGCAACGTGTCCTGACTCTGCACCCCAGTGTGAGACCATCGCAGAGCAGCACGAAGATGAACTCATCGAATTCTTTGGTCACGAGACGGAGAACGTCAAAGACAAGCTTTGCAGCCAGAGGACAGGTATGTACTTTACTGTACTGTACGTGAGGACAGGTATGTACTTTACTGTACTGTACATGAGGACAGGTGTGTACTTTACTGAGGACAGGTGTGTACTTTACTTTACTTTACATGAGGACAGGTGTGTACTTTACTCAGCATGAGGACAGGTGTGTACTTTACTTTACTTTACATGAGGACAGGTGTGTACTTTACTTTACTTTACATGAGGACAGGTGTGTACTTTACTCAGCATGAGGACAGGTGTGTACTTTACTTTACTTTACATGAGGACAGGTGTGTACTTTACTTTACTTTACATGAGGACAGGTGTGTACTTTACTCAGCATGAGGACAGGTGTGTACTTTACTTTACTTTACATGAGGACAGGTGTGTACTTTACTTTACTTTACATGAGGACAGGTGTGTACTTTACTTTACTTTACATGAGGACAGGTGTGTACTTTACTTTACTTTACATGAGGACAGGTGTGTACTTTACTTTACTTTACATGAGGACAGGTGTGTACTTTACTCAGCATGAGGACAGGTGTGTACTTTACTTTACTTTACATGAGGACAGGTGTGTACTTTACTCAGCATGAGGACAGGTGTGTACTTTACTTTACTTTACATGAGGACAGGTGTGTACTTTACTCAGCATGAGGACAGGTGTGTACTTTACTCAGCATGAGGACAGGTGTGTACTTTACTTTACTTTACATGAGGACAGGTGTGTACTTTACTCAGCATGAGGACAGGTGTGTACTTTACTCAGCATGAGGACAGGTGTGTACTTTACTCAGCATGAGGACAGGTGTGTACTTTACTCAGCATGAGGACAGGTGTGTACTTTACTTTACTTTACATGAGGACAGGTGTGTACTTTACTTTACTTTACATGAGGACAGGTGTGTACTTTACTCAGCATGAGGACAGGTGTGTACTTTACTCAGCATGAGGACAGGTGTGTACTTTACTCAGCATGAGGACAGGTGTGTACTTTACTCAGCATGAGGACAGGTGTGTACTTTACTCAGCATGAGGACAGGTGTGTACTTTACTCGCTAAGTTCGCTAACCCTCGTCGTCACACAAGGCAGACATTTATTTTAAAGCTGCAATCCATAACTCTTTTAGGGATTAATTTAAAACATTATTTTAGGGGGGCACGGTGGCACAGTTGGTAGTGCTGTCGCCTCACAGCTAGAAGGTCCTGGGTTCGAATCCCGCTCGGGACGCTGTGGGTGCTGGTGGCATGTCCTCTCCTCCGCGTCATCAGTGCCCATATCCGAAGGCGGGGTTGGCGAAAGGGCCTTTCTGTGTGGAGTTTGCATGTTCTCCCCGTGTCCCCTAGGGTAGGTACCCTCACATGTTCTCCCCGTGTCCCCTAGGGTAGGTACCCTCACATGTTCTCCCCTAGGGTAGGTACCCTCACAAAAAACATGCAGTAATCCTGGTCTCTAAACTGCCTCCCCCTGGCCAGCCGGGGCGCCTGATGGAGGGGAAAGGAACTGGTTGGAATAACGTGTTCCTTCCACGCGCTACGTCCAACCAGGGAAACTCCCCCCTGTCATGTGTAAAGGAGCAACTTGGACACTCAGGCATGAAGGAAGCATGAGTTCAAGTCCGTTGCTCTCCCCTTGTCCCCCATATATGGGGACTAGGTTGGTGGAGGGTGTGTAGAGCCCAGGATCACATTAGATGATTGACACAGGGGTGAAAAATGGGTTACAAAAATCGTGGGATAAAATAAATATATATAAAAATAAAATAAAAAAACATTATTTTAATAATTAATCTGTATGGTACAAATATTATAACTAGCCCAACTGTGGAGGTCTCCCTGCTCTGCCCTGTTGAGATATTTAGAGATGCTGTGGTCGGGGGGGACACCTACTGGTCAATAAGAGGTATTGCATGAAACTCATGAAAATGATCAGCCTTCCCAAATAAAACCTGCATTTGGCGCTCACACGCTGCGGGACCCGGGTTTGACTCCTGGGTAGGGCGGCCGGGAACCCCTTCTGGTGTTTTAAGCATTATGTTATACTTTATTCATTGAAGAATAGCAGATCTACAAGCTCACGAGCTTGTAGGTTTGCTATTTTTGAAAATCGTGAAAATGTAGCGCAAATCATTGAATATATATATATATTCTTTCAGAGAGAACGTTTTTAACTCTTATCTTTGCCTCTGGAAGGTCTCTGGAACTACACATTTTCAGATGGGGCTCAATTACATATAGTTTTTGGGGTCCTTGACTTACCTTTAGGCCAGACAGCCTACAAAAAGGATGCTTTCTCTTTTTTTTTTTTAACATCTGTTTATTATAATTTTTGGCATAGAAGCATTTCAGTAATCATTAACGATAAAATGACAGATCGGACAAAAAATAGCAAAAAACATACAAACAAGAGACTTACAATAAAATGAGACAAAACATAACTCAAATAAAAAGACAAAAACAACAAGGCCGATGACTACACGGCACTCCGAGGACAGAAACAACATCACTATCAATTCTAAAAAACATTTCTGATGTGAAAAAGAAGACATATGCATACATGTGTACCCTCATAGAAAATACAAACATACATACAGTATACACATATCAAACATTAATTAGATGACATTACGGGGCAGAACTAACAAGCATCTCGATAATGGGCGACCAGGTTTTTTGAAAAAGGTGTTCCCTTTTTGACAAGGTGAATCTGATTTTCTCCATATGCAGCACTCCTCCCAGCTCCCTTAGCCACATGTCAACTGTCGGAGGTTTATCCGATTTCCAGGCCTGTAGTATTAATTTCCTAGCTAACAGTGTTGCGAGCGAGATGGCCTGTGCCTCGTATTTGTTTTGTACTTGATCTGGTTCCACCACACCGAAGAGTGCAACTAGAGGTGCCGGGGGGAAGTCTCTTTTATAAGCTTTAGCCAAGAAATCAAAGATTTCATTCCAGAAACGTTGCAATTTATGACATAGAAGGAACTGATGAGACAAATTCCCTTGTTCCGTTAAACATTTTCCACACATGGGAGAAGAATCTTTAAAGATTTTAATTTTTTTTAATTTTTTTAATTTAGTTGGGGAATAATGCAGCCTATGAACAATCTTAAATTGAATCAGCGAGTGCCTAACATTGATAGAGCTATGGTGAATGTTGGTGATACAATCCTCCCATACTCCATCTGAAATCTCTATGCCCAATTCTCTTTGCCAATTGTCCTTAAACAAGCTTGAGGATGGGTTAACCACGGTCAGCAAGGTGTCATAGAATTGAGAAACTGCACCTTTTTCAAAGGGCTCAGTGTTGAAGAAACTATCCAAGACTGGATGACTGGGTTGTTGTTCATATTGTGGGACATGCGTTCTAAGAAAATGTCTCAATTGCAAGTAACGGAAGAAATGTGATGATGGGAGCCGGAAGGATTCTCGTATTTGTTGAAAAGAGGCAAGATAACCTTTACCACGACCTTGATTAAAGTATACATTTCGAAGGTTCAGAATACCTTTCTCCTTCCATGACATAAAAACCGGGTCTGCCAGTCCCGGCTGAAAAGCCGGATTGGAACATATAGGAGAATCCAAATATATTTTAGGAGCAAAAGGATGCTTTCTCATTTGTGTTCATAAAGATAGCCTGATGAAGGCTGCATAGGCCGAAACGTTGCTGTTTCCCTGTAAATAAATGGTGGTCACTGCATTTGAAGACAGTGTGCGGTTGTTTTTCCTTGTTCAATTTTGGGGCACCGTACCCTCTCCAGTCTCCTACGCACCTGTCATTTGTAGGTGTGCAAAAGCTTTGCTTTTCAAGGGGTCCTTGACTTGAAAAACCTTAAGAACCCATCTGACATAGAAACATGTATTTATCAGAAAACTACTAATATCAAGACATTTTGTAGAAGTGTCAGGTCAAAATGGTTTTAACGTTATACGGATAATGCCGCTTGTTTAGCAACACGGCAACAGAAACCTGAACGAAATCGCGGTGAAACATTATTTGTAATAATTCACTGTTTTCTTTTTGTCATTTCTCGTTTTTCCTTGTTTGATTTCATACCTTGCAGATCTTTGCGACTACGCTCTAACGATCCCCCATGATGAGCTTTGATGTCGTCCCGCCGGCCCCGTCTTCTCAGCTGAGATGGGGACACTCTGTAACTCTGATAATAGTCGGTAACACTATTTTGTACCTGTGAGTGAGGATGGTGAAACTAAAGGTGCACAACGAGTCTTTAAACATGAATGAAAATCCACCCGGAAAACTGAACTGCATGCATTATTCCTCTGGTCTTCTGGAGGAGAGCTGGAACGATAGATCTGAGCCTTAGAACGACGACACAAGCTTCTCCGCCAGGCATCGAATTAATATTGGCTTAAAGCAGTTGGTTTTCAACCAGTGGTCCTTGAGGGGGTTCCAGGTGGTCCCCAGCTAAATGATATGAGTGTTGACCAAATAAATAATATGAAGAGTTGAAAACCACTGGCTCCTTTAAGCCCTAAGTCGTACAAGGTGGTTTATGTTTGAGTTCCAGCTGTTGATTTACTGTTGGCATTAATTACAGTACTGTTAAAACAAAGCTCACTTCTGTGCAAAACACTAAAGGGCAGCGAGTTTTGACTCATTTTCTGTGTCGCTCACCTGTCAATCTCCTAAAAAATGACTTCATTTTTGCGGATCCCCGCAGTGGATCGTTGGAGTAGAGTTGTTAATGTTTACAAATACTGTATTTATTGAGCTGTATACTTAGTGATTACAGGAATAAGTTATGCCGATGTCGTTTTCTGGATGGATTTTCTCTTTTGGGTAAAAAGTAGAAATTATCTGAAATTGTGCTCTGTTCAATAGTACTCAAGTCCTCCAATTTAAAACACTGCTTATGCTTAAAGGACAACCAAGGTTAATTTGTTTAGGTTGTTATTAGAGAAAGTAAAAGATTAGTGTTCTTTTTTTTTTTCATTTGCTTTCTTTCGTTTTAGGGATTTTAGCTGTTTTTGACAGGGGGTGTCTGGGGCATTCGAGCATGGGGCTAAATATGTATTATTTTACAAAATGTTATAGCGATTTCTTTCTTTTTTTTTATTATTTACTATAGTCCTACTAGACTCCAAGAAATTACATCTGGCCACAAAAGATCACGGAATCTACTGAATGTGAAGGTAGCCTACTGGGGGAATGTATAGGCTCAATATGCCAGTTTGACACATTCAGTAGATTCCTGTGATCTTTTGTGTCCAGATGTAATTTCTTGGAGTCTAGTAGGACTATAGTAAATAATGAAAAAATGTATCACTATAAAACTTTGTCAAAAAATACATATTTAGCCCCCCTGTCAAAAACAGCTAAAATCCCTAAAACGAAAGAAAGCCGCAAATGAAAAAGAAAATAATGCTCATCTTTTACTTTCTCTAACAACAACCTAAAACATGAACCTTGGTTGAAACAAACTAAAGTTGTCCTTTAACCCATTCTGAAACGGGAACCCATTTTGGTGATAGCATCGTGTTATGCTTTAGCTATTGAAAAATAGCAGATCTACAAGCTCATAGCGCGCCACCGAGTGGCGCGATACGAGCTTGTAGGTCTGCTATTTTTGAAAAAAAATCGAAGAACGATTTCTCTGGTCATCTGATCTCAGGTCAGAATGGGTTAATCAGACCAGTGTGTGTCCAGTGGAAACCTCGTATTAATCTGATCTCCGGTCAGAATGGGTTAAATAGACATGTTGTCACATGTGTATATATATCTGTGTAACAGAGCCGTTCATCATGCTGTACTATTGGAAGGAGAACAGTCCGGTATTTTTCTGTCTTTATTTTTGTACAATGGTTGAAATGCGTTTGCCTTATTGAATCCTTATTCTACTGAAACGTCCATTTTTATGAATCTTTGTATGAGATCTGCATTTGTTTCCTTGTATCTCTCACAATGGAATTTAAATATACTGTATTTGTACAACATCGTTCTGGGTGTATCTTGATCTTCTATGGTTTCTTTATAAACTTACGTACCACTCTTTAGTACACATTATTTAAGACTATTGGCCTCCACATTTGGCAGTTTATATTCATTGCATGTTTTCTGCAAACATGGGAAATCAGTGTGATTTAGTTTTTCTTAGCCTGCCAACTGAGAACCAAAATGGGGTGTAGAGATGTTGTACAGTTCTCCTTTCCCTCGACTCCCATTCGATCTCAACTGTGATCCCATGAAATGGATGACTTTTTACAGCCAAGAACCTGAAACAAAAACATTAACGAGAACAGCCGAAGTGGGTGAAATTCGACATTTATATTTGATGTAACACCTGACCTGCCACATTCTGTCATCTTTCTAGCATCAGGGCTAGTGTATTCTAATGCTCAAGAGGCATACGAATGCACTGTCCGCAACACACAAACTTAAGCATTTGTGAACAAATTTGACTGAGGGACTCCCATTGGGAATCATAGCTTCAAATTGACATTGGTTGTTCAGTTTGACCCACCAGTTTTGGAGATATGGCTTATAGAGTAATGTCTTGCAGAGAAACAGCGAGTTGAAAAAAACGGCTTGAAAGGTTCACTTCTGTGGTCTCTAACATTACACCTAGCTACATGTTTAAGCATTTATTTCATATTTTTCATGTCTATTTCAGCTCTGACACTAATTTCAGACATGCTCTAGCATGTGAAGAGTCTGCTTATGCTATTAACTCATTCTGGGGAAGAATTCTCCTATGGTGAAAAGGCTCTCAGTCAAATCTGGTCACATTATTTTATCAAGAACGCTTAAAAGAAAATCCATCAACATTGTATTTTATGATCGTCTTTGAGAAGTTATTTTAAAACAATCATGTCACGATATCTCTTAGAATGAAGTGATAGCTTTAAAGCGGTTTAGTGTTAATCCATTAATCTGTTTATTGTATTGGGGGGGGGGGGGGCACCACATCAGTAAACTGCATCAACTGAGATTGTCTTAATAATTACATTAGTAGAATTTGAAGAAGAAAAAAACCTTTCCATGAAGCACAGCAGATAATATGAAAGATCGATACAGAGTGTGTGGAACAAAAATATTAACAGCAGGACTTGCTACAAAATAGTCTTGGTCTGAGTTAATCTAGACATTTTAAATCTACAATTCAAATGCCTACTCACTGTACATGTCGAATATATAAACACTAAGTTTGTAGAACAATACAGTTAAGCAATGTATGAAAATGCCCTTGGTTAATTCATTGTTGGGTTCAGTTATTTGCTTTATTATTGAAAATCACATTGATGGGTTTTTTTCACCATCCCCTCAATCAGGTGATGGCCTCTAAAGACCTATTCATACTCTACTAGTTTTAGGTGATATGGTGACCACCGAAACGGTGGTTAGTAAAAAGAGTCTCTAAAGAGAGATGTGTTTGGGTGAGCGGTAAAGGCTCATTCATAGTCTAGGTTTTCGGTGGTGAGGTGACCACCGCTCCGGTGGTGAGCTGACCACCGGAGCTGAAATAACGTTGAGCGGTGGTGAGTAAAAACAGAGAGAAGGGCTGGAGCGGTGGCGGTGGTTTGCTCTTCACCGCGGCTCAGTGACGTCATGTTGTAGTTCGGTGGTCACCTCAGTGACGTCATGTTGTAGTTCGGTGGTCACCTCACCACCAAAAATCCAGACTATGAATGACGCTTAAGTCGCTTACCACCGCGGCTCAGTGACGTCATGTTGTAGTTTCAGTAAAAATGGAGATGTGTTTGGGTGAAGCGATGAGTCTCTTACCACCACAGCTCAGTGACGTCATGTTGTAGTTTTAGTAAATAACAGAGAGATGTGTTTGGGTGAGCGGTGAGTCTCTTACCACCACGGCTCAGTGATATCATGTTGTAGTTTTAGTAAAAACAGAGACATGTGTTTGGGTGAGAGGTGAGTCTCTTACCACCACGGCTCAGTGACGTCATGTTGTAGTTTCAGTAAAAACTGAGAGGTGTGTTTGGGTGAGCGGTGAGTCTCTTACCACCCCACCGCGGCTCAGTGACGTCATGTCGTTTTCGGTGGTCACCTATAATCACCTAAAAGGTGAGTATGATGAATAATCCTTTACACTCTTTTATCCCAGCAACCTTCCCCTTCATACTGCACCCGGCCCTATCTCTCACAGTGCAGTGGTTTTCAACCAGTGGTCCGGGGACCACCAGTGGTCCTTGAGGGGGCGTCCAGGTGGTCCCCAGCTAAATGATGGAGAGTCGGTAACCCAATAGTTAAATGATTGTTAAACATTCTCTGCATTACTTAATTTACAATAAGTCTACACAATTTGAGAATGTAGAAGATTATTTTTATTTTGATCAACAACAATATATTCTTTAGTTTTTGGGGTCTGAGAGGCTGAATGTCATCAAACACGGAATAAATAATGAACCTTTGATATGAAAAGGGTTGGAAACCACTGTCGTTTAGGGTTGGGATCCGGAATCGTTTTGAGTACATTTTATGTAAGAACTATACTTAGTATAAGCATGTCAAATTATCTGTACTTTTACTACCCCACTACATTTCAGAGGCAAATATTGTACTTTTACTACACTACAATTACTTGAAAACTTACTGGTTACTTTGTAGATTTTTGATTATTATTATTACAAAACATAAATTAACCACTCCAGCCCTATATACATTTTGGCCATTTGAAAAATAGCCGATCTACAAGCTCACAATGCATCGCGATGTGACACATTGTGTGAGCTTGTAGATCGGCTATTTTCAAAATATTTCTTTATACATTTGATAACGTGAAATTCTGCGTAACGAGTATACTTTCTACTTTTGTTACTTTAAAGTAAGATTTTGATGCCAATACTTTTGCACTTTTTTACATTTGAATTGCCAGACTTTTACTTAGTACTTAGTACATTACAGTATTGGTAGTACTTTTACTTATAAGTAAAACAAGTGAGTATACATTTTCCAGCACTGCATATTATGCAGTGCTGTATACTGGCCTATAGGCTCTAATCAGTACTGTAATCAGTACTGTATTCTGGCCTAGGCTACAGTATAATCAGTACTGTATACTGGCCTAGGATCAGTACTGTATTCTGGCCTAGGCTCTAGTAATCTGTACCGTATACTGTCCTAGGCTCTAGTAATCTGTACCGTATACTGTCCTAGGCTCTCTAATCTGTTTGGTCTTCCACCTCATGCTTCGTCTCCTCCGTCTGAGCACCAGATGATACGTGCTCCGTGACCTCCCCTTCCCCTTCTTCCTCCTCCTCTTCTTCCTCCTCTTCGTCGTCATCTACGACCACGGTGTCCCCGGAGCTGCAGGACAGCGTGTCGTCTTCGGCGCCTCCTCCTCCACACATGGACTCCTCGCTGCCTTTGGCCTCCTCCTCGACCGTCTGGTTCTGGTTCTGCTCCGTCAGCGTGACTCTCCTCTCCCGAGCCGCTTCCTTGTGGAGGATCCCTCCGGTGTGTCCCTCGAAGGACATGAGCACCTCCTTGAGGCCCTCGCTGTAGTGCAGCAGCATGTCCTCCGACTCCGACCTGAAGTCCACCTCCAGGTCCTCCAGGTCCAGCGAGGAGATGGACACGTCCTCCCCGGCGCTGTCCGGGTCCCACGTTCCCTCGCTCAGGCTCTCCTCCTCCTCGTTCTCCGAGTCGGGCGCCGTGTGCTTCCGGATGCGGTTCACGGCGTCCCACAAGGCCATGGGGTACTGGGGCTCCTCCACCGTGGGTTTAGCGGGTGGGGGACGACAGGAGGAGGAGGAGGAGGAAACGCCGTCACCTGGGAAAGGGCCTTGAGGGGACGTTATGACCAGGTGTGACGACGTGGCGTTTGATGATTCGGCGGAAAAGACAGGTGAGAAATGCGGGGATGATGTTTGAGGAAAGGGCGAGGAGGTTTCGGAGGTGTCGGAGGAGGAGAGGGCTTCATCGGGGTGAAGACACGGGTTCGACGTGGAAGGGAGGGAAGGCTGAGGCTCTGCCACAGTGACCCTAACCCTATCTGGGCCGTCTGAGCCTGAGGGCAGGTGAGAACAACGGTCAGAGGGTGGATGAGAACAACGGTCAGATGGTGGGTGGACGCACACACAAGGAGATCTGTCTTCCTCCTGACTCCGTTCTCGATCGCAGCTCTCGCAATTGAGTGTCTCGCTCGTGATTTCGCTCTCCTGCGAAGATTTCACCTCTATGTCAAGTGGACAGTATATAATAGACACGTTCGACGTCTGCTCCGAAACACCTGTGAGATCCTCCTCGTCCTCTGGTAGCCGACATTCAGTGACGTTACTCTCTCTCACGTCGACGGCCTCCTCCGACGGCTGCTGCCGTGACACCGTCTCCGTCACGTCTTCGAGGTGACATTCTGGCACGCTGTCGACCTCGTCGTGCGTCGCTTCATCGTCCACGTCATTCTCGCTCTTCTTGATGCACGAGTCCAGAAAGCACATGGCGGCTTCTGTTCCGCCCGACAGGTCGAGACTTTCAGGAGGGCTTTCTGCGGGGGAAACGGAACCGGGCCGTGAGGTCGGGAGGGATTCAGAACCCGGGAGAGAAGAAGTGAGATACGTTGTTTGAGTGAACGGACAGGTTTCTGAGCAGTCGTGGAGGGTTTCGGGGTGAAGACACACGTTGGCCGCGGAGGAGAGTGAAGTCAGCTCGGGTTGAATATCTGTAGTGGTGTCTGACTCACATGTATTTGACACAGACATCAACTCACTTGGGTGCATGACATCACCATCACCAGCAGAGGGAGACATTGTACAGTCCAGGGAGTCTGAGGGCAGAGGTGAGCAAACCTCACAGAGGTCAGAGGTCGGATGATGGGCACACTGAGTTATTACAACACGCTGTCTCTGTTCTTCATCTCGACTGCAAGACTCGGAAAGTAACTCTTCTGTCATGTTGCTTTCCAGCAAATATTTCACCTCTATTTCAGGTCGACAGTCAATGTGATTCTCACTGGACACAGGATCCTCCTCCTCCTCCCCATCTTCTGGGAGCTGACATTCAGTGACATGACTCTCTGTCATGTCTACGGCCTCCCCCTCCTCCTCCTCCCCCTCCTCCTCCTCCACTCGGCCACATGCTGACGTCTGCCGCTGTGACTCCTCTGTCACATCCTCCTCATCCTCACATTCATGGATGTCTTCGTCGTCCACCTCATTGTTTGTGATGATGTGCAACGTTTCATCTGCATCGTTCCAGCCAGCGGCGTCCCCTTCTTCGTCTTCCTCTGCTGAGCGAGCCTCTACGTCGACGTCAACGACGTCTGTACCACGATCTCTGGAAAGACATTCATCATCACCATCGTCGTCGTTATCGAGCCCGTTGCCCGTTATCTGTGTCATGTCTTCATTCTGGTCCTCAGAGTCTTCAGCTGGGTCGTCAGCGAGAGGTATTCCTAGGATCCTCTCGGCGCGCTCCTCCAGGGTCTCTCTGAGGGAAAGGGAGGGCATGAGGCTGTGAGGGGAAAGGAAATCACTCACTCCCTTTGTCTGGTGAAGCGCTTCTTCTGCCTCCGTGATAATGTCTACGTCTGCAGCCGGATGTCGGCCTATATCTGATCCAGGGTCAGTGTCGGGCCCTTCGTGCGTGTGAGCCGACGTCTCCTCCGCGGGCCGCTCTGGCGCTCCGTCCTCATGGCGTCGGTCATGTGATCCGGTGGACTCCGCCACGGCGGGAGCCTCCGTATCTAAGCGACTGTTTTCACCGAACATGGACAAGTAATGGACGTGGTCCTTCTGAGGAGGCGGGATCAGCTCCATCCTGACCACGACGCACGTGGTGTCGATGATGAGGAAGCCTCCGCTGCTCTCGGACTCGGTGTCTCGCTGGACCTCCAGCCTCCTGACCTCGATGTCCACGGGGTGTCCGCTGACGTTGAGGTCCTCTCCGTTACCCAGCAGCCCCCACTTCCCCTCCTGGACGGCGCTGGCTTTCAAAAGGGGGGGTGTCTCCGTTTTGACCCGGTCGGTGTAACCGGGCTCCCGCCACAGGGGGCCCGATTTGACCGACGACGGAGGCTGAGCTCTCCGTCTCCAAAATGCATCGTCCGCGTGGTCCTTTTCACTTTCCATCGCGTTCGATAATAAACGTCCTTGGTCGCCCTCCGTTGCGTTTCCCGTCCTGCTCCCTTCGATGCAGAGATCCGTGTCGGTTTGCGGCGGGGTGAAGTGCTGGGCGCCGAAGTCCACCTCGTCTGCCAGCTTGTGCACTCGGTCGATATCGCTGTAATCCTTAATTGGACCCCCAGAGACCCCCCCCGGTCCCGGGCTTTGAATATTCGCCGGTGTCGTTTTCGGCGTTTCCAGGGAGGGGTTCGACGACGACCCCGTGTCACATATTCGAGACACCAGGCAAAATATCGTCTGCCCGCCTCTCTTCCTGTTGGACCTGAGCGTCCGTCCCTCGGCGACCGCCGGCGATGATACGTCCTCGTTGGGTCTTACCTCGCGCTCCAACGGCTGCTGAACGGCTGTGACGCCGTCTGACTGCACAGAGGAGGCCGGAAGAGGGCTCGACCACAAACCGTCCGTCTCCTGTCTTTGATATCTGAGGTGTTCCGACACCTCTCTCGTAAACATCTCCTGTTCTCCTCCTTCCCTCGCTCCCGTCACGTCCACAGAGTGATCCTGCCTTCTGGGCGAGAGCTGAGAGCAGTAGGTCTGCTGCCGGTTGTTCCCTTCCTGCGCCGCCCAGCTGCCCGTGGACGACAACAACCTGTCGTAGTGAGGAGGAATCTCAGGCGGGTTCTTGTGCGGGCTGTCGTAAGGGGGCGGCGCCACGTAGCCCGGCGGCTGGCTGACCATCCTCCTCTGGTATCCGCCCGCCTGCTCCTGTTGTGCGTTCGCTGCGTACGTGGCGTTAGCGCTGGCCGCCGCGTACGTGGCATTAGCGCTGGCCGCGTACGTGGCGTGATGTTGTTGTGCCGCGTACTGCTGCTGCTGCTGCTGTCGTCCTGCTCCTTCCCTGTCCGCCCACTGGGCGAACTCCCGGGCGTTGGCCGCCTGGTGCAGCGCCGCCACGCGGCCGCTCCTCTCCAGGACCGCGGCGGCGGCGTTCTCCGACGCCCCCAGCCCCCCCACCACCGAGGCCCTCTTGGGGTCCGCCCCCCCCACCACGTGCCTCCTGCGGGGCAGCGAGTGGCTGTAGCGCGCCGCCCAGGCCTCCAGCTCGCGGTAGCTGCTGTCGCTCCTCTTGTTGGACGTCTCCTGGCGGTATGAGTGGTGGACGGGGTTGCAGCTCTCCCACCGCCGGCTGGGCCAGCCGCCGGGCGCCGCCGTACCGACCGCCGCCGCCAACGCCACGCGCTCGTAATCCCTCTCTCGCGCCGCTGCTGCCGCAGCCGCCGCCCTGCTGTGAGTCCCTCCTCCTCCTCCTCCTCCTCCCGCCAGCCATTCTCCTCTCTCCCGGTCCTCGTGCGGCGGGTACTCTCCAAAGTGCTGCAGCGGTCGGGGCTGGCTGTCTAGGATGAAGGGGAAGTGAGAGGAGGCCGGCGCCGTGGCCGCCGCCGTGGGCTCCGGCTCGGTCCAGTTGGTCTGGTAGTCCTGTAGAACTCCTCCGGTTCTGGAGCCTGGCACCGTCCACAGGCCCGGGTCCCGGCCTGGGCCCGGACCCGGACCCTGAGCCTGCTGCTGCTGCTGCTGCTGCTGCTGCTCACACAGGTACGACTGGAACTGGGTCGCTCGGTGTTTATCATGATATCTATGAAAGAGAAAAGGGTGATAGATTTACTAACACGGTAATAATAATACATTTTATTTATAGCCTATAGCACCTTTTTTACAAAGTGATTTGCAAAATAAAAGAGCGATGTACTAAAATTAACCCATTTAGACCGGATTTAAAAACATTCACTTTGAAAGAATATATATTCAAAGATTTACGCCACATTTTTACGATAAAAAAATAATAATAGCAGACCTACAATCTCGTAGCGCGCCACTCGGCGCGCTACGAGATTGTAGATCTGCTATTTTTCAATAGCTAAAGCATAACATACGGTAATGCTAACACCAAAAGGGGTTCCCGCCCAAAATACTGTAATACAAACTAATCTGGAAATTAAAATAAGACACTGAAATGTGTAACAAAAGTAAAATGATGCAGGAATGTGTGATCGTTCTTTTCATGTTTTATTTACGTATACCCATATATCCATAGACTATATTTTATATGGGTTTTCTATCTTTATATCTTTACTTACTGATCAATATTTAATTAACTTATTGAGTAAGTATAGTATAATATTCCCGTAATGCATCACACCAGAACCCTTCTTCACAACAAACAAGCATCGTAAAAACAAAAACAAACAAACAAACAAAAAATCAATTGAACCCATTAAAACCGGGAAAATAATCTGTCATTTTAGATTTGAACTATTATCATTTTATATTTGGCTACTCAAAAATATCAGATAAACAAGCAAGCTTGTAGTTGTAGATCTGCTATTTTTGAAAAATCTTGAAAATGCGGCGCAAATCATTGAATATATATTCTTTCAGAGCAAACATTTTTAACTCAAATCTTTGCTTCTGGGGGAGGGTCCCTCCCTGGGACAACATATTTTCAGATGGGGCTCGACGGCCAATTACATAATTATCATTTTTGGGATCCTTGACATGGAATATTGAGCACCACTGCATGATATAGAAACACGAGGTATTTCAGAAAACTGTCAGGATTTATAGAAGACATTCTTTTAAAATTTCGACGTCAGGCCTAAATGGGTTAAAACAGTTGCCCCCACCCCGCAGAGTTCACTGTGTTCTGAAATAGGTTTTCATTAGTATTGAACTCACGCATGTGCACAGTTTCGCCCAGGAACGGTACCGAATTTGGGATACGGAGGTGTCTGCCCTTGATTCTGAGCCCAGAATTCCTGCATCTTTTCGTCTAAAATTCACACTTCTGAAACATAAAGTGGAGGAAGAGGTCAAACTTTTATTTTTATTTTTTTATTATTTATTTTACAATGAATACTTTTTCAAAAAGATAAACTGACTGGCTTCGTTTCCTTTAAAATGATTTTCACATTTATATTGGAAAAGCAAAACACTTTGCACACATTTGTTTGTTCTATACTTTTGTTCAGTAATTATTAAGGTACAGACGCAGATATATATATATATATATTATATATATGTATGATATAGAGACATACCTTTGGCTGCTGTTTTCCAGATAATTGTCCTTGTTGTTGCTCGCGAGGTGTGAATGAACGATGATGTCCAAATGAAGCCAGACCACTTGTTTTAAAAAGTCAGTGTTTAGTCAAACCCCCTCCCCTCCCACTTCACTTGCACTGCACATCCGCACTGCCCTGTCTGTCTGTCTGTCGCTGCCAGACCAGCCTCCCTGTCTGTACTGCCCTGTCTGTCTGTCGCTGCCAGGCCAGCCTCCATGTCTGTACTGCCCTGTCTGTCGCGACAAATCGGTCAACATCACGCCAATAACCAAGAAAGTGTATTAAAGTATGTGTGACTAACGACACCTTGAGAATAGAGGCGATAAAGACCATATTGTCTTCTCGTCCTAAAAGTATTGGAAGGTCAACAATTTAACAAAGGACAGTACATGCTATAGATATCAGATTTGTTACACTAATAACAATAGGTGTACAGTAGTTTTACAAAGTGTTCCAATATTTCCCAAATGTTATGGATTTGACCTTTCCTTTCATCTGAATGACTGAAAGAGGTTATACTGTAAATTACATGGTAACCCAACTGCATGTATATCATCTTCCCAGAAACATATTTGACATATCTCAAAACAAAATCAAAGGATTCACTTGATGACATTTTCCATTGCACAGTAAATCCTTAGTGTTAATTTAACTAATTGGACCCTTTACAGGCCAATTTGGTTTAGTTTGTATACAAACTCCAGAGTTGCATTCATTTACTTAAAGTAAAATGTAATTGACCTAACTCTGAAGAGTGCACAAAATGGAACCACAAACAGAGAATTTTTTTGTACACTCTTCACAGTTAAATGTCCACAGCGGGTTTCCCTGTGCGGTCCGGCTGTCAGGACAGTCCCGGACAGGACAGTACAGCCAGCCCGTGGACTTAGAGCCCAGCGAGCGATGGCAGACAGACTGTGCATGTAGAGATAGGGATCTGTTGTTTTGTTGGCTGAATGGTAGCGCAGGGAGCGCGGGGCGGGTGGGGGGGTGGAGGGGCTCGCGTCCCTTTCTTTGGAACTCCCCAGCGTAACAAACAGGCTTTTCCGTTCTGAACAGAAACCCTGACCATCAGCAGACAGCAGGAGAGTAGAGGGATATGAAGCACACAGACAGCCGCGGTCCTCTAGAGCTGCAATCCTGTTGATGTTGACAGAATTCGCTTCGGCGCGGAAAAGGAATCATTAATCTTTCTGTTTTTTATCGATGGGACCCCCCGGATGTGACAGAAGGGGGGGGGGGGGGGATGTTTTCGCCCTGCCAACGACTAACGGTTAATTCGCCCAGTGGTTCTCAACCTGTTTCTGGACCAGGGCCCACTTGAGAGTCTGAAAAAGACGTCTGACCACTCAATCAACACATGGTAACCCAGTGCTCAGATGGGTGGTCAGTGTGTATTTTACCACTCACTCAACACATGGTAACCCAGTGCTCAGATGGGTGGTCAGATGTGTATTTTACCACTCACTCAACACATGGTAACCCAGTGCTCAGATGGGTGGTCAGTGTGTATTTTACCACTCACTCAACACATGGTAACCCAGTGCTCAGATGGGTGGTCAGATGTGTATTTTACCACTCACTCAACACATGGTAACCCAGTGCTCAGATGGGTGGTCAGATGTGTATTTTACCACTCACTCAACACATGGTAACCCAGTGCTCAGATGGGTGGTCAGATGTGTATTTTACCACTCACTCAACACATGGTAACCCAGTGGTCAGATGATGGGTGGTCAGTGTGTATTTTCAGAGTCTGTTTATTCTAATGATCCATCAATGGAGTTTCGGCTTGGATCAACTACAACTAATGTAGTTAGTTAATAAGCTGCTATTTAAAGGAGTATAAGTACGTAAGCCTTGTCGAGCCATGAGGCCCATTTAAAGGAGTAAGTGAGTAAGCCATGAGGCCCATGGGGGGCAGGAGCCTATCTCCTGTTTCCTTAGCGAGAGGCAGCTTGATGTACTATGTAGTATTTTGCAGCCCCCATGATGCCTTGAATTCATGGAGATTTATTTTTAAATAATTTCATCGCATTCCTATACGTATAAAGCCAAAATTGTGATGATTTCCCATCAAATTGATGGGGAATAAGTATTTTCTGGGGGTGAACTGCTTCTTTAACGTATTTTCTCAAGGAAATGTTCTTTTTTATAGCGCTCACAATAAAGGGCTTATTTGTGTGTTGGTCTGTTTGTATGTTTGGAGCACAGAATGGTTTGTAGCATGACCTATTGACCCCTGCAGATCAGCGGGGTCATTCACACACTGAACAGTCGGCTAATTGGGGTCAAACACACACACACACACACACACACACACAGAATCACTGGTGCAACCTACACTATATCTGCTAGCTCGCATAACCTACCGCTCTTGTAGTGCATCACATCTAGTGAGTGCATGGTGCAACTTCGTGTGGGGGGTCCCCCGGATGTTCCAGGGCCCCGGGAAAGCGCCCAGGGGGGCCGGGCCGATTCCAGCGAGCCGCCCCACGTCCGAAACTGTTGAGAAATGACAGAGTTACCGTGTGGGGGTCCGTCTACTCTACTCTACTGTAGTGGCACACGCGAAATCATCAGTTCATGTGTTTGTGTGTGTGTTAGGTTGCGCACAGGTGGTTGAAAACAACCATGCTATTTTCATGCTCATACCCAGGCAGGCACCCAGCCAGCCACACACATAGCTCCGTATAAGGGAGTGGTTGCACCGCTCAAAAAAATAAATAAAAGCTTATTTGATTCAAAACCATGATTCACATTTTGGATCGTGCGTGACCCTGCCCTGCTTACACACTACTAGGGACTGGCAACGTCATGGCCTCGAGTAATAATATGTATTTGTTGTTTTAAGATGAAATATAATAATTTGAATTGGTCAAACTAGCAATAGAATGTTCAGAAGCATCTTCCATAAACCCTAAGAAAATCCAAGCTTAGAGTTAGAGCCTCAATATGTGATGTCATTCAAGGTTAGAGCCTCAATATGTGATGTCATTCAAGGTTAGAGCCTCAATATGTGATGTCATTCAAGGTTAGAGCCTCAATATGTGATTTCATTCAAGGTTAAAGCCTCAATATGTGATGTCATTCAAGGTTAGAGCCTCAATATGTGATGTCATTCAAGGTTAGAGCCTCAATATGTGATGTCATTCAAGGTTAGAGCCTCAATATGTGATGTCATCAACTGGTTGGCTGTATAAACATATCCACACACACACACACACACAAACACACTAGACTCTAGAGAATATAATTGTGTGCGCTCTGATCAACAACCTTGTTGTGAGATTGTAGATCTGCTATTTTGGCAATTCATGAAGGACATTTAATTTACAAACTCATTAAAATCATAAAAAAGTAAGATACAAGGTTTCTGAAGGCACAGCTCAAAATATTTTATTTACAATTAAAGACTAGCAGCAAAAACTAGACCAGCAAAAAATATATAATTATAAAACATATTTTATATATTTTATATAAGTGCAGTGACTCTGAGATTGCAGAGTTCTCAATAGACTGATAAAGGTCTAATATTTTTTGTTTTTAGGCTGTCCTAAAATCTTTTCCATGCCAAGGATGACTCCCAAATTGACTCCCATTTGAAGAGAGATGCCAGGGACCCCCATAAGAGATTGTCAGTGATTGTCAACCATTTTATTTTCCAGAAGCCCCAGTTTGACATGCATTAGGCTATGGAACCCCATTTAGAGTCCATTTGGTTCCATGTGTACACTCGCAGAGTCACAGATCCAAAGTGTCATCTACAAGCTCCCGAGTGGCGCGCTACGAGCTTGTAGGTCTGCTATTTTTGAAAAATCGACTGACATTTTTAGAATCTGATCTCAGGTCAGAATGGGTTAATCAGACCAGTGTGTGTCCGAGTGGAAACCGAGCTACACTTCCTAACCATCTGCCCATTGTACCAAGACATCAGAGACATATACTTCCCACAGATTACAACCACACACGGAGATTTTGAAAACATGACCAATGACAAAAAACTCCCATATCTGCTGGGCGAAGTACAACAATGTGCAAACACAGCAGCAAGATTTGTGAGTTGCTGTGATAGGAGAAGGATATCAAATGGAACACAACCACCCTAAAGACTAATAATTGTGTATATTCCTGCACTATACCTGCATCGAGTTATCTTGGTACACAGAAGTTGATCTATTGAAGATTCTGACCTTCAAAGTACATAATTTTTGTTTTGATTGTATTGCTGTATTGTTGTATTGTTCTTTCTGCTTTGGCAATGTAAACGTATGTTTTCTCATGCCAATAAAGCCCTTTGAATTGAATTGAATTGAATTGAATTGTGTGTCCAGTGGAAACCTCGTATGAATCTGATCTCAGGTCAGAATGGGTTAAAGCGGTCAGTGCTCTATCTCCTGAGGGAGGCCCTGTAGATGTTGATGTTCTGTTTGGCGTCCCGTCCCGGTCCCCAGGGGGTCAGTCCCGGTCTCCAGGGGGTCAGTGCTCTCTCCTGAGGGATGCCCGGTAGATGTTAATGTTCTGTTTATGGCGTCCCGGTCCCCAGGGGGTCAGTCCCGGTCCCCAGGGGGTCAGTCCCGGTCCCCAGGGGGTCAGTCCCGGTCCCCAGGGGGTCAGTGCTCTCTCCTGAGGGAAGCCTTGTAGATGTTGATGTTCTGTTTGGCGTCCCGGTCCCCAGGGGGTCAGTGCTCTCTCCTCAGGGAGGCCTTGTAGATGTTAATGTTCTGTTTGGCGTCGCGCGCCACCAGCTCCACCAGGAACCTCCGGGGCAGGCAGTCCTGGTAGAACCCGGGCGTGCCGTGTTCCCGCCGCATCTTGGACGAGAGGTAGGCCACGGCGCCGGCCTTGTCACACAGGTGCGCCAGCGTGTCCAGCAGCAGCGGGTACGTCTCCGCCAGGTACACGATGTCGGCGCCCAGCACCACGTCCCAGACGTCGGAGGGGAAGCGCCGCTGGTCCCGCCCCCAGGACAGGGGGAGGACGGCGGGCGGGGCGCCGCACGGCCAGCCGGACGGCGGAGCGTTGGCCGAGACGTTGCTCTGGAGCTGGTCCACGGCCAGCGGGAGGTCCGTGAGGGTCACGTGGGCTCCTGGAAACCAGGAGGAAGACGGAAAGATGAATACTTTAAATTTAGGCCTGACGTCGAAATTATTTTTATGTTCAAACTTCAACCTCTACATCAGTGTTTCTCAATATTTCAAAACATGTTGTTCCAGGGACCCCCCATGAACCCCAGGGACCCCCCATGAACCCCAGGGACCCCCCATGAAGCAAAGATTTGAGTTAAAAACTGAAACTCTGAAAGAATATTATATTCAAAGATGTCAGGCACATTTTCACGATTTCTCAAAAAATAGCAGTTTTCGTTCATAGCGCGGCACTCGGTGCCGCGCTATGAGCTTGTAGATCTGCTATTTTTCAACAGCTAAAGCATAACATAAGTTAAAACACCAAAAGGGTGTCAACAGATTGCTATACAGATGATGACATCCGTTCTTACCCAGGCGTGCTGCCAGAATGCCAACTATGCCAGTCCCAGCTCCCAGTTCAATGACCCGCTTTCCTCTCAATTCAAACGACTGCTCCTCGAAATAGCGACACAAGTGTAGAGCCTACACACACACACACACACACACACACACACACACACACACACACACACACACACACACACACACACACACACACACACACACACACACACACACACACACATTCAATTTCAATTTTCAATTCAAAGGGCTTAATTTATTGGCATGAGAAAACATACGTTTACATTGCCAAAGCAGAAAGAACAATACAACAACAATACAGCAATACAATCAAAACAAGAATGATGTACATTTGAAAGTCAGAATCTTCAATAGATCAATTTCTATTTCACACACACACACACACACACACACACACACACACACACACACACACACACACACAATAACAAGCTATTATAAGAACACATGCATGGTAATCAAATACATAAAAATAGTAATCTAGGATCGTATACATAAGCTAAGAGCATGTCAATTTGTCGAATATCTATATAATGAACCTATACACTATAGAGTGCTGTGCTATGTCTAGCCTACATAAAATGCTATCTACACTGCAATTCTGATCACATCCATAGGGTTTCTCTCCACACGCACGCACACACACACACACACACACACACACACACACACTAAAATATAACCATGAACAACACTTGAGTGTAAATATTGAACAGTAAAGTGGTGTATAATAATGCAGTTGTAGAAGACAGACAGATTACATAGCCTAATAGTATTAAGTGATAATATTAAAGTTATCTTTACGGCGTCCCAAACCGGCGCAGCCACGCCGAGGTTGGCGCCGTACACCTGGCTGATCTTTAGCTCTTGACCGATGAACTTGTACATGCTGTCCTCCGAGAAGGTGTCCGCGAAGAGACCGACGTCGTCCACGGGGAACACACACTCTTCATCCCCTATCATTGTCATCATAAATAACTATCGGGACTCGATCGGGACTCGGGAGACCACAACAATAAGCAGACAGATAGCCAGTTTTGCAGCGTGGCAAGTTGGCAACAACAAGAAGATAAAGCATGTGTTGTGTTGCAAGACTGAATGGGATGGATGGTCCATTCACTGAGCATGCTGCGCATCCGGTCTGAGTGGACGGAGCGGAAACGGTGCGTATGTGTGCAGGAGAAATGACCGGAAACAGTAGGCGGGTTGTAGACAAGGAAACAGTGAATAGAAACCCAGGCAGGGTTGCCATGTCCGCTTATTATACGCGATGTTTGGCGTGTTATTTCTGAAAGGTTGCTTGTTACTGTTAGATGTAATGTAGTCATATAAACATGTAGTTGAGGGTTGCGTGTTTTGGGGCTTGTTTATTTTCACACTGCCAGACTGGATTACCAGCCAAGGTGCCTGGACCGCTGAGCCACGGCCCAGGCTTGGGGCTAATTGTTTCTAAAGTGTAGTTGCAGCTTGTATTGTTTCCTATAATGTTGTTGCGACCGCGGGTCACACAACCCAACCTTAACTATGGAATCTAGCATTTCCCGTCAGTGTGTTGGTTGGTTGGTCTCCCCAGGCAAGCCCCCCAGGCCATCGTGACATCACGTGACATCCAGCCCCCATATATGGTGCCTATAGGTCATCGTGACATCACGTGACATCATCAGGGAGTGGAATAGTAAGAGAGTGGCGACACGCTTTGATCTCGCCGCAAAGCGGGGTGCCTTTTATGGGTTATAGTTCCACACATTGGAACTATCCCATTGAGACAAAGTGGGGTGCCTGTGGGCTATAGTTCCAAACATTGGAACTATCCCATTGAGACAAAGCGGGGTGCCTGTGGGCTATAGTTCCAAACATTGGAACTATCCCATTGAGACAAAGCGGGGTGCCTGTGGGCTATAGTTCCAAACATTGGAACTATCCCATTGAGACAAAGCGGGGTGCCTGTGGGCTATAGTTCCACACATTGGAACTATCCCATTGATTCAAAGCGGGGTGCCTGTGGGCTATAGTTCCACACATTGGAACTATCCCATTGAGATAGAATGAGCACTTCCGCATTCCATTGTTACAATGGGAGTCAACGCTAGTGTCGTCACTCTCTTACTAGATTACTCTGGGTTATAGTAAATGCGACCTGCTGTCACAGTTAAGCCCCATATATGGAGATCCCTGATGTCATCAATTATTGGCCAGCAACTCTACATCTGACCTCAGATCTCCATATATGGAACCATATGTTGAGTTCCCCATCATTCCTCTTCCTCTTCCTGTCCTTTCAAACTCCAGACGGGCCTGCCCCAAAGTTTTTATTAGTGCTGTCGCAGTGTCGCGCCCGGCAGCCGGCGAAAACTAGAGTTCTCAACAGGCCGAAAATGAAGGCCCGGCCCTACCTGGGCCCTCATCAAACCCTGTACACTCACTTTGTATAGATCAAAAATAGTAGATACGTAATTATAGAACATTGATATGATGTTTTGTTTTCTCGTTTTGTGTTTTGTTTTGTTGTTTTTGTTGTTTTTTGTCTTGTTCCTGTTAACTGTATTGTTTGTTTTTGTTTTGTTTTCTCATTTTGTTTTGTTGTTTTTGTTGTTTTTTTTCTTTGTTCCTGTTAACTGTATTGTCCTGTCTGTCTTTGTTTTATGTTTATGTTTATGTTTGTTTGTTTTTGTTTTGTTTTCTTGTTTTTTTTCTCCCTTCTGTTTGCTTTGTTGTATTATTCTACCTATGAAAGCCATTTATCTGTTAGAAGGGTTAAGGCACTATAAGCTTAGGCTTCAGCCTAACACCTTTTTGTTCAATGTTTATTTTGCAACAACAAAAAAAGCAGGCACTGTATTGATTTGTCATAATGACCAAAATAAATAAACTCTACTCTACTCTAATGTCCCCGCTACCACCCTTAGATCTCCATATGCTGTATGGATCGAGCTGACCTGTTCTGACATTCCATATGTTGATCTAACCTCATCAAACCCTGTAGACAGACACTCAATACATGCTCCTTATATGGGAAGTAGGCTACAGAATTCATTCAGTGTTGATCTTTTATGCTTATTTATTTCACACAATCTGGCAACACTGAAACAGCGGAAAGTGTGGCCGTGGCCGTGACGTCCCTGTCCCTTCCCTTCCCTTCTAAAGTACAGCTCTTGTCTCCTGCTCCTTGGTTTCTCTCGCGATATTACCCACGAGTAAAGCTGGCTGTGGAGTGAAGACCATAGAGCCAGCTAGCATAAGCGAAGCTAAATCACTAGCTAATGTTTGTAAGAAATGTCTGCCAGCTAAAAGTCCGACATAAACGGTTCCTCTCCGGTCGGTCCTCATGAGAGAGCGTCCCGGTTGACAGAGAAATGGGGATCCTAGACATCACAGAGCAGGTGAGCCGTGCACACAGCTGCTATTCTGCTGTTACACTGTACCGTTGGCTACTAATGTAGCAGCCTGGTAATGTAACTGTTACTATAGTACAGTTACATGGTCTGGACATGTTACACCGCACTTTGTTCCCTTATAGCCTTCAGTGGGTTTTTTTTGTTGAGTATCCCACATTGTGTGTGTGTGTGTGTGTGTGTGTGTGTGCGAGAGAGTAATATCTGTGTGGTTCACTGTTGACATGTTTATATAATGAATATATGTCAGGGTCAGTTTTCATAGAAACTCTTCCTCCTTTTGATGAAAAACAGGATGTTATAGAGATGAGTAGATCTATTATTGAGTTATTGACAAACAGAGATTGATTGAATACTTTATTGGCAGAAATGTAATTAGTACAGTCGAACAGAAATGTAATCAGTACAGGGTACAGTCAGACAGAAATGTAATCAGTACAGGGTACAGTCAGACAGAAATGTAATCGGTACAGTCAGACAGAAATGTAATCAGTACAGGGTACAGTCAGACAGAAATGTAATCAGTACAGGGTACAGTCAGACAGAAATGTAATCAGTACAGAGTACAGTCAGACAGAAATGTAATCAGTACAGTCAGAGAGAAATGTAATCAGTACAGTCAGACAGAAATGTAATCAGTACAGTCAAACATAAATGTAATCAGTACAGTCAAACATAAATGTAATCAGTACAGTCAGACAGAAATGTAATCAGTACAGAGTATAGTCAGACAGAAATGTAATCAGTACAGTCAAACATAAATGTAATCAGTACAGGGTACAGTCAGACAGAAATGTAATCAGTACAGGGTACAGTCAGACAGAAATGTAATCAGTACAGGGTACAGTCAGACAGAAATGTAATCAGTACAGGGTACAGTCAGACAGAAATGTAATCAGTACAGGGTACAGTCAGACAGAAATGTAATCGGTACAGGGTACAGTCAGACAGAAATGTAATCAGTACAGGGTACAGTCAGACAGAAATGTAATCGGTACAGGGTACAGTCAGACAGTGACCACCGCACTACAACATGACGTCACTGAGGTGACCACCGAACTACAACATGACGTCACTGAGGTGACCACCGAACTACAACATGACGTCACTGAGGTGACCACCGAACTACAACATGACGTCACTGAGGTGACCACCGCACTACAACATGACGTCACTGAGCCGCGGTGAAGAGCAAACCACCGCCACCGCCCCAGCCCTTCTCTCTGTTTTTAAGGCCTATTCATAGTCTGGATTTTCGGTGGTGAGGTGACCACCGCTCCGGTGGTCACCTCACCACCGAAAATAACGTTGAGCGGTGGTGAGTAAAAACAGAGAGAAGAGCTGGAGCGGTGGCGGTGGTGGTGGTTTGCTCTTCACAGCGGCTTGTGACGTCATGTTGTAGTTCGGTGGTCACCCCACCACCGTAAATCCAGACTATGTATGAGCCTTTACTCACCACCGCTCAACGTTATTTCAGCTCCGGTGGTCACCTCACCACCGGAGCGGTGGTCACCTCACCACCGGAGCGGTGGTCACCTCACCACCGGAGCGGTGGTCACCTCACCACCGGAGCGGTGGTCACCTCACCACCGGAGCGGTGGTCACCTCACCACCGAAAATCCAGACTCTGAATGAGCCTTTATAGGTGACTAAAAATAACGTATTTAGCGTTCAATTAAGCTTTGCACTCACGTCAGGGACATCTTGTGCCCTAGGGAGACCCTTTGACATATATACCCTTACCCTGGCTTCCGTAAAATGTGCCCATTAGCCCCTCCCCTTACAACAGAGATAATAAATCATTGCTGTGATTGTAAATGTTTTGAAGATATATAGAGTTTTCTTGAGAGCAGAGACCAGATCGCACATAATAACTCCCAAATGTAGTTTGTAAAAAAATTAATAAATGGATGACTGCACATTTTTGTGTGACCTAAATTAAGATTTTTTTTTAAATATAATGGGTTGAATCTAGAGTTGCAATAGCCTAAGATTTAGACTCTCATAGATAGTATTTTATCGATTCTGACATTAACGTCAGCAAATCGATAAAACTAAGTCTAAAACTTAGGCTAGAGTTCCAACATGGTACCAACCACTACCCACCGCTGACCGCCCATTCATCCAAACAGAAAAGTCCTGTCTGATGGCTCGCTACGAGCTTGTATTGTAGGTCTGCTATTTTTGAAAAATCGAAGAACGGCTGACATGGAAACATAGCTTTTTCAGAAAACTGTCAGGATGTAGAATCTGATCTCGGGTCAAAATGGGTTTTTAAACCACGTTAAACTCACCAACATCGCAGCTGTACGGAAAGCTTGAGTAACAGTTATCCTCTTTCCATCTGTAAAGTGTTTCATATTATTATTGTAGTTACTGTTTGTTATAGTGACTTTGTGCTATAATACCGTGTTCTCGTGTGTGTGTGTGCTGTTGTGCCTTTGAGCCAAGCACTGTTGCTGACACCCATTTTGGACTGAGGTCGATTAAAAAGAAAAGGCTTCAAAATCCTATCATTTTTCGGAACAACCCATGTTTCTATGTCAGTAGTGGTGCTCAACCTTTTTCATGTCAAGGACCTCCCAGGTCTGCAAAAAAATAGCAGACCTACAAGCTCGTAGCGCGCCACTCGGTGGCGCGCTACGAGCTTGTAGATCTGCTATTTTTCAATAGCTGAAGCATAATAACATAATGCTTAAAACACCAAAAGGGGTTCCCGACCAAAATGTGTTAAAAGCAGCTGCCGGTTCCCGGGTCAATCAATAGGTGCTATACTCAGAGACGGGGGTCAAAAGGTCCTACTCATACGGACGGACAGACGGACACATTGCTGTGCATTGGAGACGGTGCTGCCACCGCTCAAAAATCCACTGTAGACATGTTATGAGCTATACTCTCTGTCAATACATTATAAATAAATCCACCGTAGACATGTTATGAGCTACTCTCTGTCAATACATTATAAATAAATCCACCATAGACATGTTATGAGCTACTCTCTGTCAATACATTATAAATAAATCCACCGTAGACATGTTATGAGCTACTCTCTGTCAATACATTATAAATAAATCCACCGTAGACATGTTATGAGCTATACTCTCTGTCAATACATTATAAATAAATCCACCGTAGACATGTTATGAGCTACTCTCTGTCAATACATTATAAATAAATCCACCGTAGACATGTTATGAGCTATACTCTCTGTCAATACATTATAAATAAATCCACCGTAGACATGTTATGAGCTACTCTCTGTCAATAAATGATAAATAAATCCACCGTAGACATGTTATGAGCTACTCTCTGTCAATACATTATAAATAAATCCACCATAGACATGTTATGAGCTACTCTCTGTCAATACATTATAAATAAATCCACCATAGACATGTTATGAGCTACTCTCTGTCAATACATTATAAATAAATCCACCGTAGACATGTTATGAGCTACTCTCTGTCAATACATTATAAATAAATCCACCGTAGACATGTTATGAGCTATACTCTCTGTCAATACATTATAAATAAATCCACCGTAGACATGTTATGAGCTACTCTCTGTCAATACATTATAAATAAATCCACCGTAGACATGTTATGAGCTATACTCTCTGTCAATAAATTATAAATGAATCCACCGTAGACATGTTATGAGCTACTCTCTGTCAATAAATGATAAATAAATCCACCGTAGACATGTTATGAGCTATACTCTCTGTCAATAAATTATAAATAAATCCACCATAGACATGTTATGAGCTATACTCTCTGTCAATAAATTATAAATAAATCCACCGTAGACATGTTATGAGCTATACTCTCTGTCAATAAATTATAAATAAATCCACCGTAGACATGTTATGAGCTATACTCTCTGTCAATACATTATAAATAAATCCACCGTAGACATGTTATGAGCTATACTCTCTGTCAATCAATTATAAATGAATCCACCGTAGACATGTTATGAGCTATACTCTCTGTCAATACATTATAAATAAATCCACCGTAGACATGTTATGAGCTATACTCTCTGTCAATACATTATAAATAAATCCACCGTAGACATGTTATGAGCTACTCTCTGTCAATACATTATAAATAAATCCACCATAGACATGTTATGAGCTACTCTCTGTCAATACATTATAAATAAATCCACCGTAGACATGTTATGAGCTACTCTCTGTCAATACATTATAAATAAATCCACTGTAGACATGTTATGAGCTACTCTCTGTCAATAAATTATAAATAAATCCACCGTAGACATGTTATGAGCTACTCTCTGTCAATACATTATAAATAAATCCACTGTAGACATGTTATGAGCTACTCTCTGTCAATAAATTATAAATAAATCCACCGTAGACATGTTATGAGCTACTCTCTGTCAATACATTATAAATAAATCCACCGTAGACATGTTATGAGCTACTCTCTGTCAATAAATTATAAATAAATCCACCGTAGACATGTTATGAGCTACTCTCTGTCAATAAATTATAAATAAATCCACCGTAGACATGTTATGAGCTACTCTCTGTCAATACATTATAAATAAATCCACCGTAGACATGTTATGAGCTACTCTCTGTCAATACATTATAAATAAATCCACCGTAGACATGTTATGAGCTATACTCTCTGTCAATAAATGATAAATAAATCCACTGTAGACATGTTATGAGCTATACTCTCTGTCAATACATTATAAATAAATCCACCATAGACATGTTATGAGCTATACTCTCTGTCAATACATTATAAATAAATCCACCGTAGACATGTTATGAGCTATACTCTCTGTCAATACATTATAAATAAATCCACCATAGACATGTTATGAGCTACTCTCTGTCAATAAATGATAAATAAATCCACCGTAGACATGTTATGAGCTACTCTCTGTCAATACATTATAAATAAATCCACCATAGACATGTTATGAGCTACTCTCTGTCAATACATTATAAATAAATCCACCGTAGACATGTTATGAGCTACTCTCTGTCAATAAATTATAAATAAATCCACCATAGACATGTTATGAGCTACTCTCTGTCAATAAATGATAAATAAATCCACCGTAGACATGTTATGAGCTACTCTCTGTCAATACATTATAAATAAATCCACCATAGACATGTTATGAGCTACTCTCTGTCAATACATTATAAATAAATCCACCGTAGACATGTTATGAGCTACTCTCTGTCAATACATTATAAATAAATCCACCATAGACATGTTATGAGCTACTCTCTGTCAATACATTATAAATAAATCCACTGTAGACATGTTATGAGCTACTCTCTGTCAATAAATGATAAATAAATCCACCGTAGACATGTTATGAGCTATACTCTCTGTCAATACATTATAAATAAATCCACCGTAGACATGTTATGAGCTACTCTCTGTCAATACATTATAAATAAATCCACCATAGACATGTTATGAGCTACTCTCTGTCAATACATTATAAATAAATCCACCATAGACATGTTATGAGCTACTCTCTGTCAATACATTATAAATAAATCCACTGTAGACATGTTATGAGCTACTCTCTGTCAATACATTATAAATAAATCCACCGTAGACATGTTATGAGCTACTCTCTGTCAATACATTATAAATAAATCCACTGTAGACATGTTATGAGCTATACTCTCTGTCAATACATTATAAATAAATCCACCGTAGACATGTTATGAGCTACTCTCTGTCAATACATTATAAATAAATCCACCGTAGACATGTTATGAGCTATACTCTCTGTCAATACATTATAAATAAATCCACCGTAGACATGTTATGAGCTATACTCTCTGTCAATACATTATAAATAAATCCACCGTAGACATGTTATGAGCTACTCTCTGTCAATAAATTATAAATAAATCCACCATAGACATGTTATGAGCTATACTCTCTGTCAATACATTATAAATAAATCCACCGTAGACATGTTATGAGCTATACTCTCTGTCAATAAATTATAAATAAATCCACCATAGACATGTTATGAGCTATACTCTCTGTCAATACATTATAAATAAATCCACCGTAGACATGTTATGAGCTACTCTCTGTCAATACATTATAAATAAATCCACCGTAGACATGTTATGAGCTATACTCTCTGTCAATACATTATAAATAAATCCACCGTAGACATGTTATGAGCTATACTCTCTGTCAATACATTATAAATAAATCCACAGTAGACATGTTATGAGCTATACTCTCTGTCAATACATTATAAATTAATCCACCGTAGACATGTTATGAGCTATACTCTCTGTCAATCAATTATAAATGAATCCACCGTAGACATGTTATGAGCTACTCTCTGTCAATAAATTCCTGTCAATAAAAGTGTTGTAGTTAGGAAGGGTTTTCAACAACGCAACATCCAGGTGGTATAGGGTGATTTCCAACGAGTGCTTCCAAACTAGGAAAAATGATCACCCATGCATGGATGCAAGTGTGGTTGCCGCAGTCGCTTACATACTAGGCCCCTCCTATGAAACAAACACTTTTCGTACGGCTGTAATGTTGGTGAGTTTAGCGTCGTTTAACCCATTTAGGCCTGACGTCGAAATAAAAATAAACGTTCGCTCTGAAAGAATATATACAGTACCTATTCAAAAATTTGTACCGCATTTTTTTTTACGATTTTTCAAAAATAGCAGACCTGCAAGTTCATAGCGCGCCACTCGGTGGTGCGCTATGAGCTTGTAGATCTGCTATTTTTCAATAGCTAAAGTATAACAGACTTTTCTGTTTGATACGTACCATTACATGGGCTGTCAATGAATGGCTGGTGTTGCTGCAACTCAATTATATAAAAAAATAAAATCTAGTGTTGCAAATTAAATTGCAGCTGTAAATGAATCATGCTTTATGCCAGCAGCACGAGAAGAGTCGAACCCTGTACCGTACTCGCAGGTCTCCTGCTAGTGCTACAGTAGGTCAAGAGGGATTCCCTCCCTTGGCCAGGGAGAGATGTTACGTTAGTTACATCTCTCCCTGGGCTTCTGGGCTTCAGGCCAGCGCTACAGTGCTTTTATTCACCCCTCTCTGACCCACCACCTCACCACCGGCCCACCCCACCACCGGCCCAGGCCAGGACACCCGACCCGGGTTCACGGCAGACACCGTGTAACCCTAGATACAAACCCCACCGGGGTCTCCCTGAGTCATCATGGGAAAGCAAACATTTACCACTATAGAGCGTCGCAGTCCCTCCCCCTTTCAGAACGACGAGTGGCCCAGGAAATGAATCCCAATGCATTTTGCCCATAGGCTTTTCTTAAAGTATTTATTTAAAGACGGTTACACCGCGGACAAAGCCAACTCGGATTGTGACAAATCATGACAATGAACACAATGTTTTGGGCCGATCAAATCATTAGAAAGAAGAAAATAAAAGGCAGGCGACAACACTATTTGTTTTGTTTTTCTTCTTATAAATTATTTGATCGGCCCAAAACATTGTGTTCATTGTCATGATTTGTCACGATCCGAGTTGGCTTTGTCCGCGGCGTAACCGTCTTTAAATAAATACTTTAAGAAATGCCTATGGGAGAAATGCATTGGGATTCATTTCCCGGGCCACTCGTTGTTCTGAAAGGGGGAGGGACTGCGACGCTCTATAAAGGACGAGAGGGAAGTCCTACTTCAGGTCAGGGGAGATATACTAGTGTAGGCTTTTCTTATGGTCTATACCAGTCAGATCTATTATAGGCCTACTCTGTGACTGGTACATATAATTCACACCCACAGGCTTTTATAAGACGGTAAAAAATAGTGAATCAAAGAAGTTTAACCTATAAAGGCCAATTCTAAAAACGGCTTCTAAATCCTCTTAAGGTTTCTGAAAAGCTTAAACAACAACAAAAAAAAAAAAAAAAAAAAAAAAATATATATATATATATATATATATATATATCTCGTCTCTGTCGGGTTGGAAACTGTATTCACATTCATAATCAAATGTAGCATTTGATCGACTAGCTCAAAATGCGTGGCTTTGCCGCCGTGCTTCGAGCTTGTAGATCTGCTACTTTTGCTGCTTTTGTGTGACGCTGTGGTGTGACATAATCGCATAAAACAAATCACCAAAAGTTACAATATGGACATAAGAGGTTTCTGCCCGACAGACAATAGTGATATAAAGCAGCGGCTAAAATGACCCGGAGGCGTTCCTCCCACTCTCGAAAGCTCTTAACAACCAACGACGTATTAGGTGTTGGTTTTGTGGTGGACATTTTTGCCACGGACATAGAAAATGAGAGGACAATAATAATAATATTACCAGAAACACACAAAGAGATAATAATAATAATTCAACTGTATTTGTATAGCACCTTTCATGACATAAAATGCAGCTCAAAGTGCTTTACAGAACAATGGAGAATAAAAGAAAAGAAAAGCAAGGCATAAACATTAAAAAAACAAGAGCAGTAATGCAATACAGTGAGGACATGAACAACAAAAAATAAAAGATCAATTAAAAGCAATGTTGTAGAAGTGGGTCTTGAGCTGTGCTTTAAAAATGTCTACAGAGGCTGCCTGTCGAAGGTACAGTGGGAGCTTGTTCCATGCCGTCGGCCCCTAGAAGCAAAAAGCTGCTTCACCGTGTTTTTTAGTTGCCATTTTTTTAGGCAAAGCGAGCAGGCCAGCAGTGAAAGACCTTAGGGGGCGCTTTGGGACATATTTAGGCAGGCAGTCATGTAGGTGATGGCCCTGAATGATGGCCCTGAATGACCGTAACAGGTCTATAACTCTAAGAGTGTTTGTTTGTACCCTCACAGAGTTATTACATCCGGAAGGGTTGACTCCCCCTTTCAGACCAGAGCGGCCAATGCGTTCCTCCAGGCTTTCATGTTTTTGCGCAGACGGAAATGAAAGCCTGGGTACCGAGGCTATGTTATCGCTAAAAGCTGTTCATACTTACTGTATGTGTGTGTCTCTCTTATGCATATTAATGACGTATACCTCTCTTCTCTTTCAGTCTCCATTGGTCCAGGCAATATTCAGCCGAAATGCTGAGGATGTCAAGTTTCTGTTGCACCACAATGAAGATGTCAATACACTGGTAATGATGTTCTGTACAAACTGTACAAATACTATTTTTTTATCACCTTTTCAAGCTGTATGTAAACACAGTGGTTCCCAAAGTGGGGTCTGGGGACCCCCTGGGGTCCTTGAGGGAGTTCCAAGGGGGACCCATAAGCTAAATGATAATTTGGAACCAAATGGAACCTTATGGGTATGTAACTCAGAGAGTGTACAAATGGAACCAAATATTTGGTTTCCATTTGTACACTCTCAGAGTTAAATTAGCATTGATTTTACAATATAAATTGGGGGTCCCAGAGATAGAAATGCTATTAAATGGGAGGTACGTAGAGTAATGCATGTCAAACTGGGGGTCCTTGGAATTAAACGGGTTGAAAATCACTGCCATAAAAATCTTCTCTTATGGGGGTCCGCAGGCTAATAAATGTAAATTTGGGGGTCCTTGACATGAAAAAGTTTCGGAACCACTGCTGTAACACACATTTTGTCACTCATTGCAAGCATTGTTCTATTTTTGCTTGTTCTGTCACCACATTGCCATAACAATTAGAACTATCCCTTTTGCATCATGACAAAAAAAACATTCTTTATTGAGTTGTAATCAAAATAGGTTAATTCATTATGTCTGGTCAAGATTTCCCGTAGCATTTAATTTCATGAATCCTTCTGTATTTGCATGTGTGATTGTGAAAAGCTAATTGCTCCAATTATGCTCCCATGTAAATGTGACCCAACATGGCCAGTTACTCACCCCAAAGAAAGTGGTGCTAAAGTAGTGCTAAATTTTTTTTACAAAACAAATTATTCTTATTTTGTAGTTTTAATACATTAAAAAGGGTAGGTCCCGCCCACTGTCAGACACTTGCCAAAATGTTGCTCTTTGAAAAAGAGCAACATTTGTGTCTGACAGTGTGTGGGACCTTTTCTTTGTTTTTCAAAGATACCCATTCCCATTTTAATATATGCTCTACGCACCTGTCACCAGGGACAAATTAGCCATAGGGCCAGTTGGGCCGCGGCCCAGGGGCCCTTGGCTCCCAGGGGCCCTTGGCTCCCAGGGGCCCTTCGCGGGAAACTGGACCGCGTCGCGCAGTACTGGGTTTGAGGCACTGACAAGGGCCCCTGGAGCCCGGCCTCTAACACCCCCCAGAATGGAG
Source organism: Protomyctophum bolini (assembly GCF_963924005.1). Taxonomy (NCBI): domain Eukaryota; kingdom Metazoa; phylum Chordata; class Actinopteri; order Myctophiformes; family Myctophidae; genus Protomyctophum; species Protomyctophum bolini. The sequence goes on along the minus strand of NC_137863.1, from coordinate 3,524,681 downwards.
GTCCCCTACTGGGGACCCCTTAAAGTGGGCCCTTTGAGGACCAATTTCAAATGTGTGTGGGCCCCTCCTCTGCTCTGTATTCTCCCTCGGTCTGAGCCTCAAACGCAGCGCAGGCTCCTGGGGGCTGGGGCCCTACAGGCTGGGCGTCAAAGTGGGCCCTTTGAGGACCACTGCTCCACCGTACTGTGAAGCAGTGGTCCTCAAGGGGCCCACTTTGAGAGGTCCCATTGAGGAGGGGCCACAGGGGAGCCTGAAACGCAGCGCAGGATCCTGGGGGCTGGGGCCCTACAGGCTGGGCGTCAAAGTGGGCCCTTTGCAGACCACTGCTCCACCATACTGTGAAGCTGTGGTCCAAAGTGGGGCCCACTTTGGAGGTCCCATTGAAGAGGGGCCACAGGCCGCCGGGGGCCTTGAAGGCTGTAAGTTAATGGGAGTCACTCCCACCCCGTCCCTGACCACCAGGAGTTATAGGTATATCCTGAAGCTATAAAGACTAGAAATATAATGGATTATTATGTTGATTACTTGTTTCAGGCAGATTTGCAAATATTAATATGTTGTTGCCTCAAAATGCTCAAATATATTATGAATAATTAAATATTGTGATTTTTTTTGTGCAGCACCAAAAACGTTATAGGCTATCATCACTTATTACTTTAAATAAATGTTGTCATAATTGTTGAGAAAATTACATATTTTGTATTTGTATTTTGTTACCCTTATTGGCCTTGGACCTTAGTGAAATGAATAAAATTATCAACAGAGAAATTTCGTCAAAATTCTGCTAAATATGACGCCATTGACATTGAAGGGAAAATGTATGTCATATGTAAACGAGCAAATCAGCTAATCAATCACAGGCAACAGGCATTCTGATTGGCCAGTATGAGATGATATCTGATGTATGATGACAAGAGCGCCCCTCACTTAACATGGGTGTGATTTTTCTTTAATGAAGTGATATGAGGTAGGGGTGGAAATAATATGTCAAAATATTATATCACTATCTTTTCAGCAATTATCACAAAATAGTGATATTCATCATATCATTGTTATGTTTGTTTTCATATAATATATATAATCAATTTGTTTTATGCTAATACTTTGTAGATAGATCGATAGTAGCTCTGTTCCATTCCATACCTCTAATACGTGCAACACATTAGAGCTATGGACCAGAGCTAGATAGATAATATGTTGCTCATGGATGGATAGACAGGCTATCCGTTTTTATCCTGCCATCATGTTAGTGTGACATTCAGACAGTGCAGAGGCTGCTCGATGGTGAATTAGTATTGTCACATTCTCCTTGGCTTTGACTGACTGACTGATATTAATACGGTAATCCAGCCAGTTCGGTCATTCGCATTATCATTTACGCTGGGCACACGCTTTTGTAAGCAAACGCTAAACAAGGGTTGTTTTTGATAAACATCAATCCGTCCACTCCATGTGTGTGTGTGTGTGTGCGCGCGCGTGCGTGCACGGCTGCACGCTGTTTCACCCGCGTTTGGTTAAAAGTAAGATACGTTTAAACTTTGAACATTACAAACAAACTTTGCAAGCAATTCCTTCTGAATCTGTGCTATCATGCTAATGCTATGCTGCATGCCTTATCGCGCACCGGCGCACGGTCGCGCACTGTATTTTGTGTTCTCATCTGTGCGCTGTGCAAATTGCTAATAAAAACCTGATAAATGTTGCGCAGGGGGGCCCTCAAAAATGATCGGCCCAGGGGCCCTTGAGAGGCTAATCCGTCCCTGCCTGTCACTAGCCTTCTGAGGTGTGCATCGGCCTTTTGCTAAACAAGTAGTTTTAATACAATACATGTAATAACTGTATTCCTCTGTTTTGAATCTTTGATTTGGCACCACTAGAACAGTTGTTTTCGTCGACTAAAACTGAGACGAAAAATGTTCGTCGACTACCTTTTTCCACTGACGAAAACTAAATGTAAACTAAATGTAAACTAAGCTAAGATGACTGAAACTATAAGACTAAATATACTGACAATTTCGTCAGCAAATAAAAACTAGACTAAAATGTTAGGAAGGGACCAGTGGACTAGAGATCCAGTGTAAATCATTTTACACTTGGTTGCATGCTGAAAATAGCCGATCTACAAGCTCACAACGTGTCGCACTGCGACGCGTTGTGAGCTTGTAGATCGGCTATTTCCAGCAAGTGTAAAATCAGCCATTACGACGGCATCAAGGCCCGCCAAAACACATTTTAGTCGACTAAATCAACTGTAGATTTAGTCGACTAAAATCACATGCCATTTTAGTCGACTAAAACTAGACTAACACTAAGGCATTCCAGGTGACTAGTAAAATGTGACTAAGACTAAATGAAAGCTATTCAAGAGACTATGACTAAAACTAAAATCCAAATTTGCAACACTGCACTAGAAGAACCAGGGCTAAATGTGACCTTCGGTGTTCTAATGAATCTGTCCTCGCATCCAGGACCAAGAATGCCGGACCCCCCTGCACGCTGCTGCCTGTCTGGGTAACGTTCAGATCATGGACCTCCTCATCACCTCTGGTAAATAAAACCTATAATAATAATAATTAAATGCTGCTGCCTGTCTGGGTAACGTTCAGATCATGGACCTCCTCATCACTTCTGGTAAATAAAACCTGTTGGAATTGGAACCCCCTTTGTTGCAATTATAGCTAAACCTATTTCTACAGCATAAAGAACAGAGGAATGGAAGCTCTGCATTGATTGATTGATTGAAATATTTATTAACAGTTTGCAGAATTGCAGTACATTTCAAGCACAAACTCAATACAAAGACTGTTAACTGTGAGCGGACGACCCAATTAAGCTTTACCTACACTTGTTTACAAGAGGGTCCACCATGTTCAATTCATCAAAACATTTAGAGACGTACAAATAGACAGTATTTGTTAAATAGTTAAAGAACAGAACAGGAATTAATCATAAAAGGATGAATGCAGGAATCAGTTAGTGGCTCTTAGGGCCGATTCATACTCCTATTTTACCGCTGTTTCGGTGCTGTAGTGCCGAAATGATTTCGGCTCGTCAGAAACTTTCAGTATCACCGAGACGACTTTATGACGGTCTCCGCCCCCCCCCGAACCTCAAATGACGTCACATTGTAGGCTCTACAGAGCCAAATGACGTCACATTGTAGACTCTACAGAGCCAAATGACGTCACATTGTAGGCTCTACAGAGCCAAATGACGTCACATTAAAGGCTCTACAGAGCCAAATGACGTCACATTGTAGGCTCTACAGAGCCAAATGACGTCACATTGTAGGCTCTACAGCGCCGAACAGACTTTTATTCGGCTCTAAAATAGGAGTATGAATCGGCCCTTAGTTGGGTGCTCTTTAGGCGATACAGGTAGAATTATATATAAACAAAGAAAAGGTATCTTTCCTTCAAGTTCTACTGCTTAATTCCCAAAGGTGTAAATTGCAGACTTGCAAAGAAAATAAAAGGAATCCAGGGCTGCACTCCGTCTTTGGTGAAAAAAAAGATTCATATAATTTATTGATGAGCAAAGCAAATAAATATAAACAGCTGGACCTACGGCGCCTTTTCGACCAAAAGGTCAGCCAGGGTCGTCTATCTACCATCTGGGCTAATTAGTCACCCTTAAATACAGCCAGATGGTGGGTGTGATCCAATCATTATTATTTCATTGGCATATAAATTATTTAATTTTCTATAGTAGCTAGTTACGCAGTTTTGTAACGGTGAAGATAATGGCCTCATTGTTGCTTTCTCTCTCTCTCTCTCTCTCTCTCTCTCTCTCTCTCTCTCTCTCTCTTTTATGTAGACAGCACTATAATTGCATTGTATGTAGTCATAGTACAGATGTATCGCACAGTAGTATAGATGTATAGTTTACATGTATAGTTTCATTATATAGATATTCCACTGTTACTTTCTTAGGTTACGCATGTTTCATGATAAATGTTTTATGTGACGTATTCCCATGCTTTTTTGTTCTTGCTTAATGTAAGTCGCTCTGGATTAAGAGCGTCTGATAAATGCCTAAATTGTAAATTGTCTCTCTCTCTCTCTCTCTCTCTCTCTCTCTCTGTCTCTCTGTCTCTCTCTCGCTCTCTCTCTGTCTCTCTGTCTCTCTGTCTCTCTCTCTCTCTCTGTCTCTCTGTCTCTCTGTCTCTCTGTCTCTCTGTCTCTCTGTCTCTCTCTCTCTCTGTCTCTCTGTCTCTCTGTCTCTCTGTCTCTCTCTCTCTCTGTCTCTCTGTCTCTCTGTCTCTTCTCTCTCTCTCTCTCTCTCTCTCTCTCTCTCTCTCTCTCTCTCTCTCTCTCTCTCTCTCTCTCTCAGGTGCCAGTGTCAATGCTAAGGACCAATCCCAGCTGACTCCCCTCCATCGGGCAGCTGCCTCCCGGAACGAGGTAATTAATTAATTAATTGCACATGGTGAAATTAATTAACCCATTCTGACCTGAGATCAGATTCATACGAGGTTTCCACTGGACACACACTGGTCTGATTAACCCATTCTGACCTGAGATCAGATTCTAAAAATGTCATTCGACTCTCGATTTTTCAAAAATAGCAGACCTACAAGCTCGTAGCGCGCCACTCGGTGGCGTGCTATGAGCTTGTAGATCTGCTATTTTTCAATAGCTAAAGCATAACATGATGCTAATACCAAAATGGGTTCCCGTTCAGAATGGGTTAACTACTAATCCATTGAAATCTGTGTCATTTTTAGATGCTAATCAAAAATAGCAGCTATTACAAGCTGCTATTTTTGAACATTTTCAAAAACAAATGTTGAAAGTGTATTGATGCTTTTTACTTTAGCCCGGGTGAACGGGCCATGAAATCTGCTCTAGGAGACTGTGTGTGAACTTTGTGTTTTTTCTAACCGCTAACGGTGTAAAGGGGCTGTTAGTGATCTCAGTGTAGCCTCGGTCCCAGGCTTACTTATCTGCCAAAAGAAAAGCCTGGTCACAACCAGGGGGGCAGTCAGACAGATATTTATTTTTGAAGCCACTATGGAAAAAAAATAAAAATAAAAATATATATATATATATATTTCTATGTCTCTACCTCTTCCAGAAGGCTGAGGGGCTGCTGGTGAGGCAGGGCGCGGAGGTCATATATATACTGTATATATTTATATATATATTTCTATGTCTCTTCCAGAAGGCTGTGGGGCTGCTGGTGAGGCAGGGCGCGGAGGTGAACACGAGGGACAAGTTCTGGAACACTCCGTTGCACGCGGCGGCCTCCAACTGGGCCACGTCGTGCGCCGAGGCCCTCATACCCCACCTGACCAGCGTGAACGCTGCCGATAGGTCGGGTCGGACGGCGCTGCATCACGCCGCGCTCAGCGGCCACGCCGAGGTGACGTATGACGCTAACCCGTTCTGACCTGAGATCAGATTCTAAAAAATGTCCCTTTGAAAATGACAGTTTTCTGAAAAAGCTATGTTTCTATGTCAGTCGATTTTTCAAAAATAGCAGATCTACAAGCTCGGCGCGCTATGAGCTTGTAGATCTGCTATTTTTCAATAGCTAAAGCATAACGTAATGCTAACACCAAAAGGGGTTCCCGTTCAGAATGGGTTAAGGCCTGACGGCGAAATTTATAAAAAAATGTCTTCTAAATCCTGGCAGTTTTCTGAAATACCTCATGTTTCTATATATCAGTGGTGCTCAATATTTCATGTCAATAACCCCAAAAATTATATGTAATTGGCCGCCGACCCCCCCCCCATCTGAACATATGTTATTCCAGGAACCCTCCCAGAAGCAAAGATTTGAGTTAAAAACGTTTGCTGTGAAAGAATATATATTCAAAGATTTGCGCCACATTTTCAAGATTTTTAAAAAATTGGAGATCTACAAGCTCGTGCCACGCTATGAGCTTGTAGATCTGCTATAAGCAAATTAGCAGATATACTCAAAATCATAATGCGTAATACACCAAAAGGGGTTCCCGACCCGTCCATAATTGGTTGACAAAGTACCATCATTAGGTCGGTTATATAGTCTTTCTAAACCGGGCTTTAATTAAATTCCTATTTACTCCATTGATGCATCAGTTAGAACATTTGTTTAACCCATTCTGAACGGGAACCCGTTTTGGTGTTGGCATCATGTTATGCTTTAGCTATTGAAAAATAGCAGATCTACAAGCTCATAGCGCGCCACCGAGTGGCGCGCTACGAGCTTGTAGGTCTGCTATTTTTGAAAAATCGAAGAACGACTGACATTTTTAGAATCTGATCTCAGGTCAGAATGGGTTCATCAGACCAGTGTGTGTCCAGTGGAAACCTGGTATGAATCTGATCTCAGGTCAGAATGGGTTAATGTTAAAGCCAGGTTTATGTCATTGTTTTTACCCTGCTGTTTGTCTATACAGATGGTGAAGCTGCTTCTCAGCAAAGGGGCCAACCTGAATGCCAGCGATAAGAAGGAGAGACAGCCAATCCACTGGGCTGCGTACCTCGGTAAGTCAAAGTCACACACGTCACAGCAGTGAAATTTGTTCTCCAACATTTGACCCATCTCTCTTGGAGCGGTGAGCTGCAGCCAAGGAGCGGTGAGCTGCAGCGTGCGCCGCGCTCGGGAATCATTTGATTAGTAGATTTGACCCCCAATCCAACCCCATTGATGCTGAGTGCCAAGCAGGGAGGCATTGGGTCCCATTTTTACAGTCTTTGGTATATGACCCGGCCGGGGATCGAACCCCCGAACCTCCCAGTCTCAGGGCGGACACTCTAACCACAAGGCCACTGTCTGTGAAGGGCGATACTTCACAACCAATCATGTATATCGTAATTGTCACGAAGAAAGTGCTTTTAAGTCACCTTTCTTTTTGCCTTATTGAAATTCCCAACCGTTCTGATACATGGTTGAGAATAAGACCGTACAGTATAAATCAACAGTTTTAGGCACTATATAAATAAATGCAGGCAACAAGATTGCCTAAGTCACTTTCCTGAAAACGTTAAAAATGTGACTTAGGCAATTATGCCATGGGGCTATAGAGACATTTTTGAATATTAGACATTGTAACTTGTGTGTTGTTTTTTCCCTTGTTATTATTACTGTGGGAGAGTGCAATCATCCAAATCCGCTAAGCAACTCAAAGCAATGGTGATTGAATATGAATACCAACCATTTTTGCCATTTTGGCACAATTCTTTGGGGGAGTATAATTGCAGCGTCAATGCAAACAGCCATGTCGATGCAAAGATGGCTTACCAGGAGGATCTCCTATCTTTAGCCCAGCCTTACTTACTGCTGTTTGGACAGTCTCTGCATGCACGCTGCCAAGTAGATTATGTGTACAGTACGCTGCTTAAGACCGCAGGGATTTAACCCATTCTGACCTGAGATCAGATTCTAAAAATGTCTTCTATACAACATCCTGACAGTCGTTCTTCGATTTCTTTTCAAAAATAGCCAGATCTACAAGCTCATAGCGCGCCACTCGGTGGCGCGCTATGAGCTTGTAGATCTGGCTATTTTTTCAATAGCTAAAGCATAGCATGATGCTAACGCCAAAAGGGGGTTCCCGCCCAGAATGGCTTAAGGAAACGGGGACAGCTGTTCACTGTCACTCCCCCGTGCATCTCTCTGGGAGCAGTAATTATGTGTCCTACTAAGTAGGTAATGTAATACTTTAAGCCCAAATACTACTACAGGTATTTACTATCTTGTGTCATGATGCTATAGATGCATAATCACGCGGGATGGATGGATGGATGGATGGATGGATGGATGTGGGTGGGCATGCTAAACATGCTCTTCTGTTTATAATCTAAACACTGACACCTTTAAAAAGGGGGGGGGGGGGGGGGGTGTATAATGGGGGGGAGAGGGCAGGCCCCCATGACGATTATAAAAACATTTTGTTTCGTCTCTGGTTCAGGGTTCAGGCCATGTCTTTCCGGCACCTTTCCCAGGCTCCTATTTTGAGGGAATCCCGGGAATGATTGTGTTAATTAATGGGTTAAAGTTGTAATGCCAAAGGTGTTTCCTGCCGTTTGCTGCCTATGTTTTCTTGCATTTGTATGAACATTTTAAACGTATTTCCAAGACTATTAAATGGAGGCCTCCTCCTCTTAAAACACTTTCTGTACATAGGACGCCTAGAAACGTCATAGGGATTGGAACCGAGAGGTGCCTTCGACGTCTGTGGACGTCCTAGCGACGTCCAAACGACACGGGCGAGATAAGAATATTCAGAATTTTTCCTATTTTTATTTTTTTTGGCATTTCGCTTTTCGCTTGCCGTATGCTAACGCTCTGTGCAACTATTAGCTTGTCATTGACTCCCATGTTAGCGCGGCGGAAAGAATGACTCGTATCTCCTCATCCAGGGCGCTCTCCGTGGTGTTGAATGGATCGATATGCTGGCGCTTCATTTCTGCTCCTCATCCGTCTCTCCCGCAAAATATGAACGCTTTTTGGAGCGTATATAAATATATTAAGATGATCAAGGGATTGTGAGGTCACTTTGTCAAGTCAACTTTTTTAAGAAAGTGTTTCCGGTTCATGGCTTTCAGAGTAAAAGCGATCAGACAACTCTGGCACCCCGGAGCTTCTATTTTGATGCACTTCCGGCACCAATTGTCTTCCTACGCACACACGTCTCTCCTCAGGACACGTGGACGTCATGAAGCTGCTAGTGTCTCACGGTGCTGACGTCATGGTGAAGGACAAACACGGCTACACCGGCCTCCACGCCGCGGCAGCCAGCGGCGAGTTGGAAGCCGTCAAGTACCTCCTGAAGCTGGGGGTGGAGGTAACGTGGCGCCTGCTCCCTGTTCCCTACTCCTATACTCCCTGCTCCCTACTCCCTACTCCCTACTCCCTGCTCCCTGCTCCCTGCTCCCTACTCCCTACTCCCTGCTCCCTGCTCCCTGCTCCCTACTCCCTACTCCCTACTCCCTACTCCCTACTCTCTACTCCCTACTCCTATACTCCCTACTCCCTACGTGGATTCCATATGTCATTTTCTGTCTAGGCCTGACCTGTCGAATATATAGCGTGTCACTCTGTGGCGCGCTATGAGCTTGTAGATCAACACATGCTGTGGGCTGCTAGGGCTTCTGGGAAATTGAGGCCAATGCAAGTGGACGGGGGGTTTGTCGGGGGGGGGGGGGGGGGGAGAGGGGGTTTGATCTTGTGCCTCACCACATCATGGCTGCTGGTGCTGATTATCATAACAAACGGACGGATCATTTTTCGCTGGATTTTCACGGATCAAAAGCCCAAATACTTCAGCATATAATTATGCTCTAAACAAGGTAATAAAACAATCTCTGCAGCGTAGAATATTTGATAAAAAATGTTATGGAGTCAAACTGTTAATATTACCTACTGTACCGATATGAGCGGTGACATTTTAAATGTTATGGAGTCATACTGTTAATATTACCTACTGTACCGATATGAGCGGTGACATTTTAAATGTTATGGAGTCAAACTGTTAATATTACCTACTGTACCGATATGAGCGGTGACATTTTAAATGTTATGGAGTCAAACTGTTAATATTACCTACTGTACCGATATGAGCGGTGACATTTTAAATGTTATGGAGTCAAACTGTTAATATTACCTACTGTACCGATATGAGCGGTGACATTTTAAATGTTATGGAGTCAAACTGTTAATATTACCTACTGTACCGATATGAGCGGTGACATTTTAAATGTTATGGAGTCAAACTGTTAATATTACCTACTGTACCGATATGAGCGGTGACATTTTAAATGTTATGGAGTGAAACTGTTAATATTACCTATACCGATATGAGCGGTGACATTTTAAATGTTATGGAGTCAAACTGTTAATATTACCTACTGTACCGATATGAGCGGTGACATTTTAAATGTTATGGAGTCAAACTGTTAATATTACCTACTGTACCGATATGAGCGGTGACATTTTAAATGTTATGGAGTCAAACTGTTAATATTACCTACTGTACCGATATGAGCGGTGACATTTTAAATGTTATGGAGTCAAACTGTTAATATTACCTACTGTACCGATATGAGCGGTGACATTTTAAATGTTATGGAGTCAAACTGTTAATATTACCTATACCGATATGAGCGGTGACATTTTAAATGTTATGGAGTCAAACTGTTAATATTACCTACTGTACCGATATGAGCGGTGACATTTTAAATGTTATGGAGTCAAACTGTTAATATTACCTACTGTACCGATATGAGCGGTGACATTTTAAATGTTATGGAGTCAAACTGTTAATATTACCTACTGTACCGATATGAGCGGTGACATTTTAAATGCAGCGTAGTGGCAGAGACGGAGAAAACGGCCACAGACAAACCGTCCTATACGCCCACTGCTTTGGAAACTAAAATCACCATTCCAATATGCCCTAAAGTACTTTTTATTCTTATATATATATATATTTTTTTTTTAACTAAATAGTTTCCACAGAGTTTTAGACATTACATTACATTTAATCAATGGCTTTAATCCATTCTGACCTGAGATCAGATTAATACGAGGTTTCCACTGGACACACACTGGTCTGATTAACCCATTCTGACCTGAGATCAGATTCATACGAGGTTTCCACTGGACACACAATGGTCTGATTAACCCATTCTGACCTGAGATCAGATTCTAAAAATGTCAGTCGTTTAATAAAAAATAGCAGATCTACAAGCTCGTAGCGCGCCACCGAGTGGCGCGCTACGAGCTTGTAGATCTGCTATTTTTCAATGGCTAAATCATAACGTAATGCTAACACCAAAAGGGGTTCCCGACCCAAAATGGCTTTAATATAGTATATAGTATTTACAGTAAAGAGCGTGCTATGATTCAGTAGTTTATAGATGGAAAATTGTCTTGTGTAGCCTGCAGGCCGATTGGAGATGTCTGCATACTGATGTGTCTGTCTGCTGATTAAATACCTTATTTACAGTTTTGTAAAAAAAAAAGCACAGAGGTACGGTTATTATACAGCAACGCTAAAAGGATGACACAAAAAGCCCTGAGTGCTTGTTTTCCATTGTGGTCCTAGACGTGCGTGTTCAGTTCACCGTGTGTTCTCTGTGTGTTACTGTAGATACAGTGTGATCTCTAGCCATGCGTTGCACATGCAAATATAATCTGCAAACGTCACCCCCCCCCAAAGGACAATAGAGTTCAGTGTTTGAGTTTCAGTCAGTGTTTGGTTTTTAAAAATACACTCAACAGTAACCTCTCTGTCCAGGAACCATGACGTGTTTTTTCTCACGATGGTCCTCAGACCTCGTGAATGGTTACATTGAGGACTATTTCCCACCACAACGCTCGCCAACTGCACTGTGCAGTATATCTTTTGCTGCAGAAGGATGCACTCATGGATGAGATTTCCTGCTGTACAATGTTATTAACACTTTCTTAAGTGTGTGTGTGTGTGTGGTTCTTAAATGTTGACACGTATGTGTGTGGTTCTTAAATGTTGACACGTATGCGTGTGGTTCTTAAATGTTGACACGAATGTGTGTGGTTCTTAAATGTTGACACGTGTGTGTGTGGTTCTTAAATGTTGACACGTGTGTGTGTGTGTTTCTTATATGTTGACGTGTGTGTAACTTTACTTATAATTGGCTGTTGATGGTGGCGTGATTAAGATATGTTTCAATGTCGGGTGGGTAAAAGGTTATGTATACAGTATGTATACACGTTATGTATGTAATCTGAAACCTATCTTAATTAGGTCATCAGTCGATTATTACCAGGCCTACCTGCAGCTGTTCGTACCCAAACAGACCAGCTTATTGTGAATATTGCATATCGTCTTTAATCGATAAAAGTAGTTATCATGAATCATGTATAAACTAAGAACGTAACAGTGGAGTATCTATGTCAACTATACATACTATACTATATTTATATATTATACATGTGTACATGTATAATATGCATGTGTAAAGTGCTATGACTACGTAAAATGCAATTCTAGTGCTGTCTACGTAACGAGCTATAAGTCTGTCTAAAATACTATCCAAGTCGACATAAAATGCTATCTAAGGGGCTAGGGCAAGTGCTACGGGTGGTCCCTAATGAACCAGGGACCACCCTGACTGAGAATCAACCTGGGGACCACCAGGGGGAAATTAACCTTCCATATTAAAATCATGTTGCGATTGTAACTTACTGTATGTACAGTATGAGCGAGCAGACACATGCAATGAATTATGGGCACATTTCCGTATCATGGTGACTCAACCAGGCGATCCGGTAACTGACAACATCGACATGTCACCACGTCATTTACTGCATTGTTTCTCAACTTGTGGTCAATACAATGAATTAAAATAGACAAATCTTCACTTTTCCTACATTACTATAAATGCATGGTCAGGGGACCACATGCAATACCTTCACGGGACCACCAGTGGTCCACGGACCACCTGTTGAGAACCCATGCTCTCCAGGCCGCTCGACTCGGCCATTGTATGGCGTCATCTGACGATAAAAATACATCTTGTATCTTTCACAGTCTTGATATTAATCAGTAAAACATGCAATAATAAGACAACAATACTTTTCAATGTGTTTATTGACAGGGTGAATATGAGCATTATGGAGGGTTCTTTAACATAATGCTAACTCACAACATTTTCACGTCAAGGACCCCAAAATGGTCTATTTGTCTGTGGACCCCCCTGTCTCTGCCAATAGACCAATAGATTTGTATTGTTAAAATGTTTCAACAGGATTTAAACTTTCAGATTTCTTTCTTTCTTTAAAAAAAAAATCATCTTGAAAATGAATCACAACGTATTGCATTGCAACATGTTGTGAATCATCGATTTCCGAAGAGTCGAAATATAAAATGGGGTTAAATGTTCCTAGTTTAACTAGAATAGACCAGAACACTGTATAAAGTAATGGTACCAGTAGCAGACAGTGTTACATAGAATAGACCAGAACACTGTATAAAGTAATGGTACCAGTAGCAGACAGTGTTACATAGAATAGACCAGAACACTGTATAAAGTAATGGTACCAGTAGCACAGGGGTTCTAAGCCTGTGGGTCGCCAAATTATTTTTATTTATCTTTACAGCTGAATGGCTGTAAAAGAGATAAGCAGAGTTTACATACTGTAGTACACAGATAGTACATGCATAAACTTTCCCTAATGATCATATCTGGTTTCAGTATTTATTCATGATGTATTTTCACTATATTATTATGGTTATTGTAGCGGTCAATTTGTATTGGGGGTGGGGAGGGAGGGGAGGGGGGGCGGGGGCGGGGGTCACGAGACATTGCCAAAGCACTTCTGGGGGTCCCCGGGCCAAAAACGTTGAGAACCCCTGGTGTAGCAGACAGTGTTACATAGCATAGACCAGAACACTGTATAAAGGTACCAGACTACCAGTAGCAGACAGTGTTACATAGCATAGACCAGGACACCACTGAACACACTGTGGTTGTTCCCGTCATCATAGAGTCTTTGCCCTGCAAATAAACCCATGTAAACCCTGTCCCCCTTCACCAGCTCCACCATCATTCCGTTAGTTACCAGTGCATGACCTCCATGATTGTATCCACAGTTAGCTAAGATGCTCTGCCCATTCTTATAGATGCGGACGCAGAAAGTCTCCCCTGTCAGGTTAGTTAGAGCAAATGTGAAGTGATAGAGTCCTTTGACCGGCGCAGAGAAGACCCCTGAAAGACATGAGAGAGCACATTCAATTGAAGGACCAGTTCACCACTTTTCAACCTTCAATCTTCATAATATAATTGGTCCTGATAAAATGCCACCATTTGTTTCTGCTCTGTGTCTCATGGTGGGAGGGATGTGGGCAGTTCAGAAAACCGTCCACCAGACCAGTGACATCATCGATGGGGAATCCAAGCTATAATACTAATAGAAACTAATAGAGAAGTTGAAAAGTGGTGACCGTACTTAAAATAATGTAAAAATGTATATGGTATTTGTAGTTTACTTGAGTATTTGTAGTTTACTTGAGTGTTTTCAATATCCAATATCCACTACATCTCTGATCCAAATATTGCACTTTTTAATCCACTGCATTTACTAACAGTTATTAGTTACTTTGTAGATTTTGATTATTACAAAACATCAGCCCTATACATTTTGTCCATTTGAAAATAGCCAATTTGAAACCTTTAAATTGCACATATTCTGCATAATGAGTACTTTTATTTTTACTACTTTAAGTGCATTTGTACTTTTACTCAAGTACATTTTGAATTCTGCTTTTTCTGGGCTTTTACTTGTAACAGAGTAGTTCTATTTAGCAGAATTGATACTTTTACTTAAGTAAAACACTTTTGAGTACACCACTGGTAATGAGTTGGTGAGTGCTAATCTGTAACTGTAATCACCACCTTACTGTAGATGGATTGTAGTTTAATCACCACCTACCTGTAGATGGATTGTAGTTTAATCACCACCTTACCTGTAGATGGATTGTAGTTTAATCACCACCTTACCTGTAGATGGATTGTAGTTTAATCACCACCTTACCTGTAGATGGATTGTAGTTTAATCACCACCTACCTGTAGATGGATTGTAGTTTAATCACCACCTACCTGTAGATGGATTGTAGTTTAATCACCACCTACCTGTAGATGGATTGTAGTTTAATCACCACCTACCTGTAGATGGATTGTAGTTTAATCACCACCTACCTGTAGATGGATTGTAGTTTAATCACCACCTACCTGTAGATGGATTGTAGTTTAATCACCACCTTACCTGTAGATGGATTGCAGTTTAATCACCACCTACCTGTAGATGGATTGTAGTTTAATCACCACCTACCTGTAGATGGATTGTAGTTTAATCACCACCTACCTGTAGATGGATTGTAGTTTAATCACCACCTTACCTGTAGATGGATTGTAGTTTAATCACCACCTACCTGTAGATGGATTGTAGTTTAATCACCACCTACCTGTAGATGGATTGTAGTTTAATCACCACCTTACCTGTAGATGGATTGTAGGCGTTGCCAACATTACTGTGGACTCTCTTGTAGACCAGAGTGGTGTCGGAACCGAACGTTCCAGTTGGTCCACCCAAACCGACACCGAAGGCCACCTTTGGTTTGTCTGTCGAGGAGCATTTATCAAATTGTTTGAAATAATAATAATAATAACAGCGGTGGATTACAGACGTACGGTCGTACTGTACCAGTGTTGTTTTTGGCAGCACATTTTAGTTTTAGTCATTAGTCTCTTGAATAGTTTTCATTTAGTTTTAGTCACATTTTAGTCACCTGGAATGATTTAGCGTTAGTCTAGTTTTAGTCGGCTAAATCTACAGTTGATTTAGTCGACTAAAATGTATTTTGGCGGGCCTTGATGTCGTCGCAATGACTGTTTTTACACTTGCTGAAAATAGCCGATCTACAAGCTCACAAGTGTGAGCTTGTAGATCGGCTATTTTCAGCATGCAACCAAGTGTAAAATGACTTGTACTGGATCTCTCGTCCACTATAGTCCCTTCCTAACATTTTAATCTATAGTTTTTAGCTGTTGACGAAATCGTCAGTATATTTAGTCTTAGTTTTAGTCATCATAGCTTAGTTTTCATTTAGTTTCCATTTAGTTTTCGTCAGTGAAAAAAGGTAGTCGACGAACATTTTTCGTCTTAGTTTTTGTCGATAAAAACAACACTGGTACACGCACAGAGACGAACAGAGACTTGGTGCATTTATAGATAGATAGTTAGTAATAGTATTATAAAGTATTATAAAGTATTATAAAGCATACTTACTCCACAGTTGGTGCACTTGGCCTTCGGCGGCGGTCAGCCTGGTTTCTATGGTGGTCAGCTGAGCAAGATGAGCTGAAATCAGTACATCAGCATTAAGTCATTTCTGACCTGAGATCAGATTCTAAAAATGTCTTCTACATCCTGACGGTTTTCTGAGAAAGCTATATGTCTTCTACGTCAGTCGTTGATTTTGATTTTTCAAAAATAGCAGACCTCGAGTGGCGCGCTACGAGCTTGTAGATCTGCTATTTTTCCATATCTAAATCATAACATAATGAAAAACCAAAGGGGGTTCCCGCCCCAAAATGAGTTAAGTCAATCATACAATCATTATAAATCATATAAATGCAGTTTCAGTGTTTAGTGTGTAAAGCTTTCCAATATGGATTATAATAGGCATCAACCTTCAACTTGGACCTCACTGGTGCCGAGTCTGGTTTGGAGGTCTGCAACATGGACCTCACTGGTACCGAGTCTGGTTTGGAGGTCTGCAACTTGGACCTCACTGGTACCGAGTCTGGTTTGGAGGTCTGCAACATGGACCTCACTGGTGCCGAGTCTGGTTTGGAGGTCTGCAACTTGGACCTCACTGGTGCCGAGTCTGGTTTGGAGGTCTGCAACTTGGACCTCACTGGTGCCGAGTCTGGTTTGGAGGTCTGCAACATGGACCTGGAGGTCTTTCACGAGGCTCTCGCTAGTGCTCAGTTTGGCAGCCATTACTGAAAAAGATCAAAAGAGCAACATTATGTTAAACTATGAAACATTTCAAACACTTTCCAGCCTGTAAAGTAAACCTTTACAGACTTCTTCCCTCCAGCTCCATTGTGACCACGTATGCTGACCTGTCATGAACATCCTCTGTTCCTTGGCTTCTTCCTCCATGCTCCTCATCTTCTCCTGTTGCACCACCACCATGTCTCGAAGCTGAAACAGCGCCCCCCAGAGTTCAGGTGTGAAGAGGGAACCTGGTGGTTCGGCATCATCTCTCTGTCTCTCGCTGAGCGGTCCGCTCTCCCCCGGAGTAGCCCCGACCGCCCCAGACAGACAGGACAGTAAAACAAGCAGAAACACACAGCCTTTCATCCTGAAGCCGAGTCACTGTGATACCGTGCGGCTGCTTCTTATATCCTCTCCCTGCTCGTCCACCAACACTAGACAACGCGTCACCGTGCCCACAGTGGAAAGTTAGTGTACGGGACAGTAGACGGTGTCAAGGACCCACCTGAGAACGGCAACATGTGCTCTGATAAGATCTGGCAACTTTTGTATATCATGGTTCTGAAAAGAGTGGATGTGAATATGTTTAATGTACTCAGCTGTCGTTTTAAAGTAATTGCACCATGAGTTTAAATTGTGCTTTGAGATATTATATAACTGAAATTATCAATTAAAACGTCTGTGCGGAGGGAACATATAAAAGGACAACTTTATTAGGGGGGGGGGGGGGGGGGAGAAGAAGAAAATAAAATAATTATAAGCAATAAAAGTAACATACAAGTAACATGTCAAGGCTGGTCTAAGATCAGATCATGTACAGTAGATCCTGCATATTCTGCTATCTTAATGTTGTTATGTTGTACTTTAGGCTACATTCAGTTAAAACACAGCTATTCAAACTGGCACGAACGCCCGCCCGCCCACAGGCCTAAGATTTCATGATTCTTGATTGTACAACAAGAGTATAATTCTTGCATTCTCAGTCCCTAGACATTGCAACAAGATGTACACTACAGCCACACAAATAGGAATAAAATCACAACAGAAACACTGAATAAAGTAGTATTTTTTTTATATATATATATTTTTTTTTATCCCACGATTTTGTAACCCATTTTTCACCCCTGTGTCAATCATCTAATCATTAGATGATTGACACATTAGAATTATTCTAATGTGATCCTGGGCTCTACACACCCTCCACCAACCTAGTCCCCATATATGGGGGACAAGGGGAGAGCAACGGACTTGAACTCATGCTTCCTTCATGCCCGAGTGTCCAAGTTGCTCCTTTACACCTGACAGGGGGGAGTTTCCCTGGTTGGACGTAGCGCGTGGAAGGAACACGTTATTCCAACCAGTTCCTTTCCCCTCCATCAGGCGCCACCAGCTGGCCAGAGGTTTTTAAATAAAGTAGTATACTAAAAAAAGTTACAGTAGCCTATACAGTAGCCTGTGTGTGTGTGTGTGTGTTTAGTACAGCTGCATAACTCAATTATACCGTCTGACCATGCAAAGTTGCGAAACAGAGTGCACTAAATTAAATGACCTGGTTATGATGATGATGACACGTCAATGTTTCACACGAAAAAAGTACAAAAACATGCACATCCAACCCAAACTTGGGCAGGTGGTGCCGAGCGGCGAGTATAGTATGCGCTCGGAGACACACACTGTGGGCTCCGATGCTGTGACAAGTGGCTTTATTTGCACAAATAGGTGACTGATAACTGACACGTCAATGTTGTCATTCACTGGAAAGTTGGATGTCAAGAACTTCCACAGTCGTACGGGAAAGTGTACCCCCCCCCCCCCCCCCCCCCCCCCCCCCCGATTGACTGGTTGAGTCACCATTATTAGGAAAGAATACTGGACTACTCGCCCCGGTGCGTGCCCGGAATTTTCCCCAGTGAGGGGGATAACTTTGTAATAATGCTATTGGCTGTTTGTATTCTTTTTGGAAAAATATAAAAAGATACTGCTGTGGAAAGGCTATATTATTTGACTTATATTGACCCTATAAACAATTTAGTGTTATTTAGTATATGTAAGGTTTTGCCCCCTCAAATGGTACCTCGTCAGATAATCCCCCACATATCCTATACAACAACTTCTGTGAACAGACTTCACTGTAGTAGCTTTTCATAAATTATATTTGTACTTAGGCTGTTCTGCTGTCATGAAAGTTTATAGTTAGAGAAATTCAAAGTCCAGCCGTCTGCTGTCCTCTGCCTCTCCCACCCCTCACTGGGGAAAATTCTGGGAGGAAAACAGAAACGGGGCGAGTAGTCTTGTTACCTTAGGAAATGTGCCCATATAACCAATATAATAACAAACCAGTGGTCCCCAGGTTGATTATCAGTCAGGGTGGTGGTGGTCCCTGGTTCATAATCAGTTGAAAACCCCATGCTATAGACTAGAGTCAATGTGGTTAAAAACCCCGTTGTCTTTCCTCAGGACCTGGAGTGACTCTTCCAGTCCTGTGCACTCGCGATGCCGCGATGATGATCTGCTATTTTTTTTTATTTTTTATATCATTATATTTCTTATCCCACAATTTTGTAACCCATTTTTCACCCCTGTGTCAATCATCTAATGTGACCCTATGGGCTCTACACACCCTCCACCAACCTATAGTCCCCATATATGGGGGACAAGGGAAGAGCAACGGGCTTGAACTCATGCTTCCTTCAAAGTTTCTCCTTTACAGTTACAGTACACTGCTATTTTTCAATAGCTAAAGTATAAAATAACGTTTCATGTGGTTAAAAGCTACAGTACTGTGACTACAATGTACAGTATGTAACCTAGGCAAGGCAAGGCAAGGCAATTTTATTTATATACAGTAGCACCTTTCATACTCAAAGTGCTTTACAGAATATAAACAAACGGGGTGCAACAGTGCACTTTAAAATGAATACAGATAATAGATACAATTACATTACATTACAACAGATACTCCCACCTTTAATAGAAACACAGTTAATTGGGATATATGCAATGTTAAATAAATACGTTTTTAAATTTGACTTAAAAACGGCTATGGTTGGGGATTTTCTAATGTAACCTGGAATGCTATTCCAGGTTTGTGTGGTGCATAATGGTGGAATGCTGCTTCACCATGTTTTGTTCCAGCTATGGGGTGAACTATCAGTAGGCCAGCCTCAGATGACCTCAGGGTTCTGGAGGGTTCATATGGCTATTTAGATACCATACCCTGATGGAAAATGTCTTCCTATGTTCAATAGTACTTTCAATACTATAGTTTACTAATTACTTTTACTGTCTTGTACTGTCTGTCTTTGTTTTGTTTTACTTGTCCTGTTCTGACCTTGATTGGGGGGAGGGGGGTATTTACATGTCGGATACAGTAAAATGTACATGCATGTACAGTATGTTTATTCATTGCTGCATCAAGTGTTTTAAAATAAATCTCACCCGTGTGAACTGAGTGGTGCAACTCCCCTCCCCCCCCCCTCCTCTCTCTCCCTCTCTCTCTTCCTCTTATTATGCTTTAGCTATTGAAAAATAGCAGATCTACAAGCTCGTAGCGCGCCACCGAGTAGCGCGCTACGAGCTTGTAGATCTGCTATTTTTGACAAATCGAAGAACGACTGACATAGAAACGTAGCTTTTTCAGGAAAACTGTCAGGATGTAGAAGAACATTTATAGAATCTGATCTCAGGTCAGAATGGGTCAATGCGTTTTAAACCCATGGTCCTTAATGCGGTTAAAAGCTCCAGTGACACAGATGCGCTCCAGGTCTTAATGCGTTTTAAATGTGCCCCCCCCCCCCCCCCCCTCCCGTTGCAGATAGACGAGCCCAACGGCTTCGGGAACACGGCGCTGCACATGGCGTGCTACACGGGCCAGGACGCCGTGGCGTGTGAGCTGGTGAACCGCGGCGCCAACGTCAGCCAGGCCAACGGGCAGGGCTACACGCCGGTGCACCTGGCCGCCATCTCCACCAACGGAGCGCTGTGTCTGGAGCTGCTGGTCAACAACGGAGCCGATGTTAGCACACAGGTAAAGAATGGGATAAACACCCCCCCCCCCCCCATCCACTAACCACTTAGAATGACACTTAGTAAAACCAAGTAGGCTATCATTTATTCCATGAAGCTACTTGTAGCGCTTTTAATTGCTAAATGCACTGTAAAGCAGTATAATTGTATGTGTAGGTAGCTGGACAAAATTCCCAAAGAGAAGACTAAGGTCATCTAGAACTCTTAGAATAAGAATAAATAGAGATGTAGAAAGTATCAATATTGCAATGTAGAAATATAGGACGGACGTTGTTTAGTGTATGTTTTGTAATAATACAATCTAAAAAGTAACTAGTAGGCTAATTGAGTTTTCAAATAAGTGGAGTAAAACTACTTGCAGCTAACACTGCAAGTAGGCTATAATTTATTCCATGAAGTTATGTACTTGTAGTTTTAGACCCATGCTTTTAATTGCTGAATCAAAAAATGCTGTATGTTTACATTACATTATTAATATGTGCAAAGGTAGTTAAGGTACCTTTTTACCCCTAAATGCATGGCTTGAATCAGCCGTGCACTGATGTGAAAGAGTTTAAACCTTACCAACAGAAAGTCAGGGGAAAAAAATACCTTAGACGTTTGTTATGATCCTTTCCACTTTTAAGAAGATCACACCAGGATTTGTACTACACTATGGGCTGTATTTTGCGTGTCTTAAGTACCAGGTCTTATTCCCTAACTTGAGTAAACTAAAGACCTGGAGGCGTGATCAATGCCATTTGGCTATTCTGAGTGGCCAAAGAGCATTGATCACGCCTCCAGGTCTTTAGTTTACTCAAGTTAGGGAATAAGACCTGGTACTTAAGACACGCAAAATACAGCCCTATGTCTTCACATTCAATATTTGAGCTGTTCTTCTAACGACAATGTCATGGATTGATCAAATTATATAAAAGGCGGATTTCGCCGCGACCAATTGTTCTGTTTTATGTCCTCTTTCTGACAGAGTACGGAAGGGAAGAGCCCTCTGCATATGGCCGCTCTCCATGGGCGCTTCACCCGCTCCCAGATCCTTATCCAGAATGGTAAGACTAACGCAAGCACCACAAACTAAGACTAATACTAAGACTAAAACTAAGACTAATGCAAGCACCACAAACAACCAAGGAAATGCACCTAGCCTTCTAAATGCCCCTTTTTTTTTAACCCATTTTGACCTGAGATCAGATTCTAAAAATGTCTTCTACATCCTGACAGTTTTTTGAAAAAGCCATGTCAGTGGTTCTTCGATTTTTCAAAAATAGCAGACCTACAAGCTCGTAGCGCGCCACTCGGTGGCGCGCTATGAGCTTGTAGATCTGCTATTTTCCAATAGCTAAAGCATAACATGATGCTAACACCAAAAGGGGTTCCCACCCAAAATGGGTCAATGCATGTCTGATTTGTGAAAAGCTGACTTACACTATTATTTCCATTTGATACCTGCAATAACCAAATGTAAAATGACCTTTTAGGCTATAGGCTGCATAAGCTGCAAACATTTTAGCAGTTTTATTAAGAAGAGTTATGAGAGCGAAGAATTCAGAAAGAAACGAGGGAAACAAAGTCTGATAACACGAACGCACATACAACGCCAAATACACGTAAATGGAAACGGAACGCGGCAGAAGGGCTTCTTGTGCAAGTAGAGAGAGAAACATCTGAAGACGTGGATATAAACTGCGACAGACATAGAATCGCAGTCAGTCTCCTGCGTACTTGAGAGACACCACCTAGCAGCAGATATCAAGCATGTCGTGTACTGTAAAGTGTGTACTGTGTACACACCAGCTGATAGTGGCACAGTACTCCTGGGATAATAACCAATTCTGACCTGAGATCAGATTCATACGAGGTTTCCACTGGACACACACTGGTTCTGATTAACCCATTCTGACCTGAGGTCAGATTCTAAAAAAATGTCAGTCGTTCTTCGATTTTTCAAAAATAGCAGACCTACAAGCTCGTAGCGCGCCACTCGGTGGCGCGCTATGAGCTTGTAGGTCTGCTATTTTTCAATAGCTAAAGCATAACATGATGCTAACACCAAAAGGGGTTCCCGTTCAGAATGTGTTAATGGCCCCGTGGCATTATCAGAACCAACACGTGCTCCAGTATCTCTCTCTCTCTCTCGCTGCTAAACTGACCTACTGTATGTGAGCCTCCTGTGAAACTTCAAAGCACGTATACTGTACTGTACTGTACTGTACTCTACCACTCCTGTCTCCAATACTGTATATCCTTTTAACCCCAGTGGGTTTTTTCAAACCTTTTCAATAACAAGGCTCATTATTTATTCTTGCATTTTTGAGCCACGGAAGGAACCACCATTTGATGAGATTTAGTCAAAACTAAAAAAAACTAAAGAATAGGACTATACATTTCCATGCTGTATTGATGTTGGTACCATAAGAGAGATGACAGGCAAACGTTGATCAACATTACAATTCTTTATACATTCTCTAATTGTGTAGTCTTCTAGTAAATTGACTTAAGTATAGTGCAGAAGTTTA
The DNA here is from genome assembly GCF_963924005.1 of Protomyctophum bolini. Taxonomy (NCBI): domain Eukaryota; kingdom Metazoa; phylum Chordata; class Actinopteri; order Myctophiformes; family Myctophidae; genus Protomyctophum; species Protomyctophum bolini. Next base: position 3,501,662 of record NC_137863.1, on the reverse strand, counting down.
ACAATAATGTAACTCTGTTGAGAGCGTAAAATGAAACCAAAATGGACCTGTTCGTTCCATTTGACACTCAAGATCCAATAGGGGGCCATTTGGTTATCAACGCTCATATCATTCAGCTGGGGACCCCCTGGAACCCCCTCAAGGACCACTGGTTGAAAACCACTGCTTTATTACCCATTAACCCATTCTGACCGGACACCCATTTTGGTGTTAGCATCATGTTATGCTTTAGCTATTGAAAAATAGCAGATCTACAAGCTCATATCGCGCCACCGAGTGGCGCGCTACGAGCTTGTAGGTCTGCTATTTTTGAAAAATTGACAGAACGACTGACATTTTTAGAATCTGATCTCGGGTCAGAATGGGTTATTCAGACCAGTGTGTGTCCAGTGGAAACCTCGTATGAATCTGATCTCAGGTCAGAATGGGTTAAGACCTGAGGCTGTAATAAATGTATGTTTCTATGTCAGTGGTTTCTATGTCAGTGGTTCTCAAACGTTTTCATGTCAAGGAGCCCCACAATTATATGTAGGTACTAGCCCTTACCCGTTGTGAGATACCCCCCCCCCCCCCTTGTGGCCGTGGGGTGCACATTTTTAATTCACTAATACATTAATTATTATTTGGACTCTTCTTGTTTGAGCCAGACTACCCCCGACCACAGGAAATCTACTGCGTCTTATCACAGTTTGTGTCCAAGATGTCCACAGACGTCCTATGTATGAATTACAAGTTCAGGTTTTTTGGGTGCAATAATTGAGCTCAGAAAACCTAAACCCTAAACACAATAAAATGACAAAAACTTGTTTTTTTTAACGTCACGATCTCTTTAACGTTGTAATGTCCTTTTTTTAATGTCCGCAGGTGCAGAGATTGACTGTGTGGATGCGTATGGGAATACTCCTCTTCACGTTGCTGCTAAATACGGTCACGAGCTGTTGATCAGCACCCTGATGACCAACGGTGCTGACACGGCCAGGTAAACCCATTCTGACCTGAGATCAGATTAATACGAGGTTTCCACTGGACACACACTGGTCTGATTAACCCATTCTGACCTGAGATCAGATTTAAAAAAAAATGTCAGTCGTTCTTCGACCGAGTGGCGCCGAGTGGACCGAGTGGACCGAGTGGCGCGCTACGAGCTTGTAGATCTGCTATTTTTGAATAGCTAAAGCATAACATGATGCTAACACCCAAAACTGGTACGCGAGAAAGGGAATCCAAAGTGTTCCCGAGATCGCCACCAGGATTTTCCAAACGGCGGTGAAATGTTGACTCCGTCTGGTCGAATGAAAATACCAAGGATTCGTCAGAGTGACTGTGATTCATGAACGGCTTCGAGTCCGTGTTACCTCCGCGTTGCGTATAGCATAACGGTGACATCACTGTCCAGTCCTTGGTATCTTTACAGCGTTCATGTGTGCTCAGCCTCAGCCAGCAGTGGACCAACAACAGCTGCAGACTATTTTATCACGATGGCGCTGATGAAACTAAACACCACAGGGTGACTGTGTGTACAGGATAATTATGTCATGTCAAAACCTTCAAGTATCAGAAGATGATGATGTCACCCCGGTAAAGTAATACAATACGTCACTCTGTATGTTTGACTAAAGTTTTCCAACATGTCCAAAAGTCATTTCTGAAAAAGACAGACACAAGAAAGACACATGCAAGCCTAACCTTTTTTTAAATCATACTAGCCTATCATTGTTGATATAAGGCCATTTAGGTCAATGGTATATCATTATGTTGTGATATAACAATAAGTTAAAGGAGAATTCCATGCTAGAATGCTTTCTTATCTTTCTTACCTTTCTTTGTAGTTGTTACGTCCCCACCAAAAATGTTATTTTGTGCAAAAGCTCCTCATTGGCTATTTCCCCTACCATAAGCCCTCAATTAATTGCAATTAATTTTGGCCTGAAAAACTAAAAACTAAAAACGTTGAAGACCCTTGGTTTAATGAGCAATTTTTTATGAATTAATCAAATTAATAATGAATAAAAAATGTCCCCTCCTCCTCCAGGCAAGGCATTCACGGCATGCTTCCTCTGCACCTGGCTGTGCTGTACGGCTTTCCAGACTGCTGTCGCAAGCTGCTTTCCTCAGGTGAGTGTCTGGTTCAACCAGTCATTACTATTAACTCACCTCAGGTGAGTGTCTGGTTCAACCAGTCATTACTATTAACTCACCTCAGGTGAGTGTCTGGTTCAACCAGTCATTACTATTAACTCACCTCAGGTGAGTGTCTGGTTCAACCAGTCATTAGTATTTTACTTTTTATTTTACTTTTAAGGTAGTCGAGTTATAGTCATTGTAGTTTTTTTGTCACATTTTAGTCCCCTGGAATGTTTTAGTTTTAGTTAGTCTAGTTTTAGTCGACTAAATGTCATAAGATTTTTAGTCCACTAACTCTACAGTTGATGCCGTCGTAATGACTGATTTTACACTTGCTGAAAATAGCCGATCTACAAGCTCACAACGCGTCGCAGCGCGACGCGTTGTGAGCTTGTAGATCGGCTATTTTCTTAGTTTTAGTCATCATAGCCTAGTTTTCATTTAGTTTCCATTTAGTTTTCGTCAGTGATTTTTCGTCTCACTATTTTGTGTGTGCCTCAGGTCAGTTGTACAGCATGGTGTGTGTGTGTGTGTGTGTGTGTGTGTGTGTGTGTGTGTGTGTGTGTGTGTGTGTGTGTGTGTGTGTGTGTGTGTGTGTGTGTGTGTGTGTGTGTGTGTGTGTGTGTGTGTGTGTGTGTGTGTGTGTGTGTGTGTGTGTGTGTGTGTGTGTGTGTGTGTGTGTGTGTGTGTGTGTGTGTGTGTGTGTGTGTGTGTGTGTGTGTGTGCGTGTACTGTACATTGCCAGACATGACCGTCTGGTGGACCTGGTCTCAGACAAGACCAGAGGAGTACAGGACAGGACAACAAGAATGTATAAACACAGCACTGTAAAAAATAGACTGGTTTGATCACAATGCCACACAATGTCAACTCACTACAGCAACACGGGTTCTCAACGCTTTCGGCCTCTCCGGGGACCCCCGGAGAGGCTTTGGCACTGTCTCGGGACCCCCTCCCCGTCCCCTCCCGACCCCCCAATATAAATTGACCACTACAATAACCTTAATAATAGAGACTATAGAGCGTCGCAGTCCCTTTCAGAACGACGAGTGGCCCAGGAAATTATTCTCCATTCATTTTCTCCATAGGCTTTTTATTTAAAGACGGTTACGCCGCGGTTACAAAGTCAACTCGGATCATGACAAATCATGACAACAAACATAATGTTTTGGGCCGATCAAATAATTAGTAAGAAGAAAAACAAAACAAATAGTGTTGTCTCCTGACTTTATTTTCTTCTTTATAATGATTTGATCGGTACAAAATATTGTGTTTGTTGTCATGATTTTTTTTTTTCTTTAATATATTTTTTATCCCACGATTTTGTAACCCATTTTTCACCCCTGTGTCAATCATCTACTGTGATCCTGGGCTCTACACACACTCCGCCAACCTGGGGAGAGCAACGGACTTAACTCATGCTTCCTTCATGCTTGAGTGTCCAAGTTGCTCCTTTACACCTGACAGGGGGGAGTTTCCCTGGTTGGACGTAGCGCGTGGAAGGAACACGGTATTCCAACCAGTTCCAGTTGTCATGATTTGTCACGATCCGAGTTGGCTTTGTCCGCGGCGTAACCGTCTTGAAAAGCCCATGGAGAAAATGAATGCAGAACCATTTCCTGGGCCACTCGTCGTTCTGAAAGGGGGAGGGACTGCGACGCTCTATACACACCATAAATAAATACTGAAACCAGATCTAATCATTAGGGAAGGTGTATGTATGTACTATGTGTATTATATGTAAACCCTTCATTTCCATTTTCCAGCCATTCAGTTGCAAAAACAAAGAAAAAACAAATGTTTTTTTCTTTTCTTTTAAATAATTTGGCGACCCCCCAGAGGGGTCGCGACCCACGGGTTGAGAACCCCTGCACTGCAAGATATTCCAAATACCCCAGATATTGTGTTCATCAATGAAATTAGAAAAACTGTCACTATATTTGAAATACCGTTTATTACCAAATAGTAGCCCGGGCCGTTAATATGCAAAATCGATTCGGACCCCGGGCTGTTATAAGGAGCCGGGCCGTTATTTGGTGCTGGGCGGTTATTTGCGCATGGGCTGTTATTTGGTAATATACGGTAGGCTGCCCGTTTGATCTGTATATGGACACTTGTTTTACATCCAAACTTATGAATTATCAGCTTTTGGTGGAACGTATTATGGCCTTATTATGGGATATAACTGTCAACTTATTGTCCTTGTGTTTGGAAGTCTGGGCCATGTCCATAAACTTCTGCAATTGGGTGGATTGCGAAAGACAAATGCAAAACAAAATTGGCTAAATACTGTTCTGTCTCGGCTATTATGGGCAGTCTGTCTGTCTGGAGAAGGCGTTGTTTCCTTTATCCCTAGGTGGCTTAAAAAACAAAAAACATCATGTCTAGTAATAGTATGTCATCATCTTTTTTCCCTCTGTGTGTTAAGCATGTGCAGCAGTTATATTCGGTTGGACCATATCATGTAACCTAATGGAGCGTCGCAGTCCCGCCCCCTTTCAGAACGACGAGTGGCCCAGGAAATGAATCCCAATGCATTTTGTCCCATAGGCATTTCAAATGTATTTATTTAAAGACCTTTTAAGCGTCGTACGAAGCCAACTCTTGTCGTGACAAATCATGACAATATCTTGGACCAAACAAATAATTACAAAGAAGAAAAACAACAAAAAAAGGGTTGTAACCTGCCGTTTTTTTCTACTTTCTAATTCTTTGTTTGGCCCAAAACATTGTGTTTATTGTCATGATTTGTCACGACAAGAGTTGTCTTTGTCCGTGGCGTAAACGTCTTTAAATAAATACTTTCTGAATTAACGGGGATTTCTTTTCTGGGTCTCTCGAGGGGGGGCGGGACTGCGACGCTCTATTCTGATCAGTGTTTGCGTCTATTGTATCTCTCTCTTGTGCAGATCCAAATAAAAGTGTGTGTGTGTGTGTGTGTGTGTGTGTGTGTGTGTGTGTGTGTGTGTGTGTGTGTGTGTGTGTGTGTGTGTGTGTGTGTGTGTGTGTGTGTGTGTGTGTGTGTGTGTGTGTGTGTGTGTGTGTTGTGCCTGTGTGTGTGTGTGTCTGTGTCTGTGTGTGTGTGTGTGTGTGTGTGTGTGTGTGTGTGTGTGTTGTGCCTGTGTGTGTTGTGCCTGTGTGTGTGTGTGTGTGTGTGTGTGTGTGTGTGTGTCTCCAGGTCAGCTGTACAGCATGGTGTCTCCCCCCCGCTCTGCTCACATGCTGTCGGCCCAGTTTGATATAAACGCCCCCGACGACCTGGGACGGACCTGCCTGCACGCCGCAGCCTCCGGAGGGTGAGTGCACACATAGACGCACAGACACACGCACAGACACACACACACACGCACAGACACACACGCACAGACACACACACACACACGCACAGACACACACGCACAGACACACACACACTCACATACTTATATTAGGATGGGCTTAGCTGTTAACTCTCATATGTGTTTTTCTCTGTGTCAGAAACGTTGAATGTCTCAACCTGCTGCTGAGCAGCGGGTCTGACTTGAGTGCCAAGGACGACTTGGGAAGGTGAGTGGTGTTTATTCTATATTAATTAAGACCTTTATCTTTATGGCAATAAACACCAAGACTTGGTTCATTTTCTTTGGATATTCTACTGTTAGACTCACTCAGTGATGTAAATAGGTTTTCAATGTAATGAGTCCCAGGATGCAGGGATGGTCTTTTAGAAATGAGTCCCAGGATGCAGGGATGGTCTTTTAGAGATGAGTCCCAGGATGCAGGGATGGTCTTTTAGAAATGAGTCCCAGGATGCAGGGATGGTCTTTTAGAGATGAGTCCCAGGATGCAGGGATGGTCTTTTAGAAATGAGTCCCAGGGACATTTTATGAGTCCCACTTCAGCGACGTTAGGAGTCATATTTTGCCCCATTTTTACAAATTGCACCATTTCATTTTATATGGTTATAATGTGGTTATATTCATGTAGAAAACAGAAGAAGGAATGAAGGTTATTATAACTAAAGCTAGCAAAATAAACTAGAATAAATAATATAAATAATAAAAACAGTATACAGTAGTGCATCCCGTGGATGCAGAGGTCGTTGTTTTATTAACCCATTCAGAACGGGAACCCGTTTTGGTGTTAGCATCATGTTATGCTTTAGCTATTGAAAAATAGCAGATCTACAAGCTCATAGCGCGCCACCGAGTGGCGCGCTACGAGCTTGTAGGTCTGCTATTTTTTGAAAAATCGAAGAACGACTGACATTTTTTAGAATCTGATCTCAGGTCAGAATGGGGTTAATCAGACCACAGTGTGTGTCCAGTGGGAAACCTCGTATGAATCTGATCTCAGGTCAGAATGGGTTAATCAGACCAGTGTGTGTCCAGTGGAAACCTCGTATGAATCTGATCTCAGGTCAGAATGGGTTAACTATAAACTGCGTTTTGGGATGCAAAATGCACCCTATTTTAATCTCTGCTCACTGATGATAGGTTATTGGTTTATTGGTTATTGGTCGGGGCGGCGGTGGCTCAGCGGTAGAGTGGCCGGATAGTAACCGCAAGGTTGCCAGTTCGAACCCTGTGGGCTCCCCCCAGAGTTAGTGTCGAAGTGTCCTTGAGCAAGACTCTGAACCCCTGATTGCTCCTGATGATGTGCAGGTTGGTGCCTTGCATGGTCTCCTCCGTCATCGGTGTGTGAATGTGTGAATGTATGAATGTATGAATGTAATGCACAATCTATGTAAAGCGCTATATAAATGCACCATTTACATTTGACCATTTACTTATGATCCTTGATGACTATTTCTATGCATTTGATGTTATTTATAATTAGTACCGTGTGGTGTTCTTGCTTACTGTACATCGCTCTGGATTAAGAGTGTCTGATGAATGCCTAAATTGTAAAAATCATGACAAAAAACAACCCTGGACCCCTGTGGACTTGCCACGCTTACTGGACCGTTGTGTGTGTGTGTGTGTGTGTGTGTGTGTGTGTGTGTGTGTGTCTGTGTCTGTGTCTGTGTGTGTGTGTGTGTGTGTGTGCGTGTGTGTCAGGGTTCCGCTACACTACGCGGCAGCCAATGGGAACAGCCAGTGTACGGTGGCGCTGGTGAGAGCCGGGTCAGAGGTCAACGACACCGACGTGACGGGCTGCAGCCCCCTGCACTACGCTGCAGCCTCACACGCCTTCAGGAGGTACGCGCACGCACACACACACACACTGCACTACGCTGCAGCCTCACACGCCTTCAGGAGGTACGCGCACGCACACTAGGCATGTGGAAAATAATCGATACGTATCGATACATCGATTATGACGTGCGCGATGCGAGTGAATCGGTTCATTCACTGTGTGTCGGTAAAATTGACGGGTGAAATCTCGATGCATCGTTCGCGGAGTGCTTGCACCGGTAAAATCCGTGGTTGCACTGTTTTTTCATGGTAAATTTCACCCTATCCTGTTTTTCCGAGGCGCATTGAACGTACCATCAGAAAAGGAAGGGAAAAAAAGGTCTCTCGCAGCCAGCTCCGCACAGTGTGCGGCTGTGCGCTGCGAGCACGCAGCTACTCTGCACCGTAGAGTAGACACGTTGAGACAACAGACTATAAAGAGCACCCGCGACGAACAGAAGTGAACCCCACGCACAAAGGAAGCACAACCTTTAGCTTTATAAAATAGCTGTCCGTCGATCAGTTGACTTTTCACTGTAGCGCTGCGTGCTGCTAATGATCCACACCCCACAGCTGTTCTAGCTGATTCTCCGACGCGAATCTGCGTTGTGACTCGCGATCATCAATTTGTAATTAAAGAAAGCTTCTGCAGTCTGCACACACGTGTACACCAACAACGCCACAGCTGGTTGTACTGCTTGCGTTTAAAGTCGTTTACAACCGTTCCACAACTTTCCACTGTCCAGCTTTCCCCTGCTGTTCTCTGGGATAGAAGCCTTATTTATATTCTGCAGCAAGACGGGGTCGCACGCCTAAAATTGCAGATCCACAAGCTCACAGCGGGGCGTGGATGAGACGCGTTGTGAGCTTGTACATCTGCTATGTATTTATAACGTTAATAATACATGCAGGCCAGGGTCTTCAATGTTTTTTAGGTCAAGCCAAGGACCACTTAGCTGAGAGTGAGAGATCAAGCAGGGACCCCCACTATACATAGGCAATTATATTATAAAACTGTGTTGCAGATTAAACTACTTGTTTGACAGCACTACGAGTGTGACCTGTCATTTTTGTTTTGTTTATTTGTTTATTTTCTATTTATATGTTGGTAACATTAATTGAGCTATTACATAGGCTATTACATTTTAATCTCTTGAACCCTCTATACTCAAAACCTCAAATTGACCTTTGAGATATAATTATTATACTATAGCCTATGATTATTAGTAATCTAACAATTCCACAATAACCAGCAGAGAGCAGACCCTTTGTTTACTTACATAATTCTATAAGTTGGGTTGTTTGAGATGCAGAGCTATAATACTAACCTACAGTAAAACAATAAATTGCTTTGAATTTAAATGTAATGCATTTTTACATGTTTTGGGAAATTAATAGAGCTTTAATATAAATCCTTTCTATTGTGATGAATCTCCATCAAATCGCATCGTATCGGTAGAGGGGTGAATCGCATCGTATCGCATTGATTTGAACTAAATGGTTATCGCATCGCATCGCATCGGGAAGAGGTAGAATCGTATCGCATCGTATCGCCAGGGGATTCCATGTATCTCTAATGTATCGTATCGCTGGCAGTGCATCGAGATGCGTATCGAATCGTGAGATGAGACGAGATTCACATGCCTAACGCACACACACACACACTGCACTACGCTGCAGCCTCACACGCCTTCAGGAGGTACGCGCACGCACACACACACTGCACTACGCTGCAGCCTCACACGCCTTCAGGAGGTACGCGCACGCACACACACACTGCACTACGCTGCACGCTGCAGCCTCACACGCCTTCAGGAGGTACGCGCACGCACACACACACTGCACTACGCTGCAGCCTCACACGCCTTCAGGAGGTACGCGCACGCACACACACACTGCACTACGCTGCAGCCTCACACGCCTTCAGGAGGTACGCGCACGCACACACACACTGCACTACGCTGCAGCCTCACACGCCTTCAGGAGGTACGCGCACGCACACACACACTGCACTACGCTGCAGCCTCACACGCCTTCAGGAGGTACGCGCACGCGCACACACACACACACACACACACTGCACTACGCTGCAGCCTCACACGCCTTCAGGAGGTACGCGCACGCACACACACTGCACTACGCCTTCAGGAGGTACGCGCACGCACACACACACACACACACACACACACACACTGCACTACGCTGCAGCCTCACACGCCTTCAGGAGGTACACGCACGCACACACACACACACTGCACTACGCTGCAGCCTCACACGCCTTCAGGAGGTACGCGCACGCACACACACACACACTGCACTACGCTGCAGCCTCACACGCCTTCAGGAGGTACGCACACACACACACACACACACACAAATGGATGGACTGTGTATTATATATTATATAGCGCTTAAGACTTGAGCCTTAAGTCATTTCAAGCCTCAACAAAATCCAGTTTGTAAATTTGCTCCATTGTTTTCTTCTCCACAGAGTGGACGAACACGAGTCTGACAACTACCACAGTGAGGAGAGAGACAAAGATGCCTTCCTGTAAGTAACTACCTCAGTGAGGAGAGAGACAAAGATGCCTTCCTGTAAGTAACTACCACAGTGAGGAGAGAGACAAAGATGCCTTCCTGTAAGTAACTACCTCAGTGAGGAGAGAGACAAAGATGCCTTCCTGTAAGTAACTACCTCAGTGAGGAGAGAGACAAAGATGCCTTCCTGTAAGTAACTACCACAGTGAGGAGAGAGACAAAGATGCCTTCCTGTAAGTAACTACCACAGTGAGGAGAGAGACAAAGATGCCTTCCTGTGAGTAACTACCACAGTGAGGAGAGAGACAAAGATGCCTTCCTGTAAGTAACTACCACAGTGAGGAGAGAGACAAAGATGCCTTCCTGTAAGTAACTACCACAGTGAGGAGAGAGACAAAGATGCCTTCCTGTAAGTAACTACCACAGTGAGGAGAGAGACAAAGATGCCTTCCTGTAAGTAACTACCACAGTGAGGAGAGAGACAAAGATGCCTTCCTGTAAGTAACTACCACAGTGAGGAGAGAGACAAAGATGCCTTCCTGTAAGTAACTACCACAGTGAGGAGAGAGACAAAGATGCCTTCCTGTAAGTAACTACCACAGTGAGGAGAGAGACAAAGATGCCTTCCTGTGAGTAACTACCACAGTGAGGAGAGAGACAAAGATGCCTTCCTGTAAGTAACTACCACAGTGAGGAGAGAGACAAAGATGCCTTCCTGTAAGTAACTACCACAGTGAGGAGAGAGACAAAGATGCCTTCCTGTAAGTAACTACCACAGTGAGGAGAGAGACAAAGATGCCTTCCTGTAAGTAACTACCACAGTGAGGAGAGAGACAAAGATGCCTTCCTGTAAGTAACTACCACAGTGAGGAGAGAGACAAAGATGCCTTCCTGTAAGTCACTACCACAGTGAGGAGAGAGACAAAGATGCCTTCCTGTAAGTAACTACCACAGTGAGGAGAGAGACAAAGATGCCTTCCTGTAAGTAACTACCACAGTGAGGAGAGAGACAAAGATGCCTTCCTGTAAGTAACTACCACAGTGAGGAGAGAGACAAAGATGCCTTCCTGTAAGTCACTACCACAGTGAGGAGAGAGACAAAGATGCCTTCCTGTAAGTCACAGAAATTATGTCTGAAGCCCAAACCACACCAAAGAATGAATTAATAACGACTGTCCATATACATGCATGTACTCAGGGGTCTGCAACCTTTTTCACATGAAGTGCCATGTTTTAATTGTCGTGATAGTCAGTGTTTTCTTTCACATCAGGGTGTAATGATCATTAAACTCCTTGTGTCCCAGAGTTGGCAGTTTGAATGAATGTACAATTATGTGAAGGATGTAATTCGTAGATGTGAGTAGACTTAATTGAACTGACTTTTTGGAATATGACATTTTTAAAGAAAAAAAACGTATCCGTCTCACACTTGTGCCAGTGTGCCAGTGACTACCGTTCCCTGTGCCATTGTTGGCACCCGTGCCTAAGGTTGCCTACCCCTACTGTATGTACATAATATGTGTGTCTGTAGGTGTCTGGAGTTCCTCCTGGACAACGGGTCATAATATGTGTGTCTGTACTGTCTGTAGGTGTCTGGAGTTCCTCCTGGACAACGGGTCAAACCCCACCCTGAAGAACTCCAGAGGTTACAGTGCCGTGCACTATGCAGCTGCTCACGGGAACAAGCAGTACCTGGAACTGGTCAGTAGGTGGTGGTGTCCTCCTGTCTGTCTGTCTGTCTGTCTGTCTGTGTAACTAAGCTATGCTGACTACAAACTAAATATATTGACAATTTCGTCAACAAATAAAAACTAGACTCAAATGTTAGGAATGGAGTGGACTAGTGGACAAGAGATCCAGTACAAGTCTATACTAATTGAACAATTGGTCTCTGTCCTGGCTGTGGTTCTGTAGTGTTTGTACTAATGGAACATGTCTCTGTCTGTGGTTCTGTAGCTCTTGGAGATGTCCTTCAACTGTCTGGGAGAAGCTGAGAGCAACGTTCCAGTCAGTCCTTTGCACTTAGCTGTAAGTAAATATGTCTAAAGCGTTATTCATAGTCTGGATTTTCGGTGGTGGGGTGACCACCGCACTACAACATGACGTCACTGAGGTGACCACCGAACTACAACATGACGTCACTGAGGTGACCACCGCAATACAACATGACGTCACTGAGGTGACCACCGCACTACAACATGACGTCACTGAGGTGACCACCGAACTACAACATGACGTCACTGAGGTGACCACCGAACTACAACATGACGTCACTGAGGTGACCACCGAACTACAACATGACGTCACTGAGGTGACCACCGCACTACAACATGACGTCACTGAGGTGACCACCGCACTACAACATGACGTCACTGAGGTGACCACCGAACTACAACATGACGTCACTGAGGTGACCACCGCACTACAACATGACGTCACTGAGGTGACCACCGAACTACAACATGACGTCACTGAGGTGACCACCGCACTACAACATGACGTCACTGAGGTGACCACCGAACTACAACATGACGTCACTGAGGTGACCACCGAACTACAACATGACGTCACTGAGGTGACCACCGAACTACAACATGACGTCACTGAGGTGACCACCGCACTACAACATGACGTCACTGAGGTGACCACCGAACTACAACATGACGTCACTGAGGTGACCACCGAACTACAACATGACGTCACTGAGCCGCGGTGAAGAGCAAACCACCGCCACCGCTCCAGCCCTTCTCTCTGTTTTTACTCAACCACCGCTCAACGTTATTTCAGCTCCGGTGGTCACCTCACCACCGGAGCGGTGGTCACCTCACCACCGGAGCGGTGGTCACCTCACCACCGGAGCGGTGTGGTCAGCTCACCACCGGAGCGGTGTGGTCACCTCACCACCGGAGCGGTGTGGTCACCTCACCACCGGAGCGGTGTGGTCAGCTCACCACCGGAGCGGTGTGGTCAGCTCACCACCGGAGCGGTGGTCAGCTCACCACCGGAGCGGTGTGGTCACCTCACCACCGGAGCGGTGGTCACCTCACCACCGGAGCGGTGGTCACCTCACCACCGATAATCCAGACTATGAATGGGCCTTTACAGGGCTCAGCAATTATTATGGAATATATATCGAAAACCCGTCATTTAAAATCTGCAACCCTGATGTTGTTGTTGTTCTAAAAGGCGTACCACGGCCACACCGAGGCGCTGACGGTCCTGGCGGAGACGCTGGTGAACCTGGACGTGCGCGACACGTGGGGCCGCACGGCGCTCTACCTGGCGGCCCAGAGGGGCGTGGCCCCGTGCGTGGAGGTGTTGCTCAAACACAACGCCTCCTGCCTGCTCAAGGAGCACGCGCGCAAGTGGACGCCGCTGCACGTGGCAGGTGTGTGTGTGACTGTGTGTGTGTGTGTGTGTGTGCATGTGTGTGTGTGTGTGTGTGTGTGTGCGTGTGCATGTGTGTGTGTGTTGTTTTTGGCAGCAAATTTCTATTTTAGTTTTAGGCGCAGTCTCCTTGAATAGTTTTAATCACATTTTAGTTCACACGGAATGTTTTAGTGTTTTAGTCTAGTTTTAGTTTTAGACTAAATGTCATAAGATTTTTGTCGACTGAATCTACAGTTGATTTAGTCGACTGAAATGTGTTTTGGCGGTGCCTTGATGCCGTCGTAATGGTTGATTTTATACACTTGATGAAAATAGCCGATCTACAAGCTCACAACGCGTCGCGCTGCGGCGCGTTGTGAGCTTGTAGATCGGCTATTTTCAGCATGCAACCAAGTGTAAAATGACTTATGCTGGATCTCTTGTCCACTATAGTCCCTTTTTAAAGATTTTGTAAAAAAAAAAAATCATTGACGATATCGTCAGTATATTTAGTCTTAGTTTTAGTCACCATAGCCACGTTTTTATATAGTTTCCATTTCGTTTTCGTCAGTGGAAAAAGGTAGTCGACGAAATTTTTCATCTTAGTTTTAGTCGACAAAATCAACACTGTGTGTGTGTGCGTGTGTGCGTGCGTGTGTGTCTGTCACCATTATTACATAGTCGCCTGATCGCGATGATTTGAGATAATCGCAAATATTGTGTTATTATTATGATTGAATTGTATTCCGTCGGTATTTGACCTTTTGGCATATATCTATCTACGGTAGCCTCCGAGGGCCAGATGGACTGCCTCCTCATCCTGGTCAACAGGGAGGAGAGTGCTGACGTCATAGACAGCGCAGACACACGCGGACAGTGAGTTCAATTACATTTCACATTACACACACATTACATTTCAATTCAAAGGAGCTTTATTGGCATGAGAAAACATACTGTACGTTTTCATTGACATCTCAAACCCTCACCCTAACCCTAACCTCCCACGGGGCAGCACACCTAAACCTAACCTTAACCCATGTCTAACCAATGACTAGTCTAAACTAAGTATGCACCCCCTCATTATTTGATGACATTTTTCCTCTCAGACTCAAAACGTTGAAGATTTTGTTCACAATTCCATGCAGTATTGATGTTGGTACCATAGGAGAGATAAAAGTCAAACGATCAAAAATAACAATTCTTCTACATTCTAATTGTTAGACTTCTCGATTCTATACAAAGTCTTCTAAGACATGCAAAATGTATGTTGCTATACTATATTATCAGTGGTGCTCTCAAGGTCCCCCAGAATTATATCCATTTGGCCGTGAACCCCCAACACAACATATGTGACCAGATTTGACTGAGAGACTGCCATTGCGCACATTCCAGCTTTTCACCAGAGGAGAAAAAGTTTTTTTTCTTTTCCCCCCCCCCAAAAAATGAGTTAATAGCACAGGCAGACTCTCACATACTAGAGCATGTCTGAAATAAGTGTCAAAGCTTAAATCGACAAGTAAATATGAAATAAATGCTTAAACATGTAGCTATAGGTGTAATGTTAGAGACCACAGAAGACATGCAAATATGAAATAAATGCTTAAACATGTAGCTACTGTAGGTGTAATGTTAGAGTCCACAGAAGTGAACGTTTCAAGCCTGTTTTCTCAACTCGCTGTTTTCTGCAAGACATTTACTCTATAAGCCATATCTCCAAAACTGGTGGGTCAAACTGAACAACCAGTCAATTTGAAGCTATGATTCCCTGCTTTCTCCTAGTCAAATTTGGTCACATATTCTGTTCCAGGGAGCCCCAGAAGCAAAGTAATTTGAGTAAAACAAAAAAGATCAGACCAGATGCGCTATTAACCAGATGGTACGGATAGTACTGGACAACTCACCCCGGTGCTTGCCCGTTTTGCCCTCCTGGAATTGTCCCCAGTGAGTGAGGGGGATTACTTGTAACGTGCTATTATTGACCGTGTGCAGGACGGCTCTGATGCTGGCGGCGCTGGGCGGTCACACCGACTGTGTTCACATCCTGCTGGAGAAAGGAGCCAGATGTGACGCCGCGGACCGGAGAGGTCACAGCGCCTTACACAGAGCGGTGAGCACTGGTCATTTTGTTGACTAAGGGCGCTTTCACACCCAAAGTTCCCTTAGAAGGTCCCGGATCAAGGACCAACTATTAACATTTAGATTTTGGTCCGTTTGGTGTTCACACAGGACTTTGTAAAGCGTACCAAATAAATATGTAAACAAATGACACGTGGACATGTTAGGCGAACCAAATAGTGAAAAAAAGAAAAGGTAATTTTACGATGGAGGGAAAAAGAACATGAAGAGAAATCACTGTCTACAATTTTTGGGCGCAACCTTCAGTCACACAGAGAGAGAAGAGAACACAGCAACAACTTGCTATTGCATTCATTCTTAATAATTATTTTATCAGCCAAATAAGAGCAACAGGTGAACAGAGGAGCAGGTGTTTGAACAATAATGTGATTGCTGCTGATGTATACAATTCACGGAGACGTAGGCTATAGCCTACATTCCCTACAACAAGGTATCCCCAATAAAAATGACTTTACTTCATGTGTGCACCTTGACCCGATTAGATATATGTTATTTCTGCGCATCAAATAATTTCCATGTCATCTTATGGTTTAAACTTGAAGGTGGTGAGTTAGTATTGAGCTTCAAGTCAGAACAGCTCCGCTGCAGCTAATTGAGTTGACCTAGTTTTACGTCTTTTGCTATAGTGATGCAATCAATGAATCATTTGGGACCACCTGCTTATTTAACATTTGCTCCATTCCATTGGCTCTTTCTCTATTATACGTGCGGCCGTGCACTAGAGCGAGACAGGATGATTTTAAATATTTCTCTATCTCTGCGTCTCTCCCATATAAATATATCGGGTCTCTCCCCCCATGTGCGCGCACGCGCACACACACACACACACGCATGCTTAAAATAAACAGATCTACAAGCGTACACGTGTACCATACCGTACATGTCCGGTGTGAAAGCGCCCTAAGACTAAAAGACTAAGGTTTTTGACAATTTAGTCGACTACGGTCACATTCTCACCTCTACTTCGGTATTGAAGGGGAGTTGCAAAATAATAAATGCTTGTACCATAGAACGGAGGTATCATTCACAGACGTTTTTCCCTCTCCTGCTCCGCGGGGTCCCGTCCCCCTGCAGGCCGGGATAGGTAGTGAGGGCTGTGTGTCGGCGCTCTTGGAGCACGGGGCCACGGCGCTCTGCAGAGACTCCCGCGGCAGAACCCCGCTCCACCTGGCGGCCTCCCGCGGTCACCGAGAGCTGCTCCTCCGATTGGTGGAGGCCGCGGGCAAGGCCGACGCCCTGGACTCCATGCTGGACTACAGCGGTTACACCCCCACCCACTGGGCGGCGTACCACGGTGCGCACGCACACACACACACACACACACAAACACACACACACACACGTACACACACACACACACGCACGCACGCACGCACGCACGCACACACGCACACACACGCACACGCACAAAATATAAAATGTATTGCAGTAGGTACTGTACACACTCTAATAAATGTTCTACTGGCAGAAATTATACAGTGTGCAGACTTCCCTTCTTATTCTTATTATTTTTATTCTTATTAAACCTAAAATAATAATTTGTTTGTATCTTTCAGGACACGAGGACTGTTTGCACATTTTACTTGAAAACAAACCATTCACTATCCAGGAAGGAAACTCCTTCACCCCTTTGCACTGTGCCCTGTGAGTATCCCCCCACCGTGTTCTGTGTGCCCTGTGAGTATGATATTTGTACATTTAAAAACGGTGTACATCGGTGACTATAATCTGGCATTTAACCATGTCCCTCTGACTGTGTGTAACAGGATGTGTGTGACATTTAACCGTGTCCCTCTCTCTGTGTGTGACAGGATGTGTGTGACATTTAACAGTGTCCCTCTCTGTGTGTGACAGGACAGGATGTGTGTGACATTTAACCAAAGAGATTCTATATAAAGAGGCGACACTCTCATTAAACCCCATAGTAACAACCAGCGCCCAGTGCCTCCGCCATATTGGTGTGATGACGCAACTTCCGGTTGCTCTAAAAAACATGGGTGCGTTCGCAAATGCTCACCGGGAGCTCACTCTCGTATTAGTTTGCATTGCACAGTGCGCTCTTTCCGAACGCTTCCAAAAAGAGTCTTTGAAGTCATTCTATTCCACTTCTAAGATTATCCTCTCCCGCCGCCATCTTGGTGTGATGACGTCAAAGCGCTACCGATGCGCCATCTAGTGGTGATTCCAAATATTTGAGAGTGTCGCCTCTTTATATAGAATCTCTTTGATTTAACCGTGTCCCTCTCTGTGTGTGACAGGATGTGTGTGACATTTAACCGTGTCCCTCTCTGTGTGTGACAGGATGTGTGTGACATTTAACCGTGTCCCTCTCTGTGTGTGACAGGATGTGTGTGACATTTAACCCTGTCCCTCTCTGTGTGTGACAGGATGTGTGTGACATTTAACCGTGTCCCTCTCTCTGTGTGACAGGATGAACGGCCACGATGACGCCGCCATGTTCCTGGTGGAGACGTTTGGGACTCAGATGATAAACATTAGAGACACCAAAGGAAGGTTAGTTACAGTATGATTAACATTAGAGACACCAAAGGAAGGTTAGTTACAGTATGATTAACATTAGAGACACCAAAGGAAGGTTAGTTACAGTATGATCAACATTAGAGACACCAAAGGAAGGTTAGTTACAGTATGATTAACATTAGAGACACCAAAGGAAGGTCAGTTACAGTATGATTAACATTAGAGACACCAAAGGAAGGTTAGTTACAGTATGATTAACATTAGAGACACCAAAGGAAGGTTAGTTACAGTATGATTAACATTAGAGACACCAAAGGAAGGTTAGTTACAGTATGATTAACATTAGAGACACCAAAGGAAGGTCAGTTACAGTATGATTAACATTAGAGACACCAAAGGAAGGTTAGTTACAGTATGATCAACATTAGAGACACCAAAGGAAGGTTAGTTACAGTATGATTAACATTAGAGACACCAAAGGAAGGTTAGTTACAGTATGATTAACATTAGAGACACCAAAGGAAGGTTAGTTACAGTATGATCAACATTAGAGACACCAAAGGAAGGTTAGTTACAGTATGATCAACATTAGAGACACCAAAGGAAGGTTAGTTACAGTATGATTAACATTAGAGACACCAAAGGAAGGTTAGTTACAGTATGATTAACATTAGAGACACCAAAGGAAGGTCAGTTACAGTATGATCAACATTAGAGACACCAAAGGAAGGTTAGTTACAGTATGATTAACATTAGAGACACCAAAGGAAGGTCAGTTACAGTATGATTAACATTAGAGACACCAAAGGAAGGTTAGTTACAGTATGATTAACATTAGAGACACCAAAGGAAGGTTAGTTACAGTATGATTAACATTAGAGACACCAAAGGAAGGTTAGTTATGATTAACATTAGAGACACCAAAGGAAGGTTAGTTACAGTATTATTTACATTAGAGACACCAAAGGAAGGTCAGTTACAGTATGATCAACATTAGAGACACCAAAGGAAGGTTAGTTACAGTATGATCAACATTAGAGACACCAAAGGAAGGTTAGTTACAGTATGATCAACATTAGAGACACCAAAGGAAGGTTAGTTATGATTAACATTAGAGACACCAAAGGAAGGTTAGTTACAGTATGATTAACATTAGAGACACCAAAGGAAGGTTAGTTACAGTATGATCAACATTAGAGACACCAAAGGAAGGTCAGTTACAGTATGATCAACATTAGAGACACCAAAGGAAGGTTAGTTACAGTATGATTAACATTAGAGACACCAAAGGAAGGTTAGTTACAGTATGATCAACATTAGAGACACCAAAGGAAGGTTAGTTACAGTATGATCAACATTAGAGACACCAAAGGAAGGTTAGTTACAGTATGATTAACATTAGAGACACCAAAGGAAGGTTAGTTACAGTATGATCAACATTAGAGACACCAAAGGAAGGTTAGTTACAGTATGATCAACATTAGAGACACCAAAGGAAGGTTAGTTACAGTATGATCAACATTAGAGACACCAAAGGAAGGTTAGTTACAGTATGATCAACATTAGAGACACCAAAGGAAGGTTAGTTACAGTATGATCAACATTAGAGACACCAAAGGAAGGTCAGTTACAGTATGATTAACATTAGAGACACCAAAGGAAGGTTAGTTACAGTATGATTAACATTAGAGACACCAAAGGAAGGTTAGTTACAGTATGATCAACATTAGAGACACCAAAGGAAGGTTAGTTATGATTAACATTAGAGACACCAAAGGAAGGTTAGTTACAGTATGATTAACATTAGAGACACCAAAGGAAGGTTAGTTACAGTATGATCAACATTAGAGACACCAAAGGAAGGTCAGTTACAGTATGATCAACATTAGAGACACCAAAGGAAGGTTAGTTACAGTATGATTAACATTAGAGACACCAAAGGAAGGTTAGTTACAGTATGATCAACATTAGAGACACCAAAGGAAGGTTAGTTACAGTATGATCAACATTAGAGACACCAAAGGAAGGTTAGTTACAGTATGATTAACATTAGAGACACCAAAGGAAGGTTAGTTACAGTATGATCAACATTAGAGACACCAAAGGAAGGTTAGTTACAGTATGATCAACATTAGAGACACCAAAGGAAGGTTAGTTACAGTATGATCAACATTAGAGACACCAAAGGAAGGTCAGTTACAGTATGATCAACATTAGAGACACCAAAGGAAGGTTAGTTACAGTATGATTAACATTAGAGACACCAAAGGAAGGTCAGTTACAGTATGATTAACATTAGAGACACCAAAGGAAGGTTAGTTACAGTATGATTAACATTAGAGACACCAAAGGAAGGTTAGTTACAGTATGATTAACATTAGAGACACCAAAGGAAGGTTAGTTATGATTAACATTAGAGACACCAAAGGAACGTTAGTTACAGTATGATTAACATTAGAGACACCAAAGGAAGGTCAGTTACAGTATGATCAACATTAGAGACACCAAAGGAAGGTTAGTTACAGTATGATCAACATTAGAGACACCAAAGGAAGGTTAGTTATGATTAACATTAGAGACACCAAAGGAAGGTTAGTTACAGTATGATTAACATTAGAGACACCAAAGGAAGGTTAGTTACAGTATGATCAACATTAGAGACACCAAAGGAAGGTCAGTTACAGTATGATCAACATTAGAGACACCAAAGGAAGGTTAGTTACAGTATTATTAACATTAGAGACACCAAAGGAAGGTTAGTTACAGTATGATCAACATTAGAGACACCAAAGGAAGGTTAGTTACAGTATGATCAACATTAGAGACACCAAAGGAAGGTTAGTTACAGTATGATCAACATTAGAGACACCAAAGGAAGGTTAGTTACAGTATGATTAACATTAGAGACACCAAAGGAAGGTTAGTTACAGTATGATCAACATTAGAGACACCAAAGGAAGGTTAGTTACAGTATGATCAACATTAGAGACACCAAAGGAAGGTTAGTTACAGTATGATCAACATTAGAGACACCAAAGGAAGGTCAGTTACAGTATGATCAACATTAGAGACACCAAAGGAAGGTTAGTTACAGTATGATTAACATTAGAGACACCAAAGGAAGGTCAGTTACAGTATGATTAACATTAGAGACACCAAAGGAAGGTTAGTTACAGTATGATTAACATTAGAGACACCAAAGGAAGGTTAGTTACAGTATGATTAACATTAGAGACACCAAAGGAAGGTTAGTTATGATTAACATTAGAGACACCAAAGGAAGGTTAGTTACAGTATGATTAACATTAGAGACACCAAAGGAAGGTCAGTTACAGTATGATCAACATTAGAGACACCAAAGGAAGGTTAGTTACAGTATGATCAACATTAGAGACACCAAAGGAAGGTTAGTTATGATTAACATTAGAGACACCAAAGGAAGGTTAGTTACAGTATGATTAACATTAGAGACACCAAAGGAAGGTTAGTTACAGTATGATCAACATTAGAGACACCAAAGGAAGGTCAGTTACAGTATGATCAACATTAGAGACACCAAAGGAAGGTTAGTTACAGTATGATTAACATTAGAGACACCAAAGGAAGGTTAGTTACAGTATGATCAACATTAGAGACACCAAAGGAAGGTTAGTTACAGTATGATCAACATTAGAGACACCAAAGGAAGGTTAGTTACAGTATGATCAACATTAGAGACACCAAAGGAAGGTTAGTTACAGTATGATCAACATTAGAGACACCAAAGGAAGGTTAGTTACAGTATGATTAACATTAGAGACACCAAAGGAAGGTTAGTTACAGTATGATTAACATTAGAGACACCAAAGGAAGGTCAGTTACAGTATGATTAACATTAGAGACACCAAAGGAAGGTTAGTTACAGTATGATTAACATTAGAGACACCAAAGGAAGGTTAGTTACAGTATGATTAACATTAGAGACAACAAAGGAAGGTTAGTTACAGTATGATTAACATTAGAGACACCAAAGGAAGGTCAGTTACAGTATGATTAACATTAGATATACCAAAGGAAGGTTAGTTACAGTATGATTAACATTAGAGACACCAAAGGAAGGTTAGTTACAGTATGATTAACATTAGAGACACCAAAGGAAGGTTAGTTACAGTATGATTAACATTAGAGACACCAAAGGAAGGTCAGTTACAGTATGATTAACATTAGAGACACCAAAGGAAGGTCAGTTAGTGGTGCCTTGTGTTAAACTCAGTGGTGGAAAGTAACTCAGTACAGTACTGCATGATTGATGACTACCGATTATTATTGCAAAACATACATTAAACACTTCAGCACTGACCTGCGTGTGTGGCCGTTTGCAGGACGCCGCTGCACGCGGCTGCGTACTCTGAGAGCGTGATGAGTCTGAAGCTGATGCTGGTGGAGGGGGCAGAGGTCAACGCCGTGGACCACGCCGGGCGCTCGGCTCTGATGGTGGCCGCGGACCAGGGACAGACCACCGCTGTGGGTAAGACTAAGACCTGTTACCTCTGATGCTCTGATGGTGGCCGCGGACCAGGGACAGACCACCGCTGTGGGTAAGACCTGAACCTGTTACCTCTGATGCTCTGATGGTGGACCAGGGACAGACCACCGCTGTGGGTAAGACCTGAACCTGTTACCTCTGATGCTCTGATGGTGGACCAGGGACAGACCACCGCTGTGGGTAAGACCTGAACCTGTTACCTCTGATGCTCTGATGGTGGACCAGGGACAGACCACCGCTGTGGGTAAGACCTGAACCTGTTACCTCTGATGCTCTGATGGTGGACCAGGGACAGACCACCGCTGTGGGTAAGACCTGAACCTGTTACCTCTGATGGTGGACCAGGGACAGACCACCGCTGTGGGTAAGACCTGAACCTGTTACATCTGATGCTCTGATGGTGGACCAGGGACAGACCACCGCTGTGGGTAAGACCTGAACCTGTTACCTCTGATGGTGGACCAGGGACAGACCACCGCTGTGGGTAAGACCTGAACCTGTTACCTCTGATGGTGGCCGCGGACCAGGGACAGACCACCGCTGTGGGTAAGACTAAGACCTGAACCTGTTACCTCTGTTACCTCTGATGGTGGAGGGCTGGCTGGACCAGGGACAGACCACCGCTGTGGGTAAGACTAAGACCTGAACCTGTTACCTCTGTTACCTCTGATGCTGGACCAGGGACAGACCACCGCTGTGGGTAAGACTAAGACCTGAACCTGTTACCTCTGTTACCTCTGATGGTGGACCAGGGACAGACCACCGCTGTGGGTAAGACTAAGACCTGAACCTGTTACCTCTGATGGTGGAGGGCTGGCTGGACCAGGGCAGACCACCGCTGTGGGTAAGACCTGAACCTGTTACCTCTGATGCTCTGATGGTGGACCAGGGACAGACCACCGCTGTGGGTAAGACCTGAACCTGTTACCTCTGATGCTCTGATGGTGGAGGGCTGGCTGGACCAGGGACAGACCACCGCTGTGGGTAAGACCTGAACCTGTTACCTCTGATGCTCTGATGGTGGAGGGCTGGCTGGACCAGGGACAGACCACTGCTGTTGGTAAGACCGTCACGTCAGTCAGTGTCGATTTGACTCAAAGTCAGTCAGTGTCGATTTGACTCGAAGTCAGTCAGTGTCGATTTGACTCAAAGTCAGTCAGTGTCGATTTGACTCAAAGTCAGTCAGTGTCGATTTGACTCAAAGTCAGTCAGTGTCGATTTGACTCAAAGTCAGTCAGTGTCGATTTGACTCGAAGTCAGTCAGTGTCGATTTGACTCAAAGTCAGTCAGTGTCGATTTGACTCGAAGTCAGTCAGTGTCGATTTGACTCGCTTTGGCTCAAAGTGCTTTAAAGACAGAAGACTAAGACTATATAAGACTATTTTCTGCTTGTAGTATGAATGTTAGATTGTTCCCCCTAATGTTGTCCTTCCTTGTTGTAACATCACTCCGGCTAGAACGTCCCCTAAATGGACACAAAATGTCAACGCGAAAGAAAGCGCTATTAATGTCAGAGATGTCTTGTTTTTTTGTGTGTTTCAGAGATCCTGCTGCACCAGGCTAAGCCAGACCTGACCCTCCTCGATGCCCAGGATAACACAGCCCTTCACCTGGCCTGCATTAAGGTTCACATTACGATAACACAGCCCTTCATTACGATAACACAGCCCTTCACCTAACCTGCATGAAGGTTCACATTACGATAACACAGCCCTTCATTACGATAACACAGCCCTTCACCTAGCCTGCATTAAGGTTCACATTACGATAACACAGCCCTTCATTACGATAACACAGCCCTTCACCTAACCTGCATGAAGGTTCACATTACGATAACACAGCCCTTCATTACGATAACACAGCCCTTCACCTAGCCTGCATTAAGGTTCACATTACGATAACACAGCCCTTCACCTAGCCTGCATGAAGGTCACATTACGATAACACAGCCCTTCATTACGATAACACAGCCCTTCACCTGGCCTGCATTAAGGTTCACATTACGATAACACAGCCCTTCATTACGATAACACAGCCCTTCACCTGAGCCGGTTGATCGGCTATTTCTGCCATTTTTGACTAGTATAAACAAGCATGTCTATAAAGTAATTAAAACGGCAAAAATAGGCTTTTGCCATATTACGATATCAAAGATCCCACACGATATCTAGTCTTATAACATACATATATATACTATAAACATATATATACTATCCACTGGTTGGAGGTAGTAACCTGACCCTGCCAGATGGTGGCAGTATTGAGTTCACCAGTTCCCTCCTCCTGCCTGGATCTGGGCTCTCTCTCAAGCAGAAATGATGAACCCGGAAGCAGTGGGACAAAAAGGATTATCTCCATGACAATGTTGAGTTTTAGGTCTTAGTTACATTAGAGTTGTAGTCCTGTTAGGTTGTGTTTACATTAGAGTTGTAGTCCTGTTAGGTTGTGTTTACATTAGAGTTGTAGTCCTGTTAGGTTGTGTTTACATCCGCGCTGTGGCAGCGCTTCGATATGTCATCAGTATTCGTTGCCTTCGGCCGCATATTGGGTCAGAAATGACCCGGAGTGCATCGTCTCTGCCCTGAGAGGGAACCAGATGAGGAGGAACAACTCACTGCTGCCACCTGCTGGCGGAGTCTGGTTAGGTCGGTAGTTGCATGGACTGCTACTTTGGTCGAATGTCCATTTTTTTTGTAACCACAACTTGTGGATCATGTATTTGACTCTGCAGGCTCATGAGATGTGTGCGCTGTTAATCCTAGGAGAGATCAGTGGCTCTTCCCTCATAAACGCTACAAACAGTGCTCTCCAAATGTGAGTGAAAGTGAACGTTGGCCTTTGAAACCCCCCCCCCCCAAGCACTCCTTCTGTTAACCCCTCGAACCCCTAGCATCCCCTGTCCTGTGGGTAGACCTGTCGCAAATTATTACATAATCCCCCTCATCGCAATTATTGTTTTGCATAATCGTCAATCGTTTCCATGTTGAAACAAACTTAAAAGCTTGTGTAGATCAACTATTTCCGCTATTTTGTAAATATTTGCAATTCGTGATTTATACGAAACCTCAGAAATACACATGGACATCGTCAACTTAAATTAAAGATATCGTGCAGACCTACACTTGTGAGGCGGTAGATCGTCTATCGTTGGTGAATAGATTAGTGTTTTAGACGAGGGGGAAAAGCAGTGGAGCAGATCGTGGTGACGTTTACAAAGTATACAACACATTGTTTTAACCCATTCTGACCGGGCACCCATTTTGGTGTTAGCATCATGTTATGCTTTACCTATTGAAAAATAGCAGATCTACAAGCTCATATCGCGCCACCGAGTGGCGCGATACGAGCTTGTAGGTCTGCTATTTTTGAAAAATCGAAGAACGACTGACATTTTTAGAATCTGATCTCAGGTCAGAATGGGTTCATCAGACCAGTGTGTGTCCAGTGGAAACCTCGTATGAATCTGATCTCAGGTCAGAATGGGTTAATGAGGAACATTTTAACCTAAATTGATTCTCGGGCCCGAGAATCATGATGATGAATTCCTGAGCTGTAAGACTATTATTTATTTAGTTAAAATGTGTTTAGGGCATCTATCTATCTACACATCTATCTACACATTTTACAGATGTAGGCCATCTGTAACGTTAATATTGTACTAGGAAAAAATAGATGAGGAATAGTGTACGATTGGTCGATTTGCCTGTCTACTACTTCCTGATTGGTTAGTCATTTAGACCGGGGTTTACATTTTTTCGACCAATGACAAAGCTTTCTAGGAACATCTTTGAATGCAGATTGTGGCCCCCTAGATGTTTAACAGAGACATTTTTGGAGCATTTTACTCATTGCTCAAATCACATTGTCCTGTTTTGTCCTCAGGCCTCTTCACATTGTCCTGTTTTGTCCTCTGTCCTCAGGCCTCTTCACATTGTCCTGTTCTGTCCTCAGGCCTCTTCACATTGTCCTGTTTTGTCCTCCGTCCTCAGGCCTCTTCACATTGTCCTGTTTTGTCCTCCGTCCTCAGGCCTCTTCACATTGTCCTGTTCTGTCCTCTGTCCTCAGGCCTCTTCACATTGTCCTGTTATGTCCTCTGTCCTCAGGCCTCTTCACATTGTCCTGTTTTGTCCTCTGTCCTCAGGCCTCTTCACATTGTCCTGTTTTGTCCTCTGCCCTCAGGCCTCTTCACATTGTCCTGTTTTGTCCTCAGGCCTCTTCACATTGTCCTGTTTTGTCCTCTGTCCTCAGGCCTCTTCACATTGTCCTGTTTTGTTCTCTGTCCTCAGGCCTCTTCACATTGTCCTGTTTTGTCCTCTGTCCTCAGGCCTCTTCACATTGTCCTGTTTTGTCCTCTGTCCTCAGGCCTCTTCACATTGTCCTGTTTTGTCCTCTGTCCTCAGGCCTCTTCACATTGTCCTGTTTTGTCCTCAGTCCTCTTCACATTGTCCTGTTTTGTCCTCAGTCCTCTTCACATTGTCCTGTTCTGTCCTCTGTCCTCAGGCCTCTTCACATTGTCCTGTTCTGTCCTCTGTCCTCAGGCCTCTTCACATTGTCCTGTTTTGTCCT
Source organism: Protomyctophum bolini (assembly GCF_963924005.1). Lineage (NCBI taxonomy): Eukaryota > Metazoa > Chordata > Actinopteri > Myctophiformes > Myctophidae > Protomyctophum > Protomyctophum bolini. The sequence goes on along the minus strand of NC_137863.1, from coordinate 3,474,767 downwards.
CTGTCCTCAGGCCTCTTCACATTGTCCTGTTCTGTCCTCTGTCCTCAGGCCTCTTCACATTGTCCTGTTCTGTCCTCTGTCCTCAGTCCTCTTCACATTGTCCTGTTCTGTCCTCTGTCCTCAGGCCTCTTCACATTGTCCTGTTTTGTCCTCTGTCCTCAGGCCTCTTCACATTGTCCTGTTTTGTCCTCTGTCCTCAGGCCTCTTCACATTGTCCTGTTTTGTCCTCTGTCCTCAGGCCTCTTCACATTGCAGCGAGGAATGGTCTGGCCACAGTAGTGCAGGTGTTGCTCAGCAGAGGAGCAGCTGTAATGGCTGTTGATGATGAGGGTAAGTACAGTTATCCCTGGAGAAATAATCCTATATGATCATGAGGGTAAGTACAGTAAGCCCTGGAGAAATACACCTATAAAGCTTCGCTGTATTTGTATTGCCGTCAAACGTTTCGATCACTGAGTGATCGATAACTTGTGTATTGGTCGATGCCGAGTAACCCGATTATACCAGTGTGTGATTTAGACAAATCTTGGACAGTGGTTCTCATAGTGGGGCCCAGGGACTAGTAACGCACTAGACCACATGATGTAAAACTGTTTATTATGCTTGTACACAATGACCAAAATATCCACTTGCAAATATCCACTTGCACTCTACTGTAATACTGTATGTGCTGCTTTCAATGAATGTCGTTTCTGGTGGAAAAACGAGGTTTAACGAGGTGATACTCACGGTTTTCTGCACCGAACGAGAGAACAATAAAAAACACGATAATAATAGCAAAGCAGTGGATAACAGAAAGTGAAAAATACATCAGAAAATACATAACATTCACAACCATAACGGATTAAAAGCAGCTTCATAGAAATGGGTCTTCAGGAGTGATTTTAAAACGAGGAGCCGAGTCGGCAAACCTGATATCTTTGTCTCCTGTCTCTCTCTCTCTCTCTCTCTCTCTCTCTCTCTCTCTCTCTCTCTCTCTCTCTCTCTCTCTCTCTCTCTCTCTCTCTCTCTCTGTCTCTCCCTCTGCCTCTGTCTCTGTCTCTCCCTCTGCCTCTCTTGTCTCTCGTCTCCCTTGTCTCTGTCTCTCTGTCTCTGTCTCTCTGTCTCTCCCTCTGCCTCTGTCTCTGCCTCTCTGTCTCTTGTCTCTGCCTCTCTCTCTCTGTCTTTGTCTCTCTGTCTCTCTGTCTCTCTGTCTCTCTGTCCCTTGTCTCTGCCTCTCTCTGTCTCTGTCTCTGTCTCTGTCCCTTGTCTCTGCCTCTCTCTGTCTCTGTCTCTGTCTCTGTCCCTTGTCTCTGCCTCTCTCTCTCTGTCTTTGTCTCTCTGTCTCTCTGTCTCTCTGTCCCTTGTCTCTGCCTCTCTCTGTCTCTGTCTCTGTCTCTGTCCCTTGTCTCTGCCTCTCTCTGTCTCTGTCTCTGTCTCTGTCCCTTGTCTCTGCCTCTCTCTGTCTCTGTCCCCTGTCTCTGTCTCCGTGCGTACAGGCCACACCCCAGCCTTGGCGTGTGCTCCTAACAAGGACGTGGCCGACTGTCTGGCCATGATCCTGTCCACCATGAGGCCTTTCCCCCCTCCCTGCGCCACCCACACCCCCACCCCCACCACCACCACCGCCACGCCCTCCCACTTCAACCCCAACCTGAAGCACTGTGGCATCGCGGCCTGTGGCCCTCTGGCCCTCCATGCCAACGGGGGCCTCCACCACCACCACCGTGGGCCCCTGGCCCTGCACGCCAACGGCAGCCTCCACCACCGAGACTACGCCAAGGGCCACCACAGCGCCGCGGTAGTAGGAGGCGTGCACGGATGCCTCACAGAGTGAATCCCCCCCCACACACACACACACGCACACACACACTTTCATACCGATTCATACTTTTGTCGCGCGACTGTGTTTCGCTAAGCCGAGAAATAGAGTTGTGCCCCGAAGTCGTGCCGTCAACCATTCGTTCATCTACCTGGTTCGTGGTGGAAGTCGTGTCATATAAGCACTGTGGTCCAAAAAGATAAACAACTGTCCTGGTGATATTGTCAGGGAGGTGACTCTGTCAGTCACTCAGATTCCATACTGTTCTGTTTCTGGCCAAAATGTGACTAATTAAGCGGAGGCAACAGTGGAGTTGCCAGGTCCGCGAGTTTTAAGCGAGTCGTAGTGTGTGTAAGTAGCGTGTTGAATGGCATTTTTTTGTGGGCTTGTTTTCATAGACTTGTGAAAGATTTTGCTCACATCTTTTGCGCACATCTTTTGCTCACATGTTTTCATTTGTAGTATAGGATAGTTTTCTTGTCAGCCGATGTGTCATAACCATAATATGAGTCAAAGCCGCCGTGCTTGTTTGTAATCCTTTTGGAACACAGTTCTTCGTATGAGACGATATTCAACACGTCTGTGGGGATTCAGAATGGGACCAGGTAGGATGCGTCAAATACGTCACACTTCACCCGCTCGAATAGTCGACCTACAAGCTCACAACTCTCCACCTTTCTCGGCGCAGCGCCACACCGTCGCGAGGCAGAGCATGAATCGGGCTTTTTGTCTTGGAATATAAACACCCAACTAGATCACCTCAGTAGAAGCTCTCTGTCTTGACTGACACACAAGGGCAAGAAGAATGCTTCAGTGTGTGTGAGATAAGACAGAAGAGAAGAAGAATGCTTCAGTGTGTGTGAGATAAGACGGAAGAGAAGAAGAATGCTTCAGTGTGTGTGAGATAAGACAGAAGAGAAGAAGAATGCTTCAGTGTGTGTGAGATAAGACGGAAGAGACCGAACCGATCGCCAGTCCCAACGATTTACCTTTTATTTACATTACTTTCATTTATTTGCTTTGGCCGGTATTTTGTCCAAAAAAAAAAGAGCAAAATCTACTTGTACTTTTGTTTTTAAAATAATAATAATAATAATATATATTTGAGAACATTTAACTTATATATAAATAAGAAATTACAATTATACAATGAACAACCAAACGAGTAAAATATAAAATACGCATACGCTGAACTTTTATTTTTATTTAACCACTTTAGCCCTTATTCATTTTAGATCGGCTTTTTTTTGTGCTTAAAAATCAGGACACAAAAAAAAAGTCAAAGTCAACAAATAATGGCCGATATATATACTTTGGCCAAATCGATATATCAGTCGGAGTCTGGTGTGAGCGCGTGTGTGTGTAGTTTATGTATGTGTGTAGTACACGCGTGTGTGTGTGTACTGTAGATGTGTGTTAGATTGTGCATGTGTTTGAGCGCATGCATGCGTTACTGTGTATGTGTTGCTGTGTGTGTGTGTGTGTGTGTGTGTGTGTGTGTGTGTGTGTGTGTGTTGCAGCTTCGACCTCCCTGCGTGGTGCTGTCAGGAATATTATGCAATTAATCAGAGCCTATAGATAGTTAGTTAGTCTATTTTGTAATCCTGCCCATGGTGCTGAATAAGAGACGTTGGTATGATCATGTAATAATAATAAGAACACAGTAGTTCCTGTACTGTAAACCACCGTTGATACCGTTGATCCTTGAAACCAGTGCATTTCACTTTGATTTAGATTATTATCGTCTTCAGTGCATGTGTTACAGTAATTACAGTAATCACTGTCAGGAATAGCTAATAAGAGACAGTGGTGAGGGAGAAGTACTCGCATGTTTTTTACTTAAAAGTACAATATTTGGGTTTCCAAGATCAAAAATTGGAAATACTCAAGGGAAAGTACAAATACCTCAAGAATTGTACTGGAGTACGGTACTTAAAGTAAATGTACTTGTGCTATTTATTTCCCCACCACTGCTAATAATAAGTCATAATGGTTAAAACGTTTTTTGTTCATTTGACTTTATATCGAAACAGTTGAGAACTTTTAAACCTCAAAGTGTAGAGGACTCTACATAATATATATATACACAAAAAAGGGGACTCCTGCACATTAAAAAACAACCCTGTGGGAGGTGCAAGTCTAGTTAGCGGGCATAGACTTCAACAAGAGAAACCACCCTTCCAATTAAGGAAGGGAGTAAAGGGAATGCACACTCTGGGAACAAACTTAGTTTTTTATGTTTTTATTTGTTTTAGTACAGTGTACACTGTAGTGTACAGTATGTGGACCATGGTGACATTGATCAATTCTTGATTAAAAAAAAAGCTCCTAATATATTATTTAGGCCCCAAAATCTATAAATCTCGCAACCGGCCGGTTTCCACACGCTACACAAGGTGCCCTTTTATTTCCACTTGAGCACCGCCTGCCCCTCTAAATGTCTGTTATGTGCACGCCACTGCAGTACGTTGTCCGTCTTTGTTCCCCGAGTGTGCAGTTCCTTCCTTGGAAGGTTTATTTCACTTTTTGATATATATATATATATATATATATATATATATATATATATATATATATGTATAGTTGCAATATTACGGTCCATTTCCCCAACGGGCCTAACATAAGAATCTGATTCGGATTTACTGGCTTTTATTTTTATTTTTATTTTTTTAATGTGGGGTTCAGCTTGAAGGAAGGTTTAAGTAAACAGACAGACAGACAGACGTTAAGATCTACACAGAGAGATGAAGGAGAGTCACTGTCGAAAGTGAAAAGCTTGTATGTCCAAAACATGTACTTTTTTTTTTTAAATACACCTTTTTCATTCGTTCAATATTTATGAAACCCAACAAACAAACAAACAAGTCACAGTTAACCACTTTGCCGTAGAATGATTTATGTTTTTCATTTTTTATTAGTGTTTTTTTATTTAAATATTTTATAGTGACAATAGCAGATCTATAAAAGCACACATACTGTAAACTAGGGCATTATTTGTACAGTAAAGAAACACATTACAGGTTGAAAACATGGAGATGCAAGGTTTCTGATATATATATATTATACTGTATATATATCTCCAATAATTAAAAGGTAAAGTTTACATGAGAACACATATAGCCATCGGAGGATGAGAACGGGACATCTTCCATGCTGATTTTACCCTATAGGCCTATTGTGTGTGTGTGTGTGTGTGTGTGTGTGTGTGTGTGTGTGTGTGTGTGTGTGTGTGTGTGTAGGGGGGGGGGGGTGTCTCATGCCAGTGGTAAAGGTGACATTTGTTCCAATTCTACAAATGCCTTCTAAAAATAATCAGTTCTCACACATTTATTTTTCATGTTAATTTTTTTTAAAACAGCGGATGTACAAGCTCGCGGCGCGGCACGAATCGACGCGCTGCCTGTGACTCTGTGAGCTTGTAGATCTGCTGTTTCTTTTTTTTTTTTTTTTCAATTGTCGTTGCAAGAACTCTAAAATGACACCGGGTTCCCGGGTTTTATAATTATATATGGGTTAAAAGAAGTTCTGAATTGCAGCTTTTTGAAGGAAACGTAAGGCTGTCCAAACAGTGCCTGGCACTGCGTTGGACATACCAACAGTCAGACACGCCAGGGGCTCCATTTTCCTCACCGCTAAACCCCTTATCCCTAAACTGCTTTGCCTCTTTATTTATTTTTTTACTATTTTGCAAAACATTTTTGAATAGTTTTAAAATGGCCAGTCTACAAGCTCACAACGTGTCAATGTAGATTGGCTAGTTGAACTATTCAAAAATGTTTTGCAAAATAGTAAAAAAAAATAAAGAAAATAAAAGGCAAAGAAGTTTAGGGATAAGGGGTTTAGGGATAAGGGGTTTAGGGATAAGGGGTTTAGGGATAAGGGGTTTAGGGATAAGGGGTTTAGGGATAAGGGGTTTAGGTATAAGGGGTTTAGGGATAAGGGGTTTAGGGATAAGGGGTTTAGGGATAAGGGGTTTAGGGATAAGGGGTTTAGGTATAAGGGATTTAGGGATAAGGGGTTTAGGTATAAGGGGTTTAGGGATAAGGGGTTTAGGGATAAGGGGTTTAGGTATAAGGGGTTTAGGGATAAGGGGTTTAGGTATAAGGGGTTTAGGGATAAGGGGTTTAGGGATAAGGGGTTTAGGGATAAGGGGTTTAGCGGTGACGAAAATGGAGCCCCATGAGTCAAACACCCTAACCCCAAACCCTAGATCAGGTCCATAGCTCTAATGCCTTTCATTAGAGCTATGGACCTGTTCTCTTCCTATATACGCTCCTGTAAATGCAGACCGGCCTCTCGTCTGTAGCGTAAATATAACAAACGTTTTACCTTATCTCACCAAAACAAAGACGCTTTGTGTGTAATTCGAGGCAGGAAGCAAAGAGTGGCAGAGCCTCAATGCAACGGCAGCAAAGGGCATTAGGGCTATGGACCAGAGCTACCCTAACCCTAACCTCACAGGAGGCCAGGGGTGAGTTTTAACCCGCAGCACACAGAGTATAGTTGTAACCCGCCACGCATTTTTAACCTGCAGTTACTGTGTTTGTGGGTCTGACTATAATAATGGCTCTAGGACTGTTGGTATGTCTAACCTGCACTTTTATGCACCCCTTATTGTCAAAATATACCAGAACTTTGAAATTCCTATGCATGAGGCTGTTAATTATCCAATGGAATATTGGCCATTGATACTACAGTACAGAGTTCCTCTCTATACCTCTAAAGCCACATTGTGCGATATGCTGCGCCTGCTGTACTGTACTCATACTGTAAATACCTGGAATTGCTCCATTGTGTCAAATCAAGCCCCCCCCCCCCCCCCCCCCCACATGCGCCCATCAGACTTTAAGACAAACTTAACACAAAAAAGTTTGTTATAACTTTATGCAACGTCGCACAATGCAGCTTTAAGTATCGAATAATGTTTCTTGATATTATTAAGCTAATTTGTGCCTAATGGAATATAATTATTCCAAATACTTGGAAACCTCAAAGCAATTCTCGTGAGACTTGTTTTCAGACTGAAAGCTGGGCTCACACACACACACAGTCACACACACACAGTCACACACACACACACACACTCAAGATTGTTTGAAATCCCGGACGACGAATTTGAAATGGCTGCTGCACTTTTCGGATTCGGTCCTTGCAGTTTTCGTGCAGTTTTTCAGAAAAGCTGTGAAAAAATAATTTCGGCAGATAATCGGTTTTCCGACCAGCCTGGAATCGGGAACACATCCCCTGCACGATTATCGGGAGCGGACCGGGGCGAATCGGACCCAAAATCAGCCCAACCACCTTGCAGTGTGAGCCCAGCTTGATAAGAGGAAAGTCAAAGAACTGAACAGAGCAGAGAGCACGTCATGTCAAATATTATTTTTTCTGTTTTTCATTGTTTTACGTTTGCACAATGATCTCATGCTCGAGAAAATGAAAGAAACTATCTGATGTCATAATTATTATAGAGCCATTGCTACCTTTTTTGTCTTTAATGATTGTATTTTGTTTTAACACAACGTGCTACAATAGAGCATACCGGTATGTAGTTTTAATTTCTCATTACTAGAGGGCAGCATTCACTCAAGCTTTTCGATTATCCTCACTTTCTTTTTTTTTTCTTCTAAATTTGTGTATGTTAAAAAAAAAATAGCTTGAATTTTATTCCCAACTGTACTACCAAAGCTCTAAGTATTTGTTCCAAGTACATACTTTTTGCACATTATGTTGTGGAGAGAGAGAGAAGAGAGAAAAAAAAATGAAGAATTTTACTTAATTTGTTTTTTTTTGTTGTTATAGCTCTATGCAAAGTATTACGTGAGAGAGGGCAGATCAAAACCATATTTATTTCATAGAATGAATAATGTACACTCGTCATCAGTACTGTACCTTCTAAGCAATCTCCCCCCCCCCCCCCTGCCCAGATGATAGATGATATGCCATATATTTGCCCCAACATTCCTGCCACTTTCAGAAGCAACGCTTCAGTCTTAAAGTTTTGCCCATTTTGTCCCGATAATACATCGTGTGTGTGTGTGTGAGATATTATTATAGTACGGTTGGTTATAGAACAGTGTGTTCTCCCCTTAAACGGGGTCCCGGCCGGGATGACAGTGAAGTGACATTATTGAAGGACCTTTTTTTTGTTTTAAATCTAGTTTCTGGGGGTCCCTTGTTGTTCAAAATGTGATTTATCTTCGGGGTGGTCACGGATCGACCGCTGGGTTACTTAGAATGTCATCCAGTCTCTTTCAACTTCATTTAGATTGTTTTGTGGGTGTGGGGGGGGGGTTTGGGGGGGGTTAGGGTTAGAAATATAAGCACACAGGGTGAAAAAAAAAGAAAAAGTATTTTTCTATGCCAAATGTACTGTTAGGTAGAATAGAGGATTGTTGTCATGGTACAGAAACCAATGACTTCCTCGTAGAATGCTGTGGTTTATTAATAAGCCCTATTTGCAAAAAAACAAAAGAAAAAATGTTCAAAATCGTGAACATATTTTCAAAGTAAACGAAAGTTTGATCTACTAACTATAAGCTCACAACGTGGCTTTTTTTGTCCAACATAATTCCTGAGTTTATATTTTTTTCTCACCTCGAATGACAAAAAATAAATGCGAGTGTTTTGCGTTCCATTGGACCCTTTAATTAACGCATTTTGCGCCGGAACCCCTTTTGGTGTTAGCATTATGTTATGCTTTAGCCATTGAAAAATTGCAGACCTACAAGCTCATAGCGCGCCACCGAGTGGCGCGCTATGAGCTTGTAGGTCTGCTATTTTTTTGAAAAATCGAAGAGCGACTGACATAGAAGACATTTTTTAGAATCTGATCTCGGGTCAGAATGGAAAACTGTCAGGATGTAGAAGACATTTTTTAGAATCTGATCTCAGGTCAGAATGGGTTAATTAACTGGCCAGCTGCCCCATGCCTTTACGGAGCCACCTGTGATGCAGAACAGAGTCTGAGAACATTTCATCAACTCTCGTACACGTCTTTGTTGTAAACTAAAGTACACACTTTACAAATACAGTACAGTGGTGGAAAAAGTACTCCCATTGTTTTAGTAAAAGTACCAATAATGGAATTTAGAACTACTTCGTTACAAGTTAAAGTACTCCCATTGTTTTAGTAAAAGTACCAATAATGGAATTTAGAACTACTTCGTTACAAGTTAAAGTACGGAATTGAAAATGTAAAAAGTACTAAAGTATCGGCATCAAAATGCACTTAAAAGTACTAAAAGTAAAAGTACTCATTGTGCCAGAATGTGCAAGTTCAAAATGTGTACAAGATCTATTGAAAACAGCAGATCTACAAGCTCACAATGCGTCGCAACGCATTGTAGATCGGCTATTTTCAAATGGCCCGAAATGTATGCGGTTGAAGTGGTTTTAATGTATGTTTTCTAATCAAAATTTAAATCTCCAAAGTAACAAGTAACTAAAGTTTTCAAATAATTAGTAAAGGTTAACATTTTGGCTGTGAAATACCTCAAAATGGTACTTATTATAAGTACAGTATTTACAGTACAGTAGAAGCACTTAGTTACTTTCCACCACTGTGAAATGTAAACGTTCAAAATGGCCATTAACTTGTGTGAAGTATACTCTTCACCCCCTTCCTTCCTTCTTCTGAACGATGTTTTTGGCGTTTGAAAAAACCACAGTATTGACATTTCTTTGAACACCAGACTAACCCCGACTGTGTCTTCCGTATAGATCTAAAGTGGGACGTTAGAATGTATACATTACATACATACTGTACGGTGGGCCTGCTTCAGAATACTGTAACACAGTGTGATTCACTTATAATGTACTGTATGGCATTTGTATCAACTTCCTGAGGCCTTAAAATAAACAATTCTCCTCTGGCAACTATATGCTTTTTTTTGCATCTTATTTGAGTCTGTGTGACTGTGAGCTATTTAACCCATTTTTGGGGCGGGAACCCCTTTTGGTGTTTTAAACATTATGTTATACTTTAGCTATTGAAAAATAGCAGATCTACAAGCTCATAGCGCGGCACTCTTGTAGGTCTGCTAGTTTTGAAAAATCGTGAAAATGTGCCTCATATCTTTGAATATTATATTATTACAGAGTGAACATTTTTAACTCAAATCTTTGCTTCTGGGGAGGTCCCTGGAGGAACAACATATTTTCAGATGTCGGGGTGGAGGCATTTTTGGGGTCCTTTACATGAAATATTGAGCACCACTGATACAGAAACATGAGGTATTTCAGAAAACTGTCAGGAAGACATTTTTTTAATTTCGATGTCAGGCCTAAATCTGCAAGATATCGGTAGGCCTATATAATTTAAAAAAATTACCTTCAACGAGGTATCAATTGTCTTAAAAGAAGGGTTACAAGACTTTGTGCCGACTGCTGTGGACATTTAAATACGAAAATGTTTAAGGCGAGACACCCCAGGTGAATAGGGAAAAAAAGTTAAATAATAGCTATCACAATGAAACTTCTCCAGTTGATTACTTATATTAAAACTAAGATTTTTTGTATTACAAGTTTTCTGAAATTATATGTTTAAATATGCAAATTAGGCATTATATGCGCTAATTTGCATACATTTCGGGACGATAAATCTGAAGATCGGATAAAGCCAGGTTCAAAATGATCATTTCATTTTGTTGACACATTAGAGACAAAGAAAATTACACATGGGATTTTTGATATCTCTAATTATCACTCCACAAATCAGAAAATAGTGTCAACAGGCATAAAAAACCCAATTTTCGGCATTTTTTTGGTATAAAATGTGATGTAAATCAGGCTGTGAATGATATATCAACAAATCCATGTGTAAATGTCTGCGGAATATAGTTATGAATAAGACTGGAAAGTTTGGTGTATGTGAGTTCAACTGAAGTGGAAATTCTTTGTCCCAAGTATGAGGAAAACTCATTTTGAGAAAACGGCCTTTAAAGATTTGTATTGTAAAATTCCAAAACGTTTTATTTGAAGCCACTATTTTGAGACAAAATATCTCATCCAAACCTTGGCAACAACATATAATGGCATATATCATTGGAAAGGTCTGGACCTCAAGCTGACTGTGGTCTGATCCAAATATGGTCACTTCCTTTGTACCAACAACCAATCATGAAAATAGAGATGGTGGCTTTTCACCCCGAAAAACGAGCTGTCATTGGCTAAAATAAACTATCCAACTAAACATCTAAATCTGTATTTTTAATGTGTATTTTGCTTTAGTTTGAAAGAAAACATGTTTAGGAAGCAAAATAGCAAAAAAAAAAAAAAAAAGAAAAATCATGATTTCACCTGGGGTGTCTCACCTTAAATGGTTCCACCACCTATAATCCCCACAGCCCATGATCGCTATTGCAGAGAATGCATTTTATATACAGTAGTATTCTAATGCATTTGTGTATTTATTATGTGATGTTTTTATTTATTACCGGTGTGCCGAAGACAAGTACGTAAATGTAATGGACAACAGCGTATTCTTATCATCATGCAAGGTATCCATATTGTGAGACGGTATTTATCGAGGTGAATAAAATAAATGACATAATATTGTCTATTTGACGATTTGAGCAAACCCATCTGCAAAGCACCGTGGCGTGGAGAATGAATCACGTTGAACACAACAGCTGGCTGGTTTAACCACCGACGCAAAGCAGAGCTGGTTAAACAAAACTCCCGACCTTGACAATTTACAATGTAGGCATTTAGCAGACGCTCTTAATCCAGAGCGATTTACATTAAGCAAGAACGACCACCTAGGCCAGGAGTGGGCAAATCTGACGATGGAGAGGGCCAATATATTTCCACCCTCACTCCAGAGGGGCCACAGTGCATATTTCTATCGTAGCTAAAATAGCTGATCTACAAGCTCAAAACGCGGTCCCATTCATATATTTCAATTGAAAACCTGAATAATTCTTTGCTATTTTTTAATTGGAATCCTGAAAAATAACCTTTTTTATTGAATTTCAAATGCATTTAGTTATAGTTATAGTTAACTTTATGAACTGTTAACATAACTATAATGGACACAAAAGACAATAACATACTAGTTAGTTATAGTCATTATAAGTACTAGTCATTTAATACTAGTCATGAATGAAGTAATTAAAGTGTTTGGAATTGTAAACGGCTGAAATCAATACCGTCAAAGAAGCAAAAGACTACAATATGTTTGTTTTACGATGCATTAATTTATTACTTTCTGTGAGCAGATGTGCCGTCATTCCACAAGTGCATGTTCATTTACGAATTTACAATTATCTAATAAATAATCAATTTGAAAGGTAAACAGATCTATGACGATATATGCTAGTATACAGTAAACAGAGATATCATTAAACAAACAACAAGTTCCATCATATCATATTTATATATACCGTAATTTCCGGACTATAAAGCGCACGTGAATATAAGCCGCACCAGCTAAATCTAGGGGGAAAAAACGAATATGTACATACTGTATTCAAGCCGCATAGAGGCCATAGCCGGCCCTAGAGATAGATTTAGAAGGTCCCCTATAGCCGTACCGTTGTATAGGCCGCAGGGTTCAAAGCATGGGGAAAAAGGTATAGCGGCTTATATAATCCGGAAATGACGGTAGGCCTACCTTGGGACATATTTATCTAAAGGCCGGTTACACCACAGCATTGGCAGCTCTCCCTGGGACATATTTATCTAAAGGCCAGTTACACCACAGCATTGGCAGCTCTCCCTGGGACATATTTATCTAAAGGCCAGTTACACCACAGCATTGGCAGCTCTCCCTGGGACATATTTATCTAAAGGCCAGTTACACCACAGCATTGGCAGCTCTCCCTGGGACATATTTATCTAAAGGCCAGTTACACCACAGCATTGGGACATATTTATCTAAAGGCCGGTTACACCACAGCATTGGGACATATTTACCTAAAGGCCAGTTACACCACAGCATTGGGACATATTTATCTAAAGGCCGGTTACACCACAGCATTGGCAGCTCTCCCTGTAAACGAGACTAGCGTGACTGCATTGGGTGAGGTAGGATACCCCGTCGACGCATTGGAAGAAGGAGTGAGCGTCTTCGGGGTTGGCGTGGTGGCCGTTGGCCTTGCCTTCGCAGAAGGGACTGCGAGGGTAGTCGCAGCATTGGCAGCTGTCTCTGTAGACCAGCTCAGCGGGGCAGTTCGTGAGGAAGGTCCTGCCGTTGTCGCACTGGTAGTAGGTGCTGGCGTCTTCCGCGTTCACATGGAGGCCAGTGGCCTTGCCTTCACAGAAGCTACCGTCGGATGTGGGCGTGTCGGGGCGATCAGGGTAGTCGCAGCATTGGCAGCTGGCTCTGTAAACGAGGTCAGCGGGGCATTTCTGGAGGAAGGTCCTGCCGTTGTCGCACTGGTAGTAGGAGCTGGCGTCTTCCGCGTTCACATGGAGGCCAGTGGCCTTCCCGACACAGAAGCTACCGTCGAACGTGGGAGTGTCGGGGCGATGGAAGTCACAGCATTGGCAGCTGGCTCTGTAGACGAGGTCGGCGGGGCACTTTGTGACGTAGGATGTCCCCGCGACGCATTGGAAGAAGGAGTGCGCGTCCTCAGGATGTGTATGGATGCCATCGGCCTTCCCGACACAGAAGTTACGAGTGTCGAGTGTAGGAGTGGTTGTGGTGGTGGTGGCAACTTTTGTAGTGGCAGCGGGAACTACAACTTTGGTTGTGGCAGCAGGAACTACAACTTTGGTAGTGGCAGCGGGAACTACAACTTTGGTAGTGGCAGCGGGAACTACAACTTTGGTAGTGGCAGCGGGAACTACAACTTTGGTAGTGGCAGCGGGAACTACAACTTTGGTAGTGGCAGCAGGAACTACAACTTTGGTAGTGGCAGCAGGAACTACAACTTTTGTAGTGGCAGCGGGAACTACAACTTTGGTTGTGGCAGCAGGAACTACAACTTTGGTAGTGGCAGCGGGAACTACAACTTTGGTAGTGGCAGCGGGAACTACAACTTTGGTAGTGGCAGCGGGAACTACAACTTTGGTAGTGGCAGCGGGAACTACAACTTTGGTAGTGGCAGCGGGAACTACAACTTTGGTAGTGGCAGCGGGAACTACAACTTTGGTAGTGGCAGCGGGAACTACAACTTTGGTAGTGGCAGCGGGAACTACAACTTTGGTAGTGGCAGCGGGAACTACAACTTTGGTAGTGGCAGCGGGAACTACAACTTTGGTAGTGGCAGCAGGAACTACAACTTTGGTAGTGGCAGCAGGAACTACAACTTTGGTAGTGGCAGCAGGAACTACAACTTTGGTTGTGGCAGCAGGAACTGGAACTTTGGTAGTGGCAGCAGGAAGAGTTGCAGCAACTGTGGTTGCAGCAGTAGTGGCGTCGTCACCTGGGGGGGGGATTGTCGTTGGTTATATGTTAATAATACAGAAAAGGGGATTCTTCCTGTGAAGCCTATAGCGGTGATTAATCATCTTTCATTATGACGGATGCAGTGCTGTTTAATGTTTGTTTGTTTACCTGAATCCAACAGAGAGCGCAGGTGGTTGATGAGGGGATACCTGCCCTCTCCACAGCCTTCCCCGGAAAAGTCGTCCAGGTCGATACTCCACACGAATGCTCCTCCGAATTTCTGCTCTTTCAGGTACGTCACCTGTGGAATAACAACAACATTATAGCGGACACGGCACAAATATAATCAGAGTATTTACATCTGCATTTGAGAATTAAATGACTTTAATTGATTAAAATCCTAGCTTTAATTTATCCGTACATCATGAAGCTGTATATTTACATTACCTTGTGTGCATAACTGTCTAAGTCATCATATCCGACCCATTCATTGCCTTTGGTAGCATAGGGCACCTGTTGCTCCTCAATCCTGTTCAGTCCAGTGGCCCCTTGGAGGAAGTCACAAATCTGTGGGAAGAATGTACATCTTAAATGCAATCCAAAAGATGTGACAAACTGTAAAAAAAAAAAAAAAAAAAAAAACCATCCATATCCGTGCATTTTATATTTTTTATTTAATAACTGTAATTAAAATCTTCTTAACGTGTTCCTACGCTTGTGAGAGCAAAATGGCCAAAGTGTGTCGACCAAAATGGGGAGAAAACTTATATTCCAATAATATTGGATATTATCCAGATGCTTCTACCTCTAATCTTATCACGATGAGAGACCAAGAAAGCCGAATCATCAGCAAACACGAACACAGCATGTGCATGTTCTCCCCGTGTCCCCTATAGGGTTGGTACCCTCACAACAATCATGCCGTAATCCTGGTCTCAATACTGCCTCCCACTGGCCAGCCGGGGAGCCTGATTGAGGGGAAAGGAACTGGTCGGAATAACGCGCTACGTCCAACCTACGGAAACTCCCGGCCTGTCAGGTGAAAAGAAGCGGCTTGGACGCTCATACACTGGAAAGGAAGCATGAGGTCAATCCGTTGCTCTCCCCAGGTTGGCGGAGGGTGTGTATAGAGCCCAGGATTACATTAGATATTTGACACTGGGTGAAAAATAGGTTACAAAATCGTGGGATAAAAATTATATATATATTTTTTTTTTAAAGGACGTTGAACATTGACCATTCACTGACCTCATAGTAAGACGTTAAACATTGACCATTCACTGACCTCATAGTAAGACGTTAAACATTGACCATTCACTGACCTCATAGTAAGACGTTAAACATTAACCATTCACTGACCTCATAGTAAGACGTTGAACATTGACCATTCACTGACCTCATAGTAAGACGTTAAACATTGACCATTCACTGACCTCATAGTAAGACAAGAATCCCGTCTCCCGCGTGTAGCGTCCAGGAGGACCTCCCCCGGTAGCCGCCGCCCCGAGGCCGGCGTCCGGCGCCACTGTGCGAAAAGAGCGTCCGTACGTCGCGAAACCCATCATGAGCTTCTCAGCAGGCGCTCCGTGATCTCTCCAGTAATTCATAGTAAAGTTCTGGAGGGGAGATTAAAACATACATTACATATGCTGTACTTTAATCAGTTGCCATGTACGTATAGGTTGCTAAAGTGCCATTACATCCTCTGATGTGTAATTACGATTCTAATAAGGCAGATTCTACAAAATGTCTACTAAATCCTAATAGTTTTCTTTAAAAAACCTATGTTGCTATTAGCCGCAATTTGCAACTCTAGATTTTTTTAAATAATGGGATGAATCTAGAGTTGCAATACCCTCCATTGACTCCCCACTCATCCCTATTTGCTTTTGCGATCTGCTTGTATTAAATTACGTTAAACTCAACAACATTGCACCTCTAGGCCAAGCTTGAATTATCCTCTTTCAATCTGCCAAGCTTTTGTTTCATACAAATCCACTGTAGACATGTTATGAGCTAGCCTACTTTCTGTCAAGACAATCTCTGCAGGTGATTCTTTTTCTAAGTGTTGGATTTCGAAAGCACTCATTTTTATTACGGCAGGGCCGTTCAGTGACTTCGACGATCGAGTGCTTCCAAACTCCAACACAAAAAAAATCACCTGCAGAGAATTTCTTGACAGAAAGTTAGCTCATAACATGTCTACAGTGGATTTGTATGAAACAAACGCTTGGCAGATTGAAAGAGGTCGGATAATTCAAGCTTGCCCTACAGCTGCAATATGTTGGTGAGTTTAACGTCGTTTAAGACAAGCAGGTCACAAAAGCTATTTGGATGAATGGGGAGTCAATGGAGGGTATTGCATTGTATTGTATTGTATTTGGAATCAGCATTTGTGAATCAGCAGGCTTTAGGCTCCTACGCCTTGTTAGATATTATAATGTGTTAGAGTGGCGCTAGCCGCTCCAATGTGTGGCTTTGTGTGTATGTATGTATGTATGTATGTATGTCCACCCCGTTTTCTCAGAATTCCCACAGACTTCACCGGGTCATTCAGATTTTCCATATTCCATCATGATTGGCTAACATTGGCTTCCAGCCCACAACAACCTGTAGGCCTGACCTGTCGTAGGAGCACCTTTTCTAGGTAAGCAGTAATTTTGTTGTATTTGTAGGCATTTCACGGTATTAATGGAAGTGACTGAAAAATACTTGATCAAAGTAAATAGTTTTTTGGTTGATACTGTAGTTATGTAGCCCCTTTTAAGGGTAGTTCATAAAAGGGGTGGCCAGGTTTGAGGCCTTGTGTTTGGCCAGAAGCCTGATTTGAGTGTTTGTTGGGGACATGGAGGCATGAGGTGTACAGCCTATACTTGGTAAGAAAACCTGAAACAAATGTTTTAAGAGGGTTTTTGACATGGGGACAATGTCAGTCAACTGTGTTTCCAAGTTTTACGTCTTTGGAATTATTTAATGGGTGAGTACAAACGGAGCATTTATCGCATTTTACAACGGACCAGAAATTAAGCAGGGTGTTCTATGGCTCTGTATGTGAAATACTGTACATACTGTATGAAACAACAAGAGCTGTTCTAGGGCTACTGTCTAGCTAGACCCTTCCCCAGGGAGCCTTGAGTATATTGACTGGGAAGACAAGTTGGACAACTAACCTACCTAACCTAGTCTACAACCTTTCACTGTTTTTTACCACCATGCCATATTGTATTTGAGAGTGGATATACCAGATTGTTTGTTGGGCCATATGTGCCATTATAGTGTTGGGGAAATAGGCGTATACTGGGCTGTTAATTTATACTAGAGCATGGTTTGGATTCTGTTTGCTGTTAATGCTGGGTTTTCTGAAGGTGTAGTTCCAGACTATAAATTATATAGCATTGGGAGATTGTGGAATAGTTCTCTGGCTACGTGAGGCTATAGTGACAACAGGCTTTACTCACCACATTGTGGCTGCTGCCTTCCTCTTCGTCGTCGCTGTGGTACAGAGGACTGTTGTGGCCGGTGGTCGTCTCCCACGCCCCGTGGAAGTCATAGGTCATGACGTTGATGAAGTCTAGGTGCCTGTTGTGTTCACACAATGGGACTGTCAGTGGCACAGATGGACACTAGGGGGTGCTAGAGCACCCCCTACCCTTTTCCCTCTGGACAAAATAATGTGCCCTTTTGGAAAACCCCACCCCACCAAGGTCCACATACTGTACAGTCTACACTACACTGGCCCCAAAATCTATAAATCTCACACTATTAAGGCAACCGGCCGGCAGTCGGTTCCACGTGCTGCACACGGTGTCTTTTTTTTCATTTGAGCACCTGCCCCTCTAAATGTCTGTGCACGCCACCGGTCAATGTCAATTTCAGCGACTAAAACTATGACAAAGTGTTCGTAGTCTACCTTTTTTCAATGACTAAAACTAAATAAAACCCTACACGATGATGACTAAAACTGACAATTGACAATTTCATCTACACATATAAAAACTAGACTTAAAATGTTAAGGAGGGGAATATAGTCATTTCATGCTTGGTGGTTGCACTCCAAAAAAATACAAATCAGGCCTTCAATGCCAAAAAACGATTTTACTTTTAAATCAACTGTAGATTTAGTCAACTATCTTATGATATTTAGTCAACTAAAACTAGGCTAAAAGTAAAAAAAAAAAAAAAAAAAAAACAGGTGACTAAAATGACTATTGAACTAATGAACATAATGAACTATTATGGCATTTTATTTGAAACACTACAAACTAAAACATCAACGTCTGCTGAGATTTTTTTAATGTATTTTTATTTTTTAAGGATACCAAAATAAATCTAGCAATTGTGAAATAAGGAGCAGCTAATTTTACCAGCTCAGTGGCCTTGTGGTTAGAGTGTCCGCCCTGAGACTGGGAGGTTGGGGTTCAATCCCCGGCCGGGTCATACCAAAGACTGTAAAAATGGGACCCAGTGCCTCCCTGCTTGACACTCAGCATCAAGGGTTGGATTGGGGGTAAGTCCCTGCGACATACTAGCGTCATGTCCAGGGGGTGTACTTGTACATCAAGCTGCCTCACGCTACAGAAACAGGAGATAGGCTCCTGCCCCTATGGGCCTCATGGCTACAGAAACAGGAGATAGGCTCCTGCCCTATGGGCCTCATGGCTACAGAAACAGGAGATAGGCTCCTGCCCCTATGGGCCTCATGGCTACAGAAACAGGAGATAGGCTCCTGCCCCTATGGGCCTCATGGCTACAGAAACTGGAGATAGGCTCCTGCCCCTATGGGCCTCATGGCTCGGCAAGGCTACTTGTCAGACAATTTACTCACTCAGCGATTTGATCAATCTCGTATCCGTTTTCAATGTGTCCCTTCCCAGCAGCCACTGCAGCTGTGAGCAGCAGTCTGGGTCCTCCGTGGAGCTTGGCGTCCTCTTCAAAGGCAGCGTGTAATTCCTACAACAGGCAACAAAGAACAAAGCGTGATTAAACAGAAATGTGTTGTTAAAACAAAGACGCTGTGCTAATAACGGCTAAAGAACTGTATACTGTGATAGCACACTGTTTCTCTCAACCAGTGGACCAACAACCACACCAGTGTTGTTTTTGGCAGCACATTTTATAGTTTTATAGTCATTAGTCTCTTGAATAGTTTTCATTTAGTTTTAGTCACATTTTAGTCACCTGGAATGATTTAGTGTTAGTCTAGTTTTAGTTTGACTACTAAATATCATAAGATTTTAGCTGACTAAATCTACAGTTGATTTAGTCGAACAAAATGTTTTTTTGGCGGGCCTTGATAATGGATGGCCATTATAGGTCGTAATGAAAAATAGCCGATCTACGCGTTGCGCTGCGAGAAATGTATGTACATACAGTACATACCAATATATTGTGAGCTTGTAGATCTGATATTTTCAAATGGCTGAAATATACAGTATATATAATGCTGATGTAGTTAGTTGGAATAATAATCAAACTCCAACTAGAGTTTTCATGTAATGGTAGTACAGTAAAACTACAATATTTGCCCTCCTATTTGAACATTAGGAGGGGACCCTCACCAAATGAGTGGAACTACTTAATATTAACAGGCAATCAATTAATACCTTTAATTGCAACCACTACAGCAAATGGCAAGAACAATTTGCTTACAGTCCAAAAATATTTTTCTAAACCAGAGGTTCTCAACGTTTTTGCCTGGGAAATGCTTTGGCTGTCTCGGGACCCCCGCCCCGACCCCCAATATAAATGTACTGCTACAATAACCTTAATATAGAGACAATACACCATAAATGAATACTGAAACCAGATGAATCGTTTATAGGGAAGGTGTATGTATGTACTATATGTAAACTCTTCATTTACATTTTCCAGCCATTCAGTTGAAAATAATTTGAGAACCCCTGTTCTAAAGTGTTTGAGAAGCACTGCTCTCTCTCTCATACCTGGCAGAGCAGGGTGAACCTGCTCTTGTCCACTGCGGGGCTGCCCCGTGACCCGGGGTACTCCCAGTCCAAGTCCAGCCCGTCGAAACCGTGCTTCTTCAAGAAGGAGACGGACGACGTGATGAACGTACGACGGGTTTCAGGGGACGAGACCATGCTGGTGAACCTATACGGAAGCATGGAAACAAACAGAGCAATTAAAAATCTCCAACTGTCAACGATGTTCCTAATCCATTAAAATTGGGTTTAGCTATTTATATATGTAGCAACATAGGTTTTTCAGAAAACTCTAGGATAGAGTACAGTATAGTTCTCAAAAATAGCAGATCTACAAGCTCACAGCGTGTCACTTCGTGCTGCGCTGGAGCTTGTACATTGACTATAAAGTAGGGGTGCACCATTACGAGCTTGTAGATCTGCTATTTTTGACTGACTGACTGGCTGGCTGACTGACTGTTTAAAATGTTTTTTTTAGTTTTTTCCCCCAAAATTAGTTAATAGCACAGGCAGACTCGTCACATAATAGAGCATGTCTGAAATAAGTGTCAGAGCTGAAATGTAAATATGAATTATTATGTAGCTAGGTGTAATGTTAAGAGTCCACAGAAGTGAACCTTTCAAGCCTGTTTTCTCAACTCGCTGTTTCTCTGCAAGACATTACTCTATAAGCCATATCTCCAAAGCTGGTGGGTGAAACGGACCAACCAATATGTCAATTTGAAGCTATGATTCCCTGCTTTCATATGACATGGAATTAAAAAAATAAAATGTAATGGCAGTCCCTCAGTCAAATTTAGCCACATATGAATGGTATCGTCCAAATTCCAAAAGCTTTGAACTCACTTTGCCGTTCCGAAGTTCCATCCACCAACAGCCAGCAGAGTCTTCAGCTGCAGGTTGCTGTAAAAAGGAGACCATATTTTATGAATGAGTGACTTTGTGCTACTGTTGGAAATTAGGTATACTCACATGTTTCACTTAAAAGTAAAAGTATTTAATACTGCAATGTATGTGTATGTATAAGTCAGAAATTCCAAATTTACTTGAGTAAAAGTAGAAAAGTATTGGTATCAAAAGTAGAAAAAGTATACGTAATATGCAGAATGTCCCATTTCACAAGTTTTCAAATGTATAAATTAAAATCTGATCGACAAGCGTCAACTTTGACCTCAGTGTGACCTTGTGTGACCTTGTGTGACCTTGTGTGATACTGCACACAAACAAATAGTTCCATGTGACCAGGGGTCAAAGTTGAACTATATGGTAGAAATAGGTCAACAATTCAAATGAGGCTATTTTTGGGGGATTCATTTATTTTTTACGTGTTGCCGCTAGAACCCCACCAAAATCATAAAGTTTTGATTGTTTAATTCACGTCATTTAGTGGAATTCTGACGTAATTTCTCCGTTCATTGTCAAATGGCAAATATTGAAGACAGGCGGGGACAACATTTAGCGGACATTTTGACCGGAATTCCCCTTTCATTAAATGTTTCATTAAATCTTTCTATATAGGAGGGGGCTAGCGCCCCTTAAAAATGAATATGAACCAACCCTTTAAAGGGGAATTTCTCCCTAAACCTTTTTTACAAAAGTAAGTTGATAATTATGCATGTATATTGACCAAAAATGTTAGTTTTTTTTAAATAATAAAGATATAGGGGTGCTGGGGCTGGAGAGGGGGGGGGGGGGGGGGGGGGGGGTCTAACGCTAGAACTCCTATTAAATTGCACAATAGTTTTTTGTTTTTTGTTCACATCTGTTCTAGATGATGTGACAGCAACACTCCATGCATTGTTGACACTGCACTCTTCCTGGTCTACGTGAGCTGACGTTAGACCCCCCCAGACCCAGCCCCTTTCCAGCCCCAGCTCCCCTATATCTTCATTTATATATATATTTTAAAAAAAATGGTCAATATGCATAATTATCAACTTACTTTTGTAAAAAAAGGTTTAGGGAGAAATTCCCCTTTAACTCTGCTAGCTGCTGCAGCAGCAGAACAAACTGACCTCTGTTTGAGTCCGTTGAATTCCTTGTAGAGCGTGGCGTCGTTCCACTCGTAGGTGGCGAGGTGGCCGTTGTGGTCGATGACGGCGAAGGCGTAGATCAGGTGCGTGCACAGCTGGGGGTCGATGTCGCCGGGCAGGTAGTTCCCCATGCCGGGTCGGTACTGGGCCCAGTTGGTGAAGTAACACAGCAGGGGTGTGGTGGTGGATGTTGATGCTTTAAAACAGAAATAAAACGCAGAGTTCACGAGGATGACATTCCTCTTTATACGACAGGCCGAGACATTTTTATTTGAATCACTTGTTCTGAAACCCTCGAACCCATTTAACCACTCTAGACTTAAAGGGATAGTTCAGATTTGTTTTACTTAAGATGTATGAAATACTTGCCATTAATATAGTGGTTGCAACTCTTTTAATTGATTGCCAGAGTCCCGTGGTGGGAGTTCTGCTCTGGTTTTGGTCAATTATCAAGTAGTTCCGGTCCATTTTGTGGGGGGCACATGGGGGCCACGCAGTAAAAGTAAATTAATCCACAAAACTAACATCATTTGTATTGTTGACCTACCGGTATTTCTAAAATATTAGTGCAACTTTCGTTATTTTTTTACCCCTCTATATTGACCAAAATCAGAGCAGAACTCCCACCACGGGACAATCAATTAATACAGTTGCAACCACTATATTAATGGCAAGTATTTCATACAGATTAAGTAAAAAAAAAATCTGAACTATCCCTTTAACGGACCCATTCTGACCGGGAACCCAT
The DNA here is from genome assembly GCF_963924005.1 of Protomyctophum bolini. Taxonomy (NCBI): domain Eukaryota; kingdom Metazoa; phylum Chordata; class Actinopteri; order Myctophiformes; family Myctophidae; genus Protomyctophum; species Protomyctophum bolini. The sequence goes on along the minus strand of NC_137863.1, from coordinate 3,451,915 downwards.
TTTGGTGTTGGCATCATGTTATGCTTTAGCTATTGAAAAATAGCAGATCTACAAGCTCATATCGCGCCACCGAGTGGCGCGATACGAGCTTGTAGGTCTGCTATTTTTGAAAAATTCGAAGAACGACTGACATTTTTAGAATCTGATCTCAGGTCAGAATGGGTTAATCAGACCAGTGTGTGTCCTAGTGGAAACCTTGTATGAATCTGATCTCAGGTCAGAATGGGATAACCATAACTACTAAAAATACAGTTTTAAAAACCGTTCCAGTCAAGCGAGAGCAGAGTTCATACAATGTTATATTCATAGTGCTCAGTCTATGAACAGACCTTTAGTAAAACTGGACAAGTTGGCTCTATAGTACTGGCGTCTAGTAGTCTATATACTTTGTTATAGCAAATGTTCCACAACAACGTTGTTGTCTTGGTCATGTATTGTACAGTCTCAATATTTCATATCAATGGTCTGTTGTCAGGTGTGACTCATCCTTTTTTACACATTACAAAATGTAACCAGACAAGGAAGGAACACTGAAATATTATACTCTGGGGAAATTCTCAGATTAAAAACCTGTCTGTCAGCAGTTCTTGGTTAATATTCCACCCTAATGTTAGAGGAGAATTCCATACTAGAAGGCTTTCTTATCTTTATTTGTAGTTGTTACGTCCTGCACCAGAGAGGTCCAGGTGTTATTTTGTGCAAAAGTGGCATTATTGGCTATTTCCCCTAATATAAGCCCTCAATGGGGGTTGGGTTTTTGTGTTGATTCACTTATTTCCGTCGAGTAATAAAGTGTGCCTCTTGGGATATTATCTTGGAGATTTTTGAGCGATGGAAATAAGCGAATTAACACCCCATAGCCCCATTCAATTCAATGCAATTCATTGAGGGCTACCCGGCTTATGGTATAGGGGAAATAGCCAATAATGCGCTTTTGCACAAAATAACACCTGGACGTAACAACTACAAATAAAGGTAAGAAAGCCTTCTAGCATGGAATTCTCCTTTAATGCCGGGGGTTCAAGTGGTTATGATGATTGTATAAATTCTCAACAAATGAAGGAATGTATACATGAGTACATACCCACTTGAAGGCACATCAGAAGAGTCAGTCCTAAAAAAGCATAAAATCCATTTGAGTGTTAAACAGTTGAAGGAATATATCATATTTCATTTGATTGCACAATGATTTAAAGTAAACCTACCAGCCAAGATGGTAAGACGAGCCATGGTTTGTTACAGTGAGCAGTCCTTTTTATGGTGGCCTGAAATTATGAAAGGAGTACAGTATATGATTAATGCTTTGATTAACTCTGACAATTTATTCAACATCATCATTATTTACTATAATTAAACAACCGCACCAAAGGTTGTGAAGGAGTCATAAATGTGCAAATGTGCAAAAATAATAATAATATTTTGTTTACATCATTTCCTAGTAGTAAAAAGTAGTAGTAAGGTTGAAATCTCTTTTTTGCAAGTAGAAATTAATCCCTTTTGGTGTTAGCATTACGTTATGCTTTAGCTATTGAAAAATAGCAGATCTACAAGCTCATAGCTTGTCGGTCTGCTATTTTTTTTAAACTGTCAGGATTTAAGACATTTTTTTAATCTGATCTCAGGTCAAAATGCGTTAAAGAACCACCATTCCTCTGTGCGTTAGAATCTGATCTCGGGTCAGAATGGGTTAAAGCAGCAGAGGAGGCTAAACAAACAGTCAAAAAAAGACACGCACATCTATACCTATATAGGCTGGGTGCTGGATCAAAATAAAGTCATAGAGAAGAAATGAAAAATCCGCACACCAATAAAATCAATGCTCCCAAAATATATTTTACTGAGTGGTAAGGAGTCGCGACTTACCTGTTTCTTAGTTCAGGGACTTCTTAGTTCAGGGACTGGTCCTGCTTCTGAGGCCCCTGGGATGATGATGTGTGTCTTTGTGTTTTTACCATCAGCTATGAGGGTCATTTATAGTCTGGCAAGGTTCCATCATCCAGGACGAGGTGTTCCTGTATTACAGGCTTTATAGGTTCTGATGACAAGAGATCCACCTATCTGAGGTTACATCTGAGTGTACTTCTAATTGTATACTTTGTATTATAATGGAACAATAGCAAGAATGTTTCCGCTATCACTAACCTACGGGTTAGTCTTGGTTGGAAACCATTCCTCTCTTTGGAAACCATTGCTGTCATCACACCCCCGTTTGTATTTTGCAATGTAATGCATTCATGGTCTCTATTGAGCACATCGTTAAGTCATTGTTGTGTGTCACACGGATTACTGTGTGTCATTTTTTTCCCTCTCTCTGCTCTGTTTCCTCTTTCAGTCACTGTTGCTTTCGAAATATAGGCAGAATAGAAAATGGAAAAGCAGAACAATTACCTTTAGAATAAGTAAATTAATTGGCTGTGTATTCCACACCGTTTCGTTTTTTTTTAATGATTCAACATTTTATTGCTTTTTCAGTTTAGTCACACAAACAATTAAGACAACAAATGCAACAAAACTACTAAACTAGACAAGAAAATAAATACATTACACAACAAAATCTTTACAGAAAAGATAAAACAATACAGACAATACCATACAATATACCATACAATAAAAATAATAAAAAATTATAATAATAATTAAAAAAAAAAGGAAAAAGAAATGCCATTGCACCTGCGTAATATTAATTTACACTGTATTCAAGGAAAACAAGAGAGAAAGGGACGTTGCGCTCACATCACAATGGGATCTCTGACTCCACACCGTTTCTTAATTATACTGTAGTGTAGCATAATCCGAATCCAGCATTAATTAAGGTCTTGGCGGGAACCCCTTTTGGTGTTTTAAAGCATTATGTTCTACTTTAGCTATTGAAAAATAGCAGATCTACAAGCTCATAGCGCGAGTGCCGCGCTACGAGCTTGTAGAGCTGCTATTTTTGAAATATCGTGAAAGTTGTTTCAAATCTTTGAATATATATTCTTTCAGAGCGAACGTTTTTACCTCAAATCTTTGCTTCTGGGGGGGTCGCTGGAAAAACATATTTTCACATAGGGGTTGGCGGCCAAATACTATATATTTTTGGGCGTCCTTGACATGAAAATGTTTGAGAACGACTGACAGAAACATGGGGTTTTCCATAAAACTGTCAGGACTTACAAGACATTTGTAGAATCGTCCTCAGGTCTAAAATAATGGGTCACTGTAGCGCTTTGTGATACAGTGCTGAGATAACAGTAAAGGACTGGCTGATTTATGGACAAGATAACAGGCACTATGCAAATACGGCTGTGAATGGTATGAAAATACTAGGACGTAGTATGTCAACGACCTGTTTCATTATATTTTTTGTATGTTTTGAGCTGTTTTTAATTTACTATTTTAGGAGTTTTCATATAAACACCTAGTGCCTCCCTAGCAGCTCAATATTACTGTATATCTAACACTACTATATAAAATAATAATCAATGATGAATTAATTTTAATAATAAATAATAGATTTTCTTAAACTCATTTTGAATTTAGTTTATTCTGCGAAAATAGCAGATCTGCAAGCTCACAAGACACGCACAAGTACACCTGTAGATTAGTAGTAGTAGTTTCATGTAACACAAATCATAATTTAGTATTTGTTGGTTTATGCAAAATATTCACAAATTATTAAAACAATTAACACGAGCATGATGCAACACATTGTGAGTTTGTATGGGCTGTTTTCACCGCACGCAACAAAGTACACATCAGTGTGTCTAATGATGTCACCTCATAGACACATGCAGGAGAACCTGAAAAATACAAAAATTGTGGCACTCCATCTTTAAGAACAGAGAAGTGTTTTAAAGTCAGTTTAAATAATGCCGTTCATCGGTCTGTTTTTATGTATTTGTTAATTATAGTAGTGTCTCCCCTGACCTGTTCTTCCAGCGCTCGCTCACTGTCCTGCAGCTCTCATTATACAGTACTTCCTGATGGCTTCACACCATGACTGATAACAGCCCTGCATGGGTAGACAACCCGGCCTGGCGGAGAGCTGTGCCCCAAGGAGTGCACTTTTCTAGTTTACATTTTTGAGGGGCGCTAGCCCAGATTTTCGGGTTTGTGATTGGCTGATCACCCCCATGGCGATGATTTTTTCATTGGCTGAGCAAAGTACATATTGAAGATAAAAGTGAGAGCAGAAATGTGAAGACGCACCCCCAAATGTGATTGGCCCGAATGGCATTCGTGATGATTTGATTTGACAAAGCAGTGAATGGAGCCGGCTGGACCAGCTCATAACAAACATTATTTCTGAACGATGAGACCTGTGTCAATCGGTTCAGGAATATACTGTAAAAGAAGACGTATCACAGTTTGTTTTCTAATCACTTGCTTTTCGCTGTGCACAGAGTGCACAGTATTCATTTTATTAGAGGATTTAAACAGTCACAGGTGAGGTATCGTTTCTGTTCCGGGCGTATGGTGAGATTTGGCTGCCAGACAGGAAACGGTGGACAGTCTCGTGATACTCGTGGCACGTTCAGAAACATACTTTTTGCTCTTTAGATACCTCTGTAAAATGACACAGTGTACACATCGAAAAGCAACACAGCAGACAATAATGTGTTACATGTCTTCTGTTGTTTTACAGAAGCGATTACTTTACAAAAGATCTCAGTCATTCAGAAATAGTGTTTGTTCATGAGCTGGTCACTGACTCCAGTGCATTCTGGCCAAACTTCTGGGTGCAGTTTGGCTCCCAATTGGTACAAAAACTGTTAACTGTGAGTGGACGACACCATAAAGCATTACACTTGTTTACAATAGGGCCCACCATTTCCAATTCATCAAAACATTTAGAGACGCATGAATATACAGTCAAAACGGGAAATCATCATAGGAGGTAAAAAGGGGAAGGAAACATATGCAGTGTGGGGGAACAGGGATGGGGGGGGGATTCAGATTTTACAGGGGCCAGTTTCGAAGTGCAGCCGTCCGTATAGTGCCCTTTGAGAGCAGTTTTGAAGGAGTCTAGGGATTTGCATGTCTTAATACCGGAAGGTGCTTTGCCTCTGTGCCTCTTCCTTAATTGCGAACGCAGTGAGCACTTACTATGAGACCTAGCAGATCAAGTCTGTCTGTCTGTGTGTGTGTGTGTCCCACCTTTGTGCCCATATATGGAGCTGAGTGATTTGTTTGTGATTGATGCAACACACTCCATATTTGGACGTATAGCTGCTTTGGGGACTCCTTATATGGTTATGGCTAAGTTAAAAACTTAACTTAAAAATAACTTAACTTAAATATGTACGAGCTGCGTTCGCTTCCCGCGTCTTACTGGTATTATATACTGTATAATATATCAGCGCAGTTTCAATTTATGAACAAAAATGTTTAGAGCGTATGACGGTTGTAGTTTCTTGTGTAATAATTTCTGACCTTTTCTTTGAATCTCTCTCTCTCGTGACAACATCCCATAGTAGGCCTACAATAAAAACACGTCAAAACAAATAACTAAATTAAAAAATAGCCTTTTAAAAAACTAAACCAGCAAACGTTTCATTCACTTCATTTCCATTTAAAAAAAAGATACACTATGTGGTATAAAAAAAGATGCCCGTGACGTAATGAATTGATCTCTACAGTAAAATGTCTCAAATCATGCATGATGTTGATTTGAGAAAGATAAAAGGATAACACAGGGCTAAAAGGATAACACAAAAAAGGTCCAGGGGACGTTGTGGTCCTAACAAGAGTCATAGCACGTAATTACAGTAATTCTGTGCCGTGCAATATTGAGAATATGTCTGAATAAAAATAGGTAATGATGGTTGGTTGGTTGGTGGTGTTCTTAACAGATTCAAAGCCCCCCCAAGTGCATAGAAATAAAAGGCTAATCATCTGAAATTATATGTAAAAAATAATAACATAATAATAATAACGTAATCTTGACATTTAGCAATATATTCAAAAAAGGCTCATAAATGAAAGTTAAGAGTTATGAGTGGTGATGGGGGGGGGGGGGGGGGGGTGCGATTTCTCTCAAACATTTCGGCTTTTCCTCTACTCTTTATGGCATGGAGACATCACAGACTCTTCAGTTTCATCAGAAGTTCCCGTCTCTAATAAAGATGGCCTGGAGCCAATTAACGTAAGGCAGAAATTTCCTTTCAAACAAGCAGCCATAATATGGCCATGTTGTGCTGACCTGAACGCTGACCTGAACGCTGCACCTCTGAACAAATTGATCGGGTTGTGTTCGTTCGAGAACACAGCTGGCATTTGATGTTTTCGGCTGTAAAACGTGGACTTGAAACGGTCTCGAGTTAGTTAACACGATGTGTTCTGGTTAAGTATAGGCAACAGAGTCCTGCCCCCATCTTAATTCTTCAACTTGTTGGGACTTCAGGACTAAAGTTCCCTGTTCATCAAATAAGTGAAAAACAGCCCATCCACAAACTCACAGTGTATCGCAACCTGACACGCCACTGGGTCGTTTGATGCACTATTTTCATGGAATGTTCGTCAAATATTCGTCTATATTCTCACCGGATATTCACAATGCGCAAGGATAGGGATGCTAGGGTTCGTGTTAAAGAGGGGAACCTTCAGTCGAACGACTCCTGGCTCTTCCGCACGCAGCGCGAGACCTTCTTCTTGAACTCCCCCAGCGGGTCGTTCCTCCACTCCTTCCCGGCGTCCACGTTGGCCGGCGAGTCCCCGTTGGGGTCGGCCAGCATGGATATGACGCTGATCATGATGGTCTCCACCGTGTGCACGGGCAGCCAGCGCTCCTCGGGCCGCTCGTAGCCGTACTGGTCCTCGCCCGGCTCGTGGAGGATGGAGATGCAGACGTTGCCGTCCTTGCCCACGTTGGGGTGCCAGATCTCCGTGATGAAGGTCATGCGCGGCGGCTTGTTGGGGTAGTCCTGGGGGAAGGTGAGGTGGGCCTTGAAGAAGCCGCCCTCGTACAGCGTGTCCTTGGGCCCGATGATCACCACCTCCCAGTTGTAGATGTCGTCGTCGATGAGGCCGGCGGAGAAGCCCTCCACGGGGCTCTTGGTCAGCTCGCCCAGTTGTTTGGACAGCAGCAGCATGGATTGAGAGGACATGGATACAATGCGCAGCGGGTTCTGGTGCCGTCGGCTGGTTCTGGTTCTAGAGTCCGTTAAAACAAACCCAAGTTCACTCAAACTAACCGCCGGTTTCCTCCTTATAGACACGTTGATGACGTCATGATGACTGTAGTGCCCGCCCTATAGACTCTTCGCTGATTGGAGGAAGGCACAATCGGCTATACTGCTCAAAGATCCACCGAGTGTGTGCGTGCGTGTGTGTGTGTGTGTGCGTGCGTGTGTGTGTGTGTGTGTGTGTGCGTGTGTGTGTGTGTGTGTGTGTGTGTGTGTGTGTGTGTGTGTGTGTGTGTGTGTGTGTGTGAGCGCGCATGCGTGTGTGTGCATGCCATGCACTAATCCCAATCCATCACTACAGTATGTCATTTTTGAGCGGTGCTATATTAAACCGCTCCAACATGTGGCTTTGTGTGTTTGTTCGTCTGTCTGTCTATGCACGTTCCCATTCAAGTCAATGGCAAGATATGTTACTATGACGTCATGTGGGCCACTAGTACGTCATCATCAGATACTTGGTAGTGGGCAGAGAGCCATATACGACTCTGAAATTGGCCTCATCAAATGGGCCTGCTGGGCGGCTGTGGCTCAGGAGGTAGAGCAGGTCGTCCAATGATCCCTGGGCCGGCGGTTCGAATCCCGGCTCCTCCTCCTCCTGTCCACATGTGGAAGTGTCCTTGGGCAAGACACTGAACCCTAACATTGCGTCCAATGAGTCGGTCGGTGTGAGCTCGCCACCGTCGGTGTGTGAATGTGGGAAGTGAGGACGCTGGCGTCGACTGTTCACCGCTTCACCTCCCAATGTATGAATGAATGAACCGTTGTAAAGCGCTTGGAGCACTTGGAAAAGCGCTATAAAAATGCAATTCATTATTATTATTATTATTATTAAATGTACCTCTCATTTCACATGATGCTTTACACTTTTTGAGTCAATGGAGCTGTAGACTGGAACTCACCTATGCTTTTTATGGCATAAGCAACTAGGCACAGCTGCTGGACATGAGACTAATTAATTAGAGCGACAGAGCGAGAGAGAGAGAGGAGTGTGTGCAGACTATCAACAATCAAAGTGAGCAACGTTTGCGCTACTCTATGCCGAATTGAAGTGGACTCGGCCCCAGACTTTTTTTCCCTTCCTCCCTGGAAATAAAAACGTCTGGGTTTCCGAGGCTAATGGAGCTGTGTGACTGATTGGGCTGAAACCTTGCACACCATACATACATTCATAGGTCATGGATGTCTGCCGTCGTTACATGACTAATGTCACAGGATGGTCGCATGAAGTCAGAGATCCACAAGGGCTATACGGCCATTTCTCACTTCCAATAGAGTAGGATAGCAGTCCCGCAGTATTTACTTAAAGACCTTTTACGCCTCGTACAAAGCCAACTCTTGTCGTGACAAATCATGACAACAAACTGTGGGACTGTGACGCTCCATACTAGTCTTGGAGTAAAGTGGACATGTGGGTGTGTGACATTCTTGCTAAGCTATAGCACTGAGGGACATTCCTTTGCTGTTGTCACGGGGTTACAAACATTACACTTGAATCAAACTTGAGGATTCCTCTTCTGAATCCACAAGTTTGATTCTAAGACAGGAAATTGAGGACGAAATGTGCGCTGCGATTGGCCATTGTGATTGGCGGGAAGGTTGTGCCATTCTGCGCTGTGATTGTCTGAGCATCGCATAACGGGTGTGCCTTGGGGGACATCCGTTATATATGTGGCTGTTATTCCGTGCTCAAATCCGATATTTATAGAACAGTTTTATGCTCTCACACCACAGACAGATCTCTGACATCACTCTGACTCACACCAGAGGTCAGGTCAGGGGTCAGACTAGAGGTCATAATGTCCACACACAGACAGATCTCTGCTGACATCACTGTGACTCAGACCAGGGGTCATAAATATGTCCACACACAGACAGATGTGTCCGTGGCAAAGACTTGTTGTCCGTGGAAAATTTTAGATTGTTTTATTTTATTTTTGATCATTAAACCCAATTACTGAATGTCAAGTCTCCCAGTTCAGAATTATATCTAGCGTCAAGGGAGGCACACTTTGGTCAGACATAGCATTGGTCCAGGTTGGTGAGGGGTGCGTTAAAACGACCGGATTAAGGTTGGTGAGCGGTTGGGATATAGGGTTAAGGTTAGGTTTAGGTGTGCTGTCCCGTGGGAGGTGAGGGTTTGAGATATCGGACCAATATTTTACTTGACACTTACAGACTTCCAGTTGCAGACCTGTTATGGTCATTCAAAGATAACTTCTTTATTGTGTTTCTGGTAATAATTGTTGTTGTCCACTCATTTTGTATGTCTGTGGCAAAAATGGAATTTACTTTACTTTCTTCTAATAACAACCTATAAATCATGAACCTTGGTTCAAAAAACAAAACAAAAACTAAGTTGACCTTTAACGTACACCACACATACAACCCATTCTGTACGGGAACCCCTTTTGGTGTTTTAACTATTGAAAAATAGCAGATCTACAAGCTCATAGCGCGCCACCGAGTGGCGCGCTACGAGCTTGTAGGTCTGCTATTTTTGAAAAATCGTAAAAATGCGGCACACATCTTTGAATATATATTCTTTCAGGAGACTTTTATTGTATTTTATTTCGACGTAAAAGAATGCCATGGTTTCCATCCCTAGTCCCAACGGGATGCAACGCAGATTAGACGCACTAAACAGACCGACATGCGGAAACAACGGTCGGACATGCGCTGCTCCCGTGCATGCATGCGGTTCGGGTTAACTAAAGCCTGTACCCGTCCCAACAAGCACATTACCAAGAGGGTAATGAAGATCCAAAACGACAAGATCAACAACGAGATGAAAAGCAACGGTTAAAAACAGGCCTAGTTTTGACCTAAAATACAAGTTACTCAAGAAAACTAGAAACAAGTCAATCGATGACTCAGTCATATTGTAACAGCTTGCAGCACGTCCAAAGCAACATAATAATTCCACAGGGGTGTGTGTGTGTGTGTGTGTGTGACGGACCGTCCATTGTGTGTCACAACATGCTGTAACATTATAGTCCATTGTGAATTCATCCTATGATCACATTATGGTCCGTTTGCGACCTGTCTCGTGCCGTCTGTCACCGGGTGGTGGTGCGAGACTGCTGGCTCTGTTTTCTCTGCTGGTCCAGCCTTGGACAGGTCCAGTTTGTTCACACTCAACAGACAGTTGTTGGAGGGTTTCGAACTCTCGACAGCTTGGAGTGTCCAGAGGATGAGGCAGAAGGACTTGCGAGGTGTTGTACTGACCCTGTTGTACCGTCTATCTATGCCACCATATACCGAGACCAAGCCTATAGTCTGATGGGGCGGCATTGGCTCAGGGGTAGAGTGACCGGATGGGAACCGTAAGGTTCCCAGTTCGAACCCGGGCTCCCCCAGAGTTGGTGTCAATTAAAGTGTCCTTGAGCAAGACTCTGACCCCCTAATTTCTCCCGATGTGCAGGTTGGTGCCTTGCGTGGTTTCCTCCAGCATCGGTGTGTGAATGTGTGTGTGAACTGGGTGAATGTGATGCACAATCTATCTAAAGCGCCTTGGATAAAGGCGCTATATAAATGCACCATAGTCTAGTGTGCGCGTGTGTGTGTCGAGCAGGGAGAAATTTAGCAGAGCCGAACGCCAAGATGAAATATTATAAATTGTATAATAAATATTTGTTCAATCTATTGGTGAGTTAGCGGACTGAATTAGTAGGTATAGGCCTATCTATTCGTGAGTTATCGGACTGAACTAGTAGGTATAAGAAAAACCTGTACAAGACCATTCACTTCGCTGCTGGCACGTAGAACTCTTCGTAGTCTATCTGTCCGTCACGGTTGATGTCCGCTACTCGGATCATCTCGTGGATCTCCCCGTGGGTCATCTTCTCTCCCAGGCGGGTCATCACGTGGCTCAGCTCGGTGGCGCTGATGGACCCGTTCCCGTCCATGTCGAAGATGCGGAACGCTTCCCTCATCTGGACCTCCTCCTCGCCACCGCCGCAGTCCGTGTCGTTCATCATCATGCAGGTCAGGAACTCCACCGGGTCTATGGTTCCGTTGTCCCATCGCCCATCTGTTCCTCCGTCAGCCCATCGGCCATGTTCCACGATTGTTGGTGGAAGTGGGCCAGAACGCAGACACCAGAATACTACCAGTACTACCAGCAGTAGTATTAGGATCAGATGGATAGGAGTTAAACAGCAGTTCTTATTTATTCGTTTATACAGTTTCATAATGTGATATGAATACGATAATAATAATGAATCATACCATATCAGACTTTATATAGCACTTTTCTTGGTATATACCCAAAGTCACTTTACGATGATGAAACTGATGATGTAACAATTGGAGATTTTAAAGGACATACAACATGCATTTTTAATATTTATAATCTCATAATGTTTCTTATGTCCCTCAAATGTACTTCTAATGGTTTGAACCACAGTGACCAGTCTGTCATTTCTGTCTGGCTTCTAAAGCAGTCTAAAGCGTGGATTTTCGGCGGTGGGGTGACCACCGAACTACAACATGACGTCACTGAGGTGACCACCGAACTACAACATGACGTCACTGAGGTGACCACCGAACTACAACATGACGTCACTGAGGTGACCACAGAACTACAACATGACGTCACTGAGGTGACCACCGAACTACAACATGACGTCACTGAGCCGTGGTGAAGAGCAAACCACCGCCACCGCTCCAGCCCTTCTCTCTGTTTTTACTCACCACCGCTCAACGTTATTTCAGCTCCGGCGGTCACCTCACCACCGGAGCGGTGGTCACCTCACCACCGGAGCGGTGGTTCCTCGCCACCGGAGCGGTGGTCGCCTCGCCACCGGAGCGGTGGTCGCCTCACCACCGGAGCGGTGGTCACCTCGCCACCGGAGCGGTGGTCACCTCGCCACCGGAGCGGTGGTCACCTCGCCACCGGAGCGGTGGTCACCTCGCCACCGGAGCGGTGGTCACCTCACCACCAGAGCGGTGGTCAGCTCACCACCGGAGCGGTGGTCACCTCACCACCGGAGCGGTGGTCACCTCACCACCAGAGCGGTGGTCAACTCACCACCGGAGCGGTGGTCACCGGCCACCGGAAATCCAGACTATGAATGAGCCATAAGGCTGTCCTGATGTGGGTGAGGGCGCTGTCTGTGTATGCACTTTATTTTCTCTGCTACACCCTCATCCCAGCTACTCCCCTCCCACATCTTTGACTCTTTATAATAATAATAATAACCCCCCCCCCCCTCCACCCACAGTCCCCAAAGATGAAATGCTAATTTGTAACTGAAGAGGGGGGGGTGGGGGGGGGTGGGGGATTATAGGCCTACAACGTATAGGGAGGCCTATGACATCACGAGTATTGATTGATTGATTGATCACAGTATGTAGAATGGGTACATTTCGAATGAAAGCACAAGTCATTACAAAAACTTCTATACTTTGAGGATGACACCATGATAAAGCACTAAGGCTTGTGTTGTTTACAACAGGGTCCACCATTTTCAATTCATCAGAACATTTAAAGACGTACAAATATACACTTATATGCAAAACGGGAAATCATCATATAAAGACAGTAAAAAAGCGAAGAACATGTACAGTATGGGGACAAATGGGTGGGGGGGGACTCAGACTAGCTTATTATTGTGGGTTGGTTATTGTAGGTTAAATAAATGACACTTGTGTGAAGTGAGCGGCGCCCACTGTATTTGTATTGGCCACATTACGTTGTTTTAGTGCCCTACACAAACCGGCCTTGGCTGGCAAACGATTTACGTCATTCGTGCTCTAAAACAAACTTTAAAGTCCATATAGACTTGGCTGGCTCTAAAGTGCTCTAAACATTGTAATGTCCTCAAAGTCCATAGACTTAGCTGGCAAATGATTTACGTCATAAGTGCTCTGAACAAACATTACAAACCTCATATGTGGCTGCAGTGTAATGTAACCTTTCAAAAGCCATGCATTGGAGGGGCTATGGTGCCCCTCAAGAATCAGACAGATCTGTCTTGATCACAGAATTCAGGAGGACACATACAGCGGCCCGAACTCTAGTCGTGAGTTGCGTGTATATATAGGCTAGGTCTATATGATTAAAGTAATTAAACAATTAAGTCGTAAGTTGCGTGTATACTGTATATATATATATATATATATATATATATATATATATATATATATATATATATATATATATAGGCTAGGTCTATGATTAAACGATTAAGTCCAAGGGGCTCGGATGGGGCTGAAACCCTGCTCAGTGCTACTGAGAACTGAGTACATGTATTACGCACTATACGAACGTATATCGTTCTATGTTTGAGGGGCGCTATAGCCCCAGCTTTGTCCAGCTTTGAGGGTTTGTATAAACCCAAACATCGTCCTAACACGAACATTGAATGCCATAGATAGACGGTGAATGGCCAGTTTTGAGTGTTTGTGTAAACACACAGATTGAAGACGAATGTGAGCACGCAAATTGTGATTAGCCGGAATGAGATGATGTATGATGATGATAAGAGCGCCCCTCACTTCACACGGGTGTGATATTTATTTTATATTTGAACTTAAATATATTACAGTGTATTATTTACCATCTACAAGCATCACAGCGCATTGTGAGCTTGTATAGGTCTGGCATTTCCACTAATTCTGTGCAACACTCTTGTATGAAGTATTAATTTAATTAATTTATGAAAAACTATAAACGGTTTAAATATGGAGATACAATGTTTCTGCGATGACACAAATTATTAGATTTTTCAATATTTTTTTCTTTCATTTCTATTATCTCCATTATGCAGTTGAATAAAAGCAGAAGAGTATAGAAAGTTGTAACAAGTATATGAACCAATATTGGAATTGACTCAAAACGTAAATATATTCCTCTTTGCTCATCATTACTCATTTTCAAAACGTAACAAGAGAGAGTAATGTAACAACAAAGCAAGCAATATACTTTAGGCTACTTTAGGCTAAAAAACCTCTTTCTTTCTAAGGAAAAAAAGAACATGTGACAAAAACCATTGCTGAACAGCAAGGATTAGTGTATTTATGTGCAAAGCTTCATCTGAACACAAACCAGGCCTCTCTCTCTGTCAGTTAGAACTGTTACTGGGGCTATAGATCGATGTGATAGGCCATCGACTATAGTCATATAACCGGATGTTTCATTGAACCTGACATTGAACCTGTGAATGGAATGTTTGGCTCGGGCCACGATACAATACATAGCTGAACGCCCATACTGTGTCTGTCCTTATTCAAAGTCCATCAGAGTCCATCAAAGAGGACTCTGAACATTCTGTCGTCCATCAGAGTGGACTCTGAACATTCTGTCGAGAAGTGGTCACGAGGTATGCAGTGACCCCCGGAGGCCAAAAGAGGACAGTCTAGTCCAGAACATCCGTCAGGGAAAGGAAAAGACTTTTGACCGCCTCCATAAACCCGTCAATCAGTCGTCAGACCCGTTCCCCTCGGCGCTGCGGTCCTCTTGCGTTCCCACCAGAATCAGTCGTCAGACCCGTTCCCCTCGGCGCTGCTGTCCTCCTGCGTTCCCACCAGTATCTGACTGTACAGCTTCTGCTGTTCCTCTTTAAACGTGTGCTTCACCTTCGCCCGCTTCAGCCCGCCGTCCCACAGGAGGTCCACCAGTCCCCCTTGCCGGGCGATGGCGGCCTTCACGCGGTTGGAGAACTGCACGGCGTCCTCCCCTTCCTCCTTGCGCATGGGCGGCAGGTACCACACGCTGCAGACGATGGCCCAGCTGCTCATCATGCGCAGCAGGTAGCTGACCATGCCGAACTTGCTGCTGTTCCAGAAGGCGTCTCCGAAGCGCGGGTCGTACTTGATGGCCACGGGGTAGACGGTGGCGCTGATCTCGAAGCTGCCCTTCTTGAACATCATGACGGAGGTGTTGTTGATGCAGGTGCCCTCGGGGAAGATGAGGATGGGCAGCTTGGACTTGTCCTCCACGTGTTCGCTCAGCCTCTTGGCCACCAGGTGGCGGTCCTTGGCCTCCGAGCGCTCGAACCAGATGTGCGGCGAGGCCTTGACCATGGACCTCTGCATGACGCCCATCAGGCCGCCCTGGATCTGGCCCACCATGGCGTAGCAGCGGTCGCTGGCCAGGATGATGACGTCGATGGGCGACGTGTGGTTGGCCACGCAGATGCCGCCGTTCCGCGGCATGTTCTCCACGTCGTGGAAGGTGATGATGGCGGTGAGCGCCCGCACGCAGATCCGGCAGCAGCGCAGGTGGACCTGCTCGCTCAGCCAGCTCTTCCAGGGCCCGCCGGGCAGGAGGCCCACGAGCAGCGTGAGCACCACCAGGAGGGCCACGCCGGCGAAGGCCAGCGTGACGCGGAGCCCCAGCAGCAGGACGTAGCGGATGAACACGCCGAGGCCCCAGAGCACGCGCAGCCGCAGCGGCACGTTGTGCACGTAGTGGTTGGAGCGCGTCAGCAGGTTCCACGACTCCAGCTCCTCGGCGTAGAAGCACTTGGTCACCTCGTCGTCCACGATGCTCTCCATGCCGCGCCGGGCGAAGTAGAAGATGTCGGAGAGCTCGAAGTCGGAGGACTCGGAGTCCTGCAGGTCGCGGTCGCCGCCGCCGCAGCCGCCGCCGTTGTTGTTACCGCCGCGGCGGATCTCCTTGATCTGCTCCTCCAGGGAGGCGGGTTCGCGGGCGATGAGGGCGTTGGCGTAGGGCTTGCACACGCTGCGGTTGTTCTTCTCCTGGACCACGACGCCCTGCGCGTGCTTGGGCGTCGCCCACTCGAACACCTTCAGCAGGGACTTCATGTAGAGGCGGCGGAAGCCGAAGGAGATCCCGCAGATGGCGGGAATGATGATGAAGAAGACGAGCATGGCGAACCAGGCTGTGAAGGAGACGCCCAGCATTAACGCCACCAACTCCATCTTGGAAACGTATTAGTGATTAGTGACCGATGCCGCGAGCAATCACACACTGACACAACCTACGAGCTGAACACAGCCGGCACAATCAACATATTTCATACTGTCCTCCACCCAACTCTTTTTAAGACCATGTCTGTTCTATGACATCAGTCGTATGAGGCCAGTCATGGCCATATTTGGTAGTCATCTCCATATATGGCAAAGAAAACAAGTACTTGAGGCCCTCCATGTTTGGGGGAAAAAACCCAAACGAGTCCATGAAATCAGACTGGTCGTCCGAGTACCCTGATCGGCATCGACTGGTAACCACGGCAACCCAATATCAACAAACCTGGGGGCCGTGCAATGCCTTTTTTTAACAGCCTGCATGCCCCCCCAGATTTGGGAATCTGTGCAAATTATTACAAAGGTTTGATTACAAAGGCTGTCCTATAGCGTAAGCAAGGATGACGTACCAAACAGATGATCTCAAAGAACTGCAGGGAACAATCTGGGGCGAGTCCGAAAGGACGGTCCTCCGAATCCGGGCTCCATGGAGAAGTGGCCCATGTGCCACCGAGAGTCATGGGCCCTAAGTAGGTAAAGAAATATAGCACAAAGTATAGTTGGAGGGCAGTCTAATTAGATTAGGTCCCTTGACGCCCCTCACTTCACACAGGTGTGATTTTTGAGGTGGCGCACCAATCACATAAATGCAGTTGTTGAAGATGAGATGATGTATGATGATGTATAATGATAAGAGCGCCCCTCACTTCACACAGGTGTGATTTTTTATAATCACACCCGTGTGCATCTTTAAGTATATCACTAGTGCCGTGCAGAAACACTAGTCTGGTCCGGTAATCAAAATGCACTTGAGTAAAAGCTACAAATGTGTTGACATCAAAATATACTATAAAGTACCAAAGGTGAAAGTAACTCATGAACTCATTATGTTTCACAAGTTATCATGTCTAAAATAAAATGTATTAAAACTAAATCTTTAGAAAAGAGCAGATACATTGTGACGCATTGTGAGCTTTGTATCGTAGATTAAATATAGGGCTGAAGTGGTACAGAATCCAAATCTAGGAATAATTGTATTGGAGTAAAAATAACAACAATTGAAATCTGGACGACATACTCGACATACGACGTACTTGAGTAAATGTACTTTAGTTAGGCCTACCTTATAGGTATACCGCTGTGGTGTTGCAGCAGTTAGTCCTCGCAGAGTGCAGGGAGAAGAATGTGGGACTCAGGCGTGTATAGCTTTTCTGGAGTGGCTTAAACGTGTGTGTGTGTGTGTGTGTGTGTGTGTGTGTGTGTGTGTGTGTGTGTGTGTGTGTGTGTGTGTGTGTGTGTGTGTCACATGCAGTGATGGTCCATTGTGTGTCACATGCTGTCACTTTATTATAGTCCATTATTGGGAGCTGTCTCGTGCCTCCTCCCATTGTGACACATATTAGGCCTGCTACGGTATGTTATCCTGTCTAAAATGTATACAAAAATTGCAGATCTACAAGCTCACGACGTGTGTGTCTGTGTGTGTGTCACATGCAGTGATGGGCAAAATGAGCACTAGGCTACTGGGTAAATAACAAACAAAAACATATCGATGTCACAAAAGTGGAGGAAATGGTGATGGTTTTGCTTATATGAAACATGTTATTAGTTATTCTGACAATATTAAAGATGATAAACAAATGAACAAATGTTACGTATATGTGTAGATCATAAGATCATAAAGCCTATATTCAATACGCAGAATGTCCCTTTTCAGTTTTCAAAATAATTAGAAAATAGCAGATTTGCTATCACATAGATGAAGAGCTGAAATTGTTAATGTATGTTGTGTAGGCCTAATCAATGTTTAAACTGTAATATTTTATTTTGCTTATTTTTCAGAAAGTGCATATTGTAAATGGTATTTTTGTTTTGGGCAACAAACTGTATATTTCGGTATTTGTATGGTAAATGCATGGTGAGATAGTGTGATAGTGAGATACTGTGCTCTGTATTTGTGGTCCGTTTGTCTGTTTCATGGGCAGGTTGAATTAGGCTCAGCTAATCACCTCATTTCAATCACCTGTTGGGTTTTGGGCATGTTTGGGCAGAAGAACAAACAGAGCCGAGGTGAAGAGAGGAGCTCTTTCATGTCAGAGAGTCTCCACAAAAGATAAGAAAGAAAATAATATAAACAAGAACTTAACTGAACTCCTAAAAGTCTGTGCAGAAGGCGCATACGGTATGTTCCCAGTTGTTTTGTGTCTGTAAAATGAAGATGGTTTAGGAGCAATTAGTGGAGGAAAAAGTTGTCTATTTGCCCCTGAAATGTATTGGAGTAGAAGTACCTATACTACAAATTGTACCGGGTCAAATGTACTGTACTTTCCATCACTGCCAGAACTAGAGATCAGTTCAGTTCAGCGATAACTGAAACTAACATCTAGCCTGGCTATAAAGCCACATCCACTGTGCTCTTCACTTCTCTCATATCTCCACTAGGGGCCGCCCAACGACCATTCAAAAACATTTTCCTATATTAAAACGCAACCTTCAATTAAATGCAATTGTTCTCGCCAGAGATTTTACAACACATTTCAACAGCAGCTATAAATATCATCATAGTCTAGAGCACACAAACGGGAATAATTCACGATATTGGATTCTGTTATTTTTTTTAAAGGCGGTTTTGTTCCACTTTTCCATGTTTTAATGCTCACTCAGCTCAGTCTGTTGCATAAAACAGTGGTTCTCATTAATTGGGGTCCGGGGACCCCCAGGGGTCCGTGAGGGAGTCCCAGGGGGTCCTCAGCTAAATTGATAGTTTAGGAACCAAATGGACCCTTACTATGGGTCTGTCTGAGAGTGTACAATAAACGGGTCCATTTGGTTCCATTTGTACACTCTCAGAGTTAAATTAACATTGATTTTACAATATAAACTGGAGGTCCCAGAGATAGAAATGCCATTAAATGGGGGTCCGTAAACTAAATGCATGTCAAACTGGGGGTCCTTGAAATTTAAACGAGTTGAGAATCACTGCTATAGAGCTGTAAAAATCTTCTATTATGGGGGTCCTTGACATACCTTTTCAAATGGGGGTCCGCGGGCTAAATAATGTAAATTTGGGGGTCCTTGACAATACAAAAAAAGTGTGGGAAAACCACTCGTTTACAAGATGCGAGGGTAACGCTTTGCAAAGGAGGGATGCTGCACTGCAAAGAGTGCATGACCATATAATGAGACGTTACAGATGATCCCACACACACACACACACACACACACACACGCAGGCGGGGGCAAAAAAGAAACAGGACAACTTCTTTAAAGCCTTCTTGACTTCAACACTTTGAGTTGGAGCCGGTAAACTCTTGAACAGAACAGATATAGGGTGTGAACATGCATGTCTAGTCTTATCAGAGCTGTCTGTCAGGAGGCATAGTGTACTATTATAGATAGACTATGGTTTATCCATACAGTTAAAGTGAAGGTCTACTCAGTGTGCAGCCTGCTGTGGTCAGTGTATACCTTGCTTATCCTTCACTTAAAAAAACAACCCCTTTGTCAGTCAGTCAGTCAGTCAGGGTTGCTTATTGCTGCAGGAGGACGTGTGGGGCGATCGCTTTTTTAAATTTCATTGAATCGGAATATATCATCATGTGCTTTTCCCTGGCGGCGTTGATGTTGGCAGCGGCGACCCTTGGCATGCTCGGCAGCCTGGGGGGTGGTGGTGGTGGCACCGGCACGGTGGGCATGGGGCTGGGCACCGCGTCGGGGTGCCAGCTGCCCCACGACTGGAGACCGCAGACGGAAGCGTGTCGCGCCGAGCTGGCGGAGATCATCGTGTTCGCCCGGGTCCTGGCGCTGCACCGGGACTCCTACAGCGTGTACAACTACCTCCCGTGGCAGTACCACGACGCCGACCCGGAGCTGTTCTTCTCCGCGGAGATCGAGCTGCTGTGCGACCAGGCGTGGGGCAGCATGCTGGAGGTGCCCGCCGGCTCCCGGTTCAACGTCACCGGCCTGGGATACTTCCCCTGCTTCTCCTACAGCGCCCTGGAGAACAACTCATATTACTTCTTTCTAAGGTAAAAAAAAACATTTATTTTAATCTCTTCTCTCCTCTCCTCTCCCCTCCTCTCCTCTCCTCTCCTCTCCTCTCTCCTCTTCTTCTCTCTTCTCTCTCTGTGTCTCTCAAAGTTTAGATATTTTGTAGGCTACCTGACCTGTCCTGTGTAAAAGTTGTAAGGTTTAAGGGACATTTCATCGCTGGGTGAAACTGGAAGGCACTATTTGTAGTAGATAACGGTAGCAGAATTTGAAATTTGAATTATGCAAGGCCAGAAAAAATTCTGTGTCTGTGTGTTTGACTTGGGTTTGACTGGTTTGCTGAATTTCTACAATGCCCATAATGCTTTAGTGCACTTCCCCTCCTTGTAGAGATGGGGGGGAGGTTGCGTGGAGGTGTGACTTTGTGAAGGGTAAATGGTGCATTTATATAGCACTTTTATCCAAGGCGCTTTACATAGATTGTGCATTACATTCACACACAATATACACTGATGGCGGCGGAAATCATGCAGGGCACCAACCTGCACATCAGGAGCAATTAGGGGTTCAGTGTCTTGCTCAAGGACACTTCAACACTAACTCTGGGGGGGAGCCCACAGGGTTCGAACTGGCAACCTTGTGGTTACCATCCACTCTGAGTCTACCCCTGAGCCACCTAGGGTGACCAGATGTCCCTCTTTGCGTGGACAGTCCAAGACTTTTCAGGCGTCTCACAAATTGTCTCACAAACTGAGACAAAAAGTGAGACACCAAAGGATAGCCAATAGGCCTATGGTCGAATATGACATCAAGGCATTTAATAGCAACTCGAGCAGTAAGCTGCTAACCCGGTATATACTCCCACACAAGCCATACTTCTGTCCCTCAAATGAACAGTTTGGACCTGGTCACCGTACTGAGCCACCCTGTAGTCCAGGAAGGAAGGGAGAGCACATTGTCATGACAGGTTTCTGGTTGATGTTCCCTCCCTGTAAGCGGTCTCTGTAGGCTATAAGGCTGTACATCAAGGTTGATGCTCTCCCTGTAAGCGGTCTCTGTAGGCTATACAAGGCTGTACATCACAAGGTACATCTACTGTATACGGCTCTACATCAAGTGTATTTATCAGTCTCTATAGGGCTATGGACCAGAGCTACCTCCCTGCATGCAGTCTCTGTACATCAAGTGTATTTATTATCAGGGGGTGAGAACTTAAGCATATCCATGATGGATGGTTTCAGGGAAGCATTGCAGCCTGAAAATCTGGAGAACATGATTTGTTTTTCTTTTGGAGATGTCTGGAAGATTATGGGAGATGTAGGTGTGTGTGTGAAAGATATAGAGACAGCCCACTAACTATTATATTCTGTTTCTGTGACAGACTGATGCAGAGTGATGCTTACTGTATGTATGTGTGCAACGATGAATTTGAAGTAAAAGTGGGAGGTGGAAATCAATTGTATACAGGGACCACTGCAGTGGTTCTCAAAGGGGGGTCCTTGTATAGGGGGTCCTAGTATAGGGGACCACTGCAGTGGTTCTCAAAGGGGGTCCTTGCATGATTGACAGTTCTAGGAACCAAATGGACCCATATGGGTCCGAGTGTACACTCTCAGAGTTAAATGCAAAACTGACACTACAGTGTAGTAATAGTATAGTGCCAGAGATAGATACAAAATCACACCTGTGTGAAGTGAGGGGCGCTCTAATCACCGCATACATCAATGTATACAATCATCAAGAATGGTGGTGCCTTATTGGCCAAAGGGATATGTCGATTTGCTCAGACACATATTATTATGACGTGAGTTCTCCGTTCATTGGCAGTGGCATTTTTAATGTTGGGGCGGGGGGGGGCTAGCCAAATGGCCAATGGCAGAGTGCACAAGTACTGTGGCCGGCTGTACGTATGTATGGTATGTATACATACAGTACCATACATAAGGAGGTAGGGTATGTGCTATGGGCCATGATGGAGTCTGAAAAGGTGGGTTTTCAGACTACGGCGGAAGATTGGGAGTGAGGCTGCAGTTCTGACTGTGATGGGAAGTGTATTCCATCGTTTTGGGAGCCAGAAGGGAGAAGAGTTTGGGACGTGTGGAGCGTTATTGTCCCGGCGTTTTTAGTGAAGGTACCTCCAGCTTCCTTGCGTTGGCTGATCTGAGTGAGCGGGAGGGTTTGTATAGGGTTCGATCATACTTGTGAGATATGGGGGAGCCGTGCCTTTGGTTGCTTTGAATGCCAGCATCAGAGTTTTGTATTCTGTGTGGGCAGCGACCGGGAGCCAATTATGGAGGGAGCGGAGAAGGGGGGAGACGTGTGAGAATTTTGGCTGGTTGAAGACCCAGCGAGCTGCGGCATTTTGGATCAGTTGGAGGGGCTTAAGTGCACATGCCGGTATAGGCCAGTAAGGAGGGAGTTACAATAGTCAAGTTTTGACAAGAGACTGTTGTCTGGATTAGGAGCTGGGCTGATTCCTGGGTGAGGAACGGTCTAATTCGTCGTATGTTATAGAGTGTAAACCTACAGGATGGACTGACAGCTGTGATGTGTGATTTGCAAGGTGAGCAAGTAGCTTGCTGCCTTGCTCACCCTCTTCCACCTACAGTACCCCACCAACCACCACCATATCAACAGCTGTTACACAATGGAGATAAGGTCACAGTGCAAATACTTCTGTGTCATATTTATTTAGAGTCAGGTTAGAAGCATAAATTATAGACAAGTTGAGTCTAGATGTGAATATAAGGAGGTTCCACTGACATAGAAACATGGGGTTTTCAGAAAACTGTCATGATTTATAGAAGACATTTTGTAGAATCGTTAAAGATAATGTTGGGTGGGTATAGAAGGCACTGCAGTGCGATCGGCGATCGTACTGCGGTCGGCTGGGTATGTATGTAGGCGTGTCCTCATGGTGGTCCCTTATTGGTTGTTGATGTTGACGACGGATATAGGTGACTAAGAATGGTCCCTCATTGGCTGTTGATGGTGACGTAACTTAAGGTATAAGTGTCAATGTTGGTATTATGGTCAATAATATGTTTAAAGGATATAGAACAGCAGTTGTAATAGACATTGTGTTAGTAGCAGTACTTGCGCGCTCTGCTTGGGCACAAGTAGGCCATGTATTGTATGGCCTACTACTTCAAGGTGCAAGTCGGCACCTCGACAGAGTGCATTTCTAGTTTCGGTATACTTTTGTCTTTTGTGTGACACTCTTTTTTTGTAATTTAAAATTTGTATTGATTTTTTGCATTTTGACAGTAATTTACAATTTAGGCATTTAGCCTATTGATCCAGAGCGACTTACATTTAAGCAAAAACAAAAGCATGGCATACATCACATATACATAAAAAGTAGTTATCATGAATGATAAACTAAGAACGTAACAGTGGAGTATCTATGTCAACTATACATACTATACTATATATTATATATACAATATACATGTGTACTTTAAAGTGCTATGACTACATAAAATGCTATTCTAGTGCTGTCTACATAACGAGCTATAAGTCTGTCTAAAATACTATCTAAGTCGACATAAAATGCTATCTACATTGTGCATAAATCAAGTGTCTTCTGTCCCAACATTGGGTCAGCCCATAGTATGCTAAAAAAACATATAGACAACATTTAACTCAGCGCCAGAAGAGTAACTATAAAAAATAGACAGCTAAAGAAAAAACAGACAAAAACAAAAAATGTAAAAAACAAACCGATTCCACAACCATTATTATACATATATAGACAGTTGACTAGGATAGTAACAAAAACAGCGAGAAAGAAAAAAGAAAAAAAAGTGTGTGACACTCTTGAGTAAGTTAGTAATTAAGGCATCCATTTAGAAAAAAGACAAAAATAACAACATGAAAAGCACAGCAGCAACGATATAGCCCAGTGAGACAGCAGCACTGTAGCAGCATGTCATCATCTCATTGTATTTCCTCCTCCCGAAAAAACACGTTGATTCAATCAGGTTTTGTTTAGTAGTAAGTGGACATGAGTCTGCAGCAGGTCAGGTCCTATTGTTTCATGTTCCTCCATTCAGCTGTCAAACTGACGTTTCAAAGAATCTTTCAAAGGCATCCTCCATGGTCTTTGAAGTCTAAATGATGTGATATGTCTGTGTCTGCTCTGCTCTGCTGCGCTCCAACGCCAAGGGTCTGGAATAACATCGCCGCGTTCTGATCATCACTCAGGTTCTCCTCGGACGTTTTCCCGTCAAGGAACTAATAATTGACAGTGCGTGCGTAGTGGAAAAACGTTTACTTTAACCTATTCTGAACGGGAACCTCTTTTGGTGTTTTAAGCATTATGTCATAGGCTACTTTAGCTATTGAAAAATAGCAGATCTACAATCTTGTAGCTTGTAGGTCTGCTATTTTTGAAAAATCGTGAAAATGTGGCACACATCTTTGAATATATATTCTTTCAGAGCGAACGTTTTTTACTCAAATCTTTGCACCTGCATGTGGGGGGGGAGGGGGGGGGGGGGTTCCTGGAAGAACATATTTTCAGATGGGGGTTTTGACCTTGACCTTGACATGAAAAGGTCGACGACTGACAGAAACATATGTTTGGGTTTTTTTCAGAAAACTGTCAGGATTTAGAAGACATTAATTGTAGAATCGTCCTCGGGTCTAAATGGGTTAAGTATAAAAGTATCGATACTGCGATAATATACTTTGTTACAAGTATAGAAGTCCCGAATTAAAAATGTAATGGAGCTAAAGTACCAAAGTAGATCGGCATCAAAATAATATACTTAATTTATACGTACCAAAAGTAAATGCACTCATTGTGCCAGAATGTCCCATTTCACACGTAATGAAACAATATTTTGAAAATAGCCGATCTACAAGCTCACAATGGGTCGCATGGCAATCGTGCATGGCTGAAATGTATAGGGCTGAAAGTGTTTCGTAATAATAATCAAAATCTACGAAGTACTAAAGTTGTCATATAATTGTAGTGGAATAAAAATACAATATTTTCCTCTGAGATAGTGGGGTGGAAGTAAAAGTATTGAAATTTTTAAATGCGTTTACAGGAAGTATAAAATGTTGTATACTTTATAGTATTTATAAAAATGTGCGAGGCAAAGAACCCAAAGCCCCCCCCCCCCGGCAGGTCCTTGACCCTTTCATGTCAACGACCTCCAAAAATATATGTATTTGACCTCCGACCCCATCTGAAAATATGTAGTTCCAGTGACCGCCCAGAAGCAAAAGATTTGAGTTAAAAATGTTCGCTCTGAAAGAATATATATTCGAAATTTGCACCACATTTTTAAAACAGCAGATCGACAAGCTGATAGCGCGGCACTCGGTGCCGCGCTATCAGCTTGTAGATCTGCTGTTTTTCAATAGCTAAAGTATAACATAATACTTAAAACACCAAACGGGATTCCTGCCCAAAATGGGTTAACGTATTTCCTCTCAAAGTGACATAAAAAAAGCCAGTGTCACAAAAATACTGTAACTGAGTGAAGAGACACACATTGAGATTGCTGAAGGTAAACTCAACGCCACTAAATCTGTAATCTCTCAGTTGTAAACTTGAACCCATTCAAACCGGGAAAGCATGTGTGTCATTCAAAAATAGCAGATCTACATAAGCTTGCAGGCGCGGCCAAATACATGTCATTTTGGGGGTCTTTGGCACAAAAACTTGTGCCAAGACTACTTACTACTGACTACTTACTACTGACTACTGACTACTGACTTGGAAGCCATTCGTATAGAATCTGCCCCAGACCCTATAACGAGTTAGCCCATTAAGAATCACATTAACCATTATTTTAAAGCTTTAGCTATTGAAAATGCTCAATGCGTGGCACATAGAGCTTGTATATCTGCTATTTTAGAAAAATCGTGAAAATGTATACACATCTTTGAATAACATTTATATTATTTCACAGCGAACGATTTTAACTCAGGGGTCCCTGCAGGCTGGAGCAACATATTGTCAGATGGGGGGTCAGATGGGGGGTCCGCGGCCAAATACAGATAAATCTGGGGGTCCTTTTAATGAAAGAACGTATGAGTTGGTTTGCACCAACTCATACGTTCTTTCAGAAAACTGTCAGGATTTGGAAGGCATTTGTAGAGGTTTTTTCACTAGTTAACCCATTATAGACGGGAACCCCTTTTGGTGTTAGCATTATGTTATGCTTTAGCTATTGAAAAATAGCAGATCTACAAGCTCATAGCGCGCCACCGAGTGGCGCGCTACGAGCTTGTAGGTCTGCTATTTTTGAAAAATCGAAGAACGACTGAGATTTTTTTAAATCTGATCTCAGGTCAGAATGGGTTAATCAGACCAGTGTGTGTCCAGTGGAAACCTCGTATGAATCTGATCTCAGGTCAGAATGGGTTAAAACAGATGAGTTGGATGAACGTCAGCAGCGTGTTGTGTTGCCATTGCGTGTTCCTCCTTGGCGTCTCCGCAGAGCCAGAATACTGGTTCTCATCACAGTCTCCAGCGGACTCTTCCATTTCCTGTAATAAAAAGGCCCAATAACATTGTCTCAGACCCAAAAATAGTCAATCATGAGAAGCACGGGTTCCCATGAAAGGACGAGGCACAGCCGGGAGGAGAAAACAGAGAGAGAATGCAACATGGGATCTCCCTTATGGACGGTCTAAATGAGACGTGTCTGGCTGTACCATACTGTAGTGTACAGTATGTCAGCCAATGAACCCATTTGGACCCATACTGTAACTGTTGCACCTCCCTCTGGACATGGACATCATGGACATGGACATCATGGACATGGACATCATGGACAGACTGTATATGCTGTACACTTGCTGCAGTGTCACTGTATATGATGTACACTTGCTGCAGTGTCACTGTTGGTGCCGAGCTTCTCATTAAGCAATATTTACACGATATTTATTGTGATTATTGGCACGGCAGTGATGCATGCTGGGGTCAGGATGGAACGAGACGCAGCCAGTCGGGTTCCGCCAAGCGTGGCTGAAGTGTCCAATGATCACACGCCCCCTCGAGTGTAACGTCTCCATTAATACAACAGAAACACGGCCAACTCTATTTCATTGAGACTAATAATAATAATATGATAATGATAATGCCAGATTTGCGGTTTCACATGGTAGGCTATTATTATGTACTGTATGAAATGTCTTTTGAAAATGGCAGATCTACAAGCTGTCATCGGCTATACTTTTAAATAGCCAAAGTTGAAATAGGGCTGAAGTGGTTAATGTAGGCCTACAGTATACGTTTTGTAGTCAAATCTACAAAGTAACTATAGTAACTAGTAACAAGAAGTTCCAATGAAAATAGCAGATCTACAAGCCCACAAAGCATCGCGATGCGTCGCATTAAGACAGTTCTACTGCGTAACCCGCGTTCCCCGCTATTTAACCCACGTGTCCGTGCTGCTTAATACGCTAAACCCACTATTTGTTTAATGTGTTAATTTAATTTAATTAATTATTAAAAAGAAAGAGCGGATTTGTCGCGTCCCCGGTGACGAGGCCACCGCGTTATGATATGATGACGAAACCTGAAATCTAGCCATGCTCTGGGCTGCTAGGGCTGCTGGGAAAATTAGTTCAATGCAAGTGAACGGGAGGGGGGTTTGTTTGGACTACAACATGTTGTGCAGGCTGTAGTCGCATCATAATGGCGGCATGTTTTTCTCTTCAACACCAAACCATGGGACTATTTTCCGCCGGATTTTCGTGAATAAAAGCTACAAATACTTATGCTCCAAAGTGAATAGATCTATCCCGGCAGCCTATAGGACAGGTGGTCTGATTATATTAATCTAAAGGCCTTAAATTAATTTACAAAACTGATGCCAACCAACCAACCAAAGTCCGTCTTACTGACGACCCTGCAGTCTGACAGCTGACATCTTGTTGAAACAAACCTCAGTCACTTCGCTCTGAAAGAATAAAACCACATCGATGCGCGTGCTCTCTCTCTCTCTCTCTACACACGCGCACGCACACAACGCATGCAACGCACACAACGCACGCAACGCACGCAACGCACGCAACGCAACACAAGTCTCAACGCACACAACGCACACAACGCACACAACGCACACAACGCACGCAACGCACGCAACGCAACACAAGTCTCAACGCACACAACGCACACAACGCATGCAACGCACACAACGCACGCAACGCACGCAACGCACGCAACGCAACACAAGTCTCAACGCACACAACGCACACAACGCATGCAACGCACACAACGCACGCAACGCACGCAACGCAACACAAGTCTCAACGCACACAACGCATGCAACGCACACAACGCACGCAACGCACGCAACGCAACACAAGTCTCAACGCACACAACGCACACAACGCACACAACGCATGCAACGCACACAACGCATGCAACGCACACAACGCACGCAACGCACGCAACGCAACACAAGTCTCAACGCACACAACGCACACAACGCATGCAACGCACACAACGCATGCAACGCACACAACGCACGCAACGCACGCAACGCAACACAAGTCTCAACGCACACACACTCCGTTTCTGATGGACAAGAACAATCAAGTGTTTGATGTCCCTCAGGGGGACGGAAGATTGAATCCAGATGCAGGAGAGAAACACGCCGCTGCAAAAATGTCCACTTTCTCACACTTCTCACAGCATGCATTAACCCATTCTGACCTGAGATCAGATTCATACCAGGTTTCCAGTGGAGACACACTGGTCTGATAAACCCATTCTGACCTGAGATCAGATTCTAAAAATGTCAGTCGTTCTTCGATTTTTCAAAAATAGCAGACCTACAAGTTCGTAGCGCGCCACTCGGTGGCGCGCTATGAGCTTGTAGATCTGCTATTTTTCAATAGCTAAAGCATAACATGATGCCAACACCAAAACGGGTTCCCGTTCAGAATGGGTTAAGTGTTAACCACACATGAACCATGCATAGGGCGGGTGTGGTGTCACACCTTATGTTATGAACCATATATAGACGGCGTGGTGTGACGGTGTCACACCTTATGAACCATGATATATGGTGCCACACCTCTGTGTTCAGTTAGGCCATTTAGACCTGAGGATGACATGTGTGTCGGTGCCTTATATAGCTTTTAACAGACCTGAGGACGATTCTACAAATGCCTTCTAAATCCTGACAGGTTTTCTGAAAAACCTCATGTTTCTATCTCAGTGGTTCTCAAACATTTCCATGTCAAGGATCCCCAAAAATGTATGTTGTTGTTCCAGGGACCCCCCCCCCCCCCCCCAGAAGCAAAGATTTTAGTTAAAAAGCTCTGAAAGAATATATATTAAAAAATGTGCGCCACATTTTCATGATTTTTCAAAAATAGCAGACCTACAAGCTCGTAGCGCGGCACTCGGTGCCGCGCTATGAGCTTGTAGATCTGCTATTTTCCAATAGCTAAAGCATAACATAATGCTTAAAACACCAAAAGGGGTTCCCGCCAAGAATGGATTAACCATTATTCTAAACTTTAGCTGTTGAAAAAGATCTACACATGCTCACAATTTTCAATGCAAGCTCTCAATGAGTCGCATTGTGAGCTTGTAGATCGGCTATTTTCAAATGGCCAAAATGTATCTAAGGTTGAAGTGGTTCATTAATGTACAGTATATGTTTTTTTTAATAATCAAAATCAACAAAGTAACTAGTAATAAATATAGTGGAGTAAAAGTGCAATATTTGTAGAAGTGAAATACCTCAAAGTTTAAGTAAATGTACCGGTACTTAGTTACTTTCCCCCAGTGTATTTGACCCAGTTGGGATGGCTACCGTCAACACGCTATCAGTTCCAGGAGAACGCTATAACCTAATCAAACGTCTAATCGATGCCATGTAATCTGCAACAATGTTTTTAAAACAACCTAATTCGTTCCAGTTTCTCATCTGTGAGTTTAAACAGTGTTGTGATTCAGCCATGATTAAATAGTGTAAACCGCTATTTGTCTCCATTACTCTAACCTCTCAGTCAGCGTGACTGATCCAGGATCAGTGATCCTTCTGCAAAGCGCTTTCTGTGTGACCATAAATAACCTTTTTCAGAATGCTGTCCAGTTTGACTCGCACGCACGCACGCACTTCACCCATTTTGGGATGCAAAAAAAGGCTTCTAAATCCTAATAGTTTTCTGAAAAATCCATGTTTCTATGTCAGTTATTGCTCAACCTTTTTCATGTCAAAGACCCCCAGAATTATCTCTATTGGGCCACGGACCGGACCCCCATCTGAAAATATGATGTTGCTTCTGGGGACCCCCCCAGAAGCAAATCATTTAATAAAAAATGTTCGCTCTGAAATATATATTCAAAGATTTGCACCACATTTTCACGACTTTTCAAAAATAGCAGACCTACAAGATCGTAAGCGCGCCACTCGTTGGCGCGCTATGAGCTTGTAGATCTGCTATTTTTCAACAGCTAAAGCATAACATCATGCTTTAATTAAAACCACAAAAAGGGGTTCCCGCCCCAAAATAGGGCTAAACCAGATTATCCAATAATAATCTCAATAGTTTTTGGAATAACTACCGTATACGTACGGTAAGTCAACATGTCTACATTTAGAAGACATTGCATGATATAAATCAGTGTGATTTCCCCTTGGCTGCTATGTTTATGAGAGAGCCATACATACACAGCAGCATGTGGCCTACATCAACATGCTTTTTTACGAGGGCCTATATACTAGAATACTACTAGAAATACTAGCCAAGCCCTGAAGTATGTTTGCAGTGCTCGGATATGAAGGGGAGCCCTGACATGATGCAGATATCATTCTGTATACATATACAGACTACAGTATGTGACTAAATTTGACTGGGGGACTGCCATTGGATTTCTTTTGAATTTTCGTTTTTCAAATTGACATGTTGGTTGTTCAGTTTGACCCACCAGTTTTGCAGATATGGCTTATAGAGTAAATGTCTTGTAGAGAGAAACAGCGAGTTGAGAAAACAGGCTTGAAAGGTTCACTTCTGTGGACATTACACCTAGCTACATGTTAAGCAGTTATTTCATATTCACATTTCAGCTCTGACACTTATTTCAGACATGCTCTCGTTATGACTTCTCCTCTGCATGCTGTAGTGTTTAGATGGTTCTGTTATGACTTCTCCTCTGCATGTTGTAGTATTTAGATGGTTCTGTTATGACTGCATGCTGTAGTGTTTAGATGGTTCTGTTATGACTTCTCCTCTGCATGCTGTAGTGTTTAGATGGTTCTGTTATGACTTCTCCTCTGCATGTTGTAGTATTTAGATGGTTCTGTTATGACTGCATGCTGTAGTGTTTAGATGGTTCTGTTATGACTTCTCCTCTGCATGCTGTAGTGTTTAGATGGTTCTGTTATGACTTCTCCTCTGCATGCTGTAGTGTTTAGATGGTTCTGTTATGACTTCTCCTCTGCATGCTGTTATTGCTGTAGTATTTAGATGGTTCTGTTATGACTGCATGCTGTAGTGTTTAGATGGTTCTGTTATGACTGCATGCTGTAGTGTTTAGATGGTTCTGTTATGACTTCTCCTCTGCATGTTGTATAGTGTTTAGATGGTTCTGTTATGACTTCTCCTCTGCATGCTGTAGTGTTTAGATGGTTCTGTTATGACTTCTCCTCTGCATGCTGTAGTGTTTAGATGGTTCTGTTATGACTTCTCCTCTGCATGCTGTAGTGTTTAGATGGTTCTGTTATGACTTCTCCTCTGCATGCTGTTATTGCTGTAGTATTTAGATGGTTCTGTTATGACTGCATGCTGTAGTGTTTAGATGGTTCTGTTATGACTGCATGCTGTAGTGTTTAGATGGTTCTGTTATGACTTCTCCTCTGCATGTTGTGTAGTATTTAGATGGTTCTGTTATGACTTCTCCTCTGCATGCTGTAGGCTAGTGTTTAGATGGTTCTGTTATGACTTCTCCTCTGCATGTTGTGTAGTATTTAGATGGTTCTGTTATGACTTCTCCTCTGCATGCTGTAGTGTTTAGATGGTTCTGTTATGACTTCTCCTCTGCATGTTGTAATGTTTAGAATAGATGGTTCTGTTATGACTTCTCCTCTGCATGCTGTAGTGTTTAGATGGTTCTGTTATGACTTCCCCTCTGCATGCTGTAGTGTTTAGATGGTTCTGTTATGACTTCCCCTCTGCATGCTGTAGTGTTTAGATGGTTCTGTTATGACTTCTCCTCTGCATGCTGTAGGCTAGTGTTTAGATGGTTCTGTTATGACGTCTCCTCTGCATGCTGTAGTGTTTAGATGGTTCTGTTATGACTTCTCCTCTGCATGCTGTAGTGTTTAGATGGTTCTGTTATGACTTCTCCTCTGCATGCTGTAGTGTTTAGATGGTTCTGTTATGACTTCTCCTCTGCATGCTGTAGTGTTGTCTAGTATGTGAAGAGTCTGCTCATTTTTGGTGAAAAGCTGATACTCTTTAAGAGTTTTAACTTGACTTCAGTTCTATAAGCTGTAGAACATGTATTCACTCTAAGTCTAATTCATGGGTTTTCAACAGGTGGTCCACGGACCACTGGTGGTCCGTGGAGGAATTGCATGTGGTCCCTGATCATGCGTTTATAGTAATGTAGGATTTGTTGATTTGTTTTAAATGTTCTTTCCACTAGTTGAGAAACCGTGAACTGAATGACCATGTGACCTACAGTATGATGAGTTCAAGAACTTCAACAGAAAAAGGGAGTTAGAATCTCAAGAAGGGGGTTGAATGGTTGAGTTATTATTATTAGGACATTTTACCAGTAGTAGTCGGTTGAGAAACAGTGGGATGTACACACAGGGGATGCATTCATCATTGTAGGTCGAAACGTTGCAAATTGTTGCCTCTTAATAAAGTAAGTCTCTGAAAGCTCTAGAAACTCCTCTTTGATGCCTTGACATCCAGCACCTGGCCTAAATATAGGCTTTGAGACGTGGAGACAATCCTCTCTGTGAACTATCCCTGCTCCCGTCCCAAATAATCCCCGGGAATTAATACAAATCTTAATCCCATGCATCACCACGGGAATTGGGAATTCCCCAAAAAAAGCCTCTATAGTTGAGACTCCCATGTGGGGAATAAAAGCAAGGATTTAGGGCTCATCTAAAGGGGGAGATATTAGTCTCTGAGCTCCACTCCTACGACTCGGAAACTCAATCCGGGTCACGGCACCAACGTTACACCCAGGGTTGGAAGCTGAGGTCCTCCATGCTTGGCCAGGGGAACCGAACCCCTCCTCATCCCCATACCCCTTGTAGCTGTCCCAGCATTGGGTATTATTTTGTAATATTTTATTTTATTGCTTACCTTTCTGAAAATGTATAATATCAATATGTGAACATTATTATGTATGTTTATTTGGGTACATATTGTATTTGTATGCTGTGTGTGTGTGTGTGTGTGTGGTGCCTGGTCCTTTATTGCTGTTCATTATGACCTAGAAGGGCATGCAGGAGCAGAGCCCTGTGATTAGAGTGAGGCAGCATTGATTGCACCTGTGTGAGCTGAACTCAGTCAGAACAAGCTGAGTTTCAGTGGTGCAAGGAGCTCTTCTAAAAAGTCTAAAAAGAGTGTCCTTAAATAAAGAATATAAGAGAAGATAACGTAGCTCTCCTAAAATAATCTGCAGAAGGCGCACACGGTATGTTACATGTTGTTGTTTTCTTTGTCTGTAAACAGTTGTAATTCTGTCGATCGTTTCATGGACACTTTAAAAGGACATCATGATTGACTGACAACAAGGGCATTCATATTTCATGTTTAATTGTGTTTAAAATGATGTTGTTATGTTTTGTGTTGCAGTTTTTCACGTTGTCTTGGGGAAATAAATAACCTCAGTTGGAGCGTTTGTTATTCTGTTGGATAGGAGCGGTTACACCCCTCCTCAAGCCAGAGGACTAGGGACGTGCAGAGAGTTTTAGGAGAAGCAGGGGCTTAAAAATCCCGTAAGAGGGCACTTTTGCGAAAATAGCAGATCTACAAGCTCACAACGCGTTGCATGCTGCGTTCACGTTCAGGGAGACTGAACTGGAAATGAACACAATGCTCCTGAATGCTGCCTTGAAGCACACCCCCTGGACATGACGCTAGTATGTCACAGGGACTTACCCCCCAATCCAACCCTTGATGCTGAGTGTCAAGCAGGGAGACACTGCATGGTCCCATTTTTAGAGTCTTTGGTATGACCCGGCCGGGGATCGAACCCCGACCTCCCAGTCTCAGGGCGGACACTCTAACCACAAGGCCACTGAGCTGGAAAGGAGTGGCATTTTCATTTATTTTACCACAGTAAATGCTGCATTCGTGGTCTGGAGAGTACAGTTGTTTTACAGACGGGTAAAAGGGCAGGGGGGGCCGAAGCCCCCTTTGATGTGCGGGTGGCTCAGCGGTAGAGTGGCCGGATGGTAACCGCAAGGTCGCCAGTTCGAACCCTGTGGGCTCCCCCAGAGTTGGTGTCGAAGTGTCCTTGAGCAAGACACTGAACCCCTAATTGCTCCCCTAATGTGCAGGTTGGTGCCTTGCATGGTTTCCACCGCCATCAATGGATGAATGTGTGTGTGTGAATGGGTGAATGTAATGCACAATCTATCTATGTAAAGCAACATGGATAAAGGCGCTATATAAATGCACCATTTTACCATATTACCAAGTGTAACAGAGAAGACAGCAGTAAGGAGGATGAGACTAGCTGGCCACTAGCTGCCACCGACACCAAGAACTCCCGGCCAAAAAGCTTGTACTGTGGGAACCAACACACAGGCATCGATGGAGAGGACGTCCCACACCTACCTCCTACGTGGACGTATACTAAAGAAAGATGCTGGTGCAGAAAGCACAAGGGATGTTCATGTACATGTTCTCCCCGTGTCCCCTATAGGGTAGATACCCTCACAAAAAACATGCCGTAATCCTGGTCACTAAACTGCCTCCCCCTGGCCAGCCGGGGCGCCTGATGGAGGGGAAAGGAACTGGTTGGAATAACGTGTTCCTTCCACGCGCTATACGTCCAACCAGGGAAACTCCCCCCTGTCAGGTGTAAAGGAGCAACTTGGACACTCAGGCATGAAGGAAGCATGAGTTCAAGTCCGTTGCTCTTCCCTTGTCCCCCATATATGGGGACTAGGTTGGTCTCCCCTTGTCCCCCATATATGGGGACTAGGTTGGTCTCCCCTTGTCCCCCATATATGGGGACTAGGTTGGTCTCCCCTTGTCCCCCATATATGGGGACTAGGTTGCTCTCCCCTTGTCCCCCATATATGGGGACTAGGTTGGTGGAGGGTGTGTAGAGCCCAGGATCACATTAGATGATTGACACGGGGGTGAAAAATGGGTTACAAAATCGTGGGATAAAATATATATATATATATATAGAAAGCACAAAGGAGCTGCATGGCCAGATGTATGGAGAAGAACCGAGATGACTGGAGACGCCGATGGAGGGCTCGTCTGAGGACGACGTAGAGAGATTTACCTTTTAACCCATTCTGACCTGAGATCAGATTCATACGAGGTTTCCACTGGACACACACTGGTCTGATTAACCCATTCTGACCTGAGATCAGATTCTAAAAATTTTCGTTCTTCGATTTTTCAAAAATAGCAGACCTACAAGCTCATAGCGCGCCACTCGGTGGCGCGCTATGAGCTTGTAGATCTGCTATTTTTCAATAGCTAAAGCATAACATGATGCCGACACCAAAATGGGTTCCCATTCAGAATGGGTTAAATGCACCGTTATGTGTGCACGCCCCTGGGGGCAGATATCAGGGGAACTGAACCCCCCACCCTCATGAGCTCATGGCCTGTCTAAGCTCCATTACCTTCACATCCCCCGACACTGGCCGACGGCCTTGGGCTGCAGGGTTACTGTAACGTTACAGTATTCACATTATAAACATCATCTGCTCGCCATATGATTTAATATGTATGTGCATATTTTGGCACTTTGACTTTGGCAGACATGGAGCCACGCGTGATTCAATCATTCCACCGTACTGTACAATACAATCATTCCACCGTACTGTA
Organism: Protomyctophum bolini; assembly: GCF_963924005.1. Taxonomy (NCBI): domain Eukaryota; kingdom Metazoa; phylum Chordata; class Actinopteri; order Myctophiformes; family Myctophidae; genus Protomyctophum; species Protomyctophum bolini. Next base: position 3,415,802 of record NC_137863.1, on the reverse strand, counting down.
CAATACAATCATTCCACCGTACCGTACTGTACTGTACCGTACTGTACTGTACTGTACTGTACAGCGGCCGTATATAGGAGAAATATATCTATAGTAGCACCTAATTAACCCATTATTATTAACCCATTTTGACCTGGGAACGATTCTGCAAATGTCTTCTAAATCCATGACTGTTTTCTTGAAAAAGCAGTTTTTCAAGTCAGTCTTTCTCAAAAACGTTCATGTCACTTTTCACGATTCTTCAAAAATAGCAGACTACTTGGCGACCACTCGGTGGCGCGCTACGAGCTTGTAGATCTGCTATTTTTTAAATAGCTAAAGCATAACGTAATGCTAACACCCAAAAGGGGTTCCCGACCCAAAATGGGTTAAGGTTCTACAAATGTCCTCTAAGAACAGTTTTCTGAAAAACATAGGTTATTATTATTATAAGAAGTTCTTCTCACAAACCTTTTCCTGGTCAAGGACCCTCAAAATGATGTGTATTTATTTGGCTGCCGACCACCATCTCTGTGCTGTACTTATATACAGTACAGTACAGTACAGTACAGTACAGTACAGTACAGTACAGTACAGCGCCACAACAACCCATCCAGAGCTCTGAGGTCTGCTGACCGGTGCCAACACATTTAATAAACAAATTATGGTTAAAGTGCATGGTTGAAAATGTAAAATGACACAGATGTTGCCTCTTTATCGGTGTGTATTCGGTTTAGTCTATGGACTTTTTGTGTCTGCCTTTGTGTGCATTCTCCCCCCGTGACATCACGTCATGTTTGTGCGCGCCCCTCACTTAATTTATTTTGCTTACACATAGTCCTGCCTTTTATCTAGAGCTGTCAATCACATCCAATCCTTTAATCTAGAGCTGTCAATCACATCCAATCCTTTATCTAGAGCTGTCAATGACATCCAATCCTTTTATCTAGAGCTGTCAATGACATCCAATCCTTTAATCTAGAGCTGTCAATGACATCCAATCCTTTTATCTAGAGCTGTCAATGACATCCAATCCTTTTATCTAGAGCTGTCAATGACATCCAATCCTTTTATCTAGAGCTGTCAATGACATCCAATCCTTTTATCTAGAGCTGTCAATGACATCCAATCCTTTTATCTAGAGCTGTCAATCACATCCAATCCTTTTATCTAGAACTGTCAATGACATCCAATCCTTTTATCTAGAACTGTCAATGACATCCAATCCTTTCATCTAGAGCTGTCAATGACATCCAATCCTTTTATCTAGAGCTGTCAATGACATCCAATCCTTTTATCTAGAACTGTCAATGACATCCAATCCTTTCATCTAGAGCTGTCAATGACATCCAATCCTTTTATCTAGAACTGTCAATGACATCCAATCCTTTTATCTAGAACTGTCAATGACATCCAATCCTTTCATCTAGAGCTGTCAATGACATCCATTCATCCATATTAACCTGTCATCTTTCTCCCCCATACTGTACATGTACGCATAGGATGGACGACAACTACAACATCATCCCTCACGGCGTGAACTTCCAGGACCCCATCTTCTCCGACACCCCCGAGAACCACCGCGTGTTCTCCAGCCTCTTCCAGTTCTCCAACTGCACCCCGGGGACCACCGTGCACACCTACTCCCCCGAGTGGGAGGCCCAGGAGGACAGCAGGGTACGTACAGTAGACCTCTAGTACAGTACAGTACAGTATAGACATGTCTGTTCTACTCCCCTGAGTGGGAGGCCCAGGAGGACAGGAGGAGGCCCAGGAGGACAACTTTCCACTAAATGGAAACTTTCCACTAAATGGAAACTAAATGGAAACTAAATGGAAACTTTCCACTAAATGGAAACTTTCCACTAAATGGAAACTAAATGGAAACTAAATGGAAACTTTCCACTAAATGGAAACTTTCCACTAAATGGAAACTAAATGGAAACTAAATGGAAACTTTCCACTAAATGGAAACTTTCCACTAAATGGAAACTAAATGGAAACTAAATGGAAACTTTCCACTAAATGGAAACTTTCCACTAAATGGAAACTAAATGGAAACTAAATGGAAACTTTCCACTAAATGGAAACTTTCCACTAAATGGAAACTTTCCACTAAATGGAAACTAAATGGAAACTTTCCACTAAATGAAAACTAAATGGAAACTTTCCACTAAATGGAAACTTTCCACTAAATGGAAACTAAATGGAAACTTTCCACTAAATGGAAACTTTCCACTAAATGGAAACTTTCCACTAAATGGAAACTTTCCACTAAATGGAAACTTTCCACTAAATGAAAACTAAATGGAAACTTTCCACTAAATGGAAACTTTCCACTAAATGGAAACTTTCCACTAAATGGAAACTTTCCACTAAATGAAAACTAAATGGAAACTTTCCACTAAATGGAAACTTTCCACTAAATGGAAACTTTCCACTAAATGGAAACTTTCCACTAAATGGAAACTTTCCACTAAATGGATATTTTCCACTAAATGGATATTTTCCACTAAATGGAAACTTTCCACTAAATGGAAACTTTCCACTAAATGAACCATAAAACATTTGATTCTTAGAGAGAGAGAGAGGGAAAAAAAGAGAAAGAAAGGCTTTTGTTTGTGTGTTTATTTATTTTATGAAGCTGACCGAGGCCATTACAGATGACCAATCAGCTTCTTCTGTTCTTAGTGGCTTAATTGTTATGTTTTACTTTTTTTTAATTTTATTTAATTTTATTCTTTATTTGATTAGATGTTTTTGGGAGACACTTTTATGTTGTCTTTGGTTGTCATTAGAGAGTGACATTTTGTCGGGATTCCCGTGGGTCACGGGGATTCCTGCGGGAATCTCGTGGGATGGGATTAACATTTGTATTAATCCCGTGATCGGGACGGAACGGGAATGAAAGTCAACGGGAGCGTGCAGGAGCGGGAATGACATCTATCTAGAATCATAATGATCATTTTCAGCTGGTCGTGGCGCCAACCAAAAGGACAGAAGCACCCATATTTGTAGTCATCTTTCAGTGAGACAACGCTACACATACCCATAATCCATAAAAAAAAAGGAAACAGGAGCGGGATGGGAGTGGGAGTCATCTCGAGTGGGAGTGGGATGGGATCAGGAGTCATTCTACAGGAGTGGGACAGGACAGGATTTTTCTTTTTACCCTGGTCCAGGATTGGGACAGGACAGGAGTGGAGATCCACTCCCGTGTCAGTCTCTAGTTGTCATGGCTGCCAGTTCCCACCTGATGTTGTGTGGTAGATCTGATTGGTCCAGACCGTACTGAATAACTGACAGCTTACATAAGGTCTTAAGACTAGGACTCAAGTCTAAGATGAACAGGTCATCAGAGGCTTTGTAGCCTCCGAAGAGGATGATACGATCTCCCACAATGCAACAGTACACCCCACATGGTCCTTTCCCCTTGGGCTCAACCTTCTTCCAGGAGAAGGTCTCTGGACTGATTTTCCACACATCAGTGATCTGGTTACCGGTACCAACTATGTACAGCTCTCCATTGTAGGTAAAGGCTGAATGACCCCTGAGTCCTTCTGGAAGGAACTGTGCAGAAGGTGTGTTGAGCCAGTGGTTGTTCTCTGTGTCAAACACTCTGATGATGTTGTGTCGGCCCCTCCGGTCATCCCAATGGCTCCTAAATACAAACATCTTTGTCCCGATGATGGTGGCAGACTGACCACATGAACCAGGTGGTGGATGTGGGGTTCCTCTGGTGTTAATTAAAGACCAGACCATTGTGCTGGTGTCCAACTTGTACATGTCTTCACATGTCTTGTGCATGTCTCCAAATACATGTGCAGATTGTGCAGGCAGGATGGAGAATCCTCCATGGATAAACATGACCTTCTCCAACACACAGGCTGAGTGCCAGTTCCTCCCCTCTGGAATTGTCCCAGACACGCTGGGTTTGAACCATCTGTGGGCGTCAACATCAAATGCATAAAGCACATTGCAGTAAGTATTGCCTCCCCAGATGTAGACTGTATATTCTATCAACACAGCTGTGTAGCCGAGGCCCCTGGATGGAGCCTCTAGGTGGCGCCCTCCTCTTCCAGGGGTCACTGGAGTCAACTTCCTCCAGCATAAAGACACTGTGTTGAAGACGTGAACATCAATGTGATCGCTGTCTCCTCCGAAGCAGTACAGCTTGTCCTGCAGCCCCACAGCTACATGGAGACTATTTGCAGCTCCTCCTCCTTTCAGATGGACGGTCCAGCAGATCATTCTAACGTCACAATGTTCTGGATTCGCTGTTCCACAATGCAGTTCTGTCTCTCTGTCCCACAATGCAGTTCTGTCTCTCCGACAATGCAGTTCTGTCTCTGTCTGTCCCACAATGCAGTTCTGTCTCTGTCTGTCCCACAATGCAGTTCTGTCACCACACGCCACCCTCTTATATCGCTACAGCGGAACAAACATCACATGAAGCCTACGGCCAATCTGTGGAGACAACGTGTTGCGTCAGCCAATGAGGGAAGCCGATGGATGAGCTGTTGACGTGATTGGTGTAAAAGCACTGGTTCTCAACATTATCTGGACGAGCAAATCCACATGTTACGTCATGATGAAGTACGAGGATAAGAGCGCCCCTCACTTCACACGGGTGTGATATATTTCCCTGTGTCTAATGTTGAAGGAGTTCATGGTGGTTCTACTGATCTCCAGTTGGTTTCAGGAACTAAACGTTGATTCACCACAACTGGAACCTGAACAGGGACCACAGAGTGGCCGTGTGTCACTGTCCTACACGTTGGAAGTGGAACCTGAACAGGGACCACAGAGTGGCCGTGTGTCACTGTCCTACAGGTTGGAAGTGGAACCTGAACAGGGACCACAGAGTGGCCGTGTGTCACTGTCCTACAGGTTGGAAGTGGAACCTGAACAGGGACCACAGAGTGGCCGTGTGTCACTGTCCTACAGGTTGGAACTGGAACCTGAACAGGGACCACAGAGTGGGCGTGTGTCACTGTCCTACACGTTGGAAGTGGAACCTGAACAGGGACCACAGAGTGGCCGTGTGTCACTGTCCTACAGGTTGGAAGTGGAACCTGAACAGGGACCACAGAGTGGCCGTGTGTCACTGTCCTACAGGTTGGAACTGGAACCTGAACAGGGACCACAGAGTGGCCGTGTGTCACTGTCCTACAGGTTGGAAGTGGAACCTGAACAGGGACCACAGAGTGGCCGTGTGTCACTGTCCTACAGGTTGGAAGTGGAACCTGAACAGGGACCACAGAGTGGCCGTGTGTCACTGTCCTACACGTTGGAAGTGGAACCTGAACAGGGACCACAGAGTGGCCGTGTGTCACTGTCCTACAGGTTGGAAGTGGAACCTGAACAGGGACCACAGAGTGGCCGTGTGTCACTGTCCTACAGGTTGGAAGTGGAACCTGAACAGGGACCACAGAGTGGCCGTGTGTCACTGTCCTACAGGTTGGAAGTGGAACCTGAACAGGGACCACAGAGTGGCCGTGTGTCACTGTCCTACAGGTTGGAACTGGAACCTGAACAGGGACCACAGAGTGGCCGTGTGTCACTGTCCTACAGGTTGGAAGTGGAACCTGAACAGGGACCACAGAGTGGCCGTGTGTCACTGTCCTACACGTTGGAAGTGGAACCTGAACAGGGACCACAGAGTGGCCGTGTGTCACTGTCCTACACGTTGGAAGTGGAACCTGAACAGGGACCACAGAGTGGCCGTGTGTCACTGTCCTACAGGTTGGAAGTGGAACCTGAACAGGGACCACAGAGTGGCCGTGTGTCACTGTCCTACAGGTTGGAAGATGCAGGTGTGATATTTTGCGACGACAACGCCTGCGCCACTCGCTTGCCCGTCTGAAACGACCGTCAGAAATTCAAGGTTTTTTCCGCCGTGCCTGGATTCAAAGCATTTATATATATATATATATATATATATATATATATATACCTTTCGAAAAAGCATAGAATATTCTGCGTTATTCTGCTCCATTCCGCGCACGTGATCGGACAATAATCCTGATCTCTCCTACGCGACAATGGGTTTGAAAGCTACAGGCTCTGGTGTAGAGGATGCACTGCACACATGCAGTTGTCCAAACAAACACTGGGCTTGCCCCTGTGGGCTAATTTTATGTGGGACCCAAGTGGGTCCTATCTGGGCTTGCCCAAGTGGGTTCTACCGAGGCCCTATATAGGTGGGCCCCACCTTGGCAATTTATGTGGGGCTGACATGGGTTTCAAGGTGGGCTGAACTATATGGGCACAGAATATAGGGCCCGGGTTTAATTTAACACAGAACCTGGAGAACATAGAACCTGAGGAACATAGAACCAGGGGAACATAGGGATGACCCCAACTAACTCTACAAGCTACATATCATTCACCAAACAGCCCCCCCCCCACCATAACCCCCCCATAACCCCCCCTTTCTTCCCTTTGACAGAATACAAAGAACATGATCCAAGTCTCTGCACTAATTCAACCCCCCCCCCCCCTCCTCCCCCCCCCCCCCTCCCCCCTCTCTCTCTGTTTCCAGTCATTTGCTGACTATTCATAAAAAGCATGTATTTGTTATGGCAAAGGGAACCAAAGAGTGGGTTCACGTTCTCATTAACCCATTCTGACCTGAGATCAGATTCATACGAGGTTTCCACGGGACACACACTGGTCTGATTAACACATTCTGACCTGAGATCAGATTCTAAAAATGTCAGTCGTTCTTCGAATTTTTCAAAAATAGCAGACCTACAAGCTCGTATCGCGCCACTCGGTGGCGCGATATGAGCTTGTAGATCTGCTATTTTTCAATAGCTAAAGCATAACATGATGCCAACACCAAAATGGGTGCCCGGTCAGAATGGGTTAACCCTTTCAGACCTCCTCAGGACCCCATTCTAAAAAAGCATGTCTTATATTATTGAACTGCTCCCTACTGTATATCCCGACCATGTTTCTACTGTATGTCGGTGCGGTTCTCCAACGTCTTCATGTCAAGAAGAACCCCCAAAAGATATGTATTTGGGACCACCGACCACCGACCCCCAACTGAACAAAAATGATGTTGTTGTTCCAGGGAGGGACCCCAATCCGAGAAGCAAATATTTTAGTTAAAAACGTTCGCCATAGCAGCTTGCATGGACTCCTCATGCATAGAAGGAGGCATGAGGTCAGTCCACTGCCCCCCCCAGGTTGGCAGAGGAAGTGTAGCGCCCAGGATTACATTAGATGATTGACACTTGGTGAAAGAATGGGTTACAAAATCTTGGGATAAATGTTTTTTAAAGTTTGCAGTGAAAAAAATGTATATATATTCAAAGATTTCACGATTCTTTTCCAAAAAATAGCAGATCTACAAGCTCGTAGCGAGCTTGTAGATCTGCTATTTCTCAATAGCTAAAGTATGACATAATGCTTAAAACACCAAAAGGGGGTTCCCGCCCAGAATGTCTTAACGAGCTGCTCTCATAGGTCAACGCCGCCGTAATCAGAGAGCTCTCTGCGTGCACGCTCCGTGCACTAATCCACCGTGCATGTGTGTGTACCGTATCCGTGCACGCTCCGTGCACTAATCCACCGTGCATGTGTGTGTACCGTATCCGTGCACGCTCCGTGCACTAATCCACCGTGCATGTGTGTACGGTACGTGCACGGTCCGTGCACTAATCCACCGTGCATGTGTAGGCCTTCCGTACGACGTGCACGGTCCGTGCACTAATCCACCGTGCATGTACGTGCACGGTCCGTGCACTAATCCACCGTGCATGCCTTCTATCCTGACATCATCCTGATGATTAGGGCTCTTTTTGTCTTGACACAAAACACGTTTGTTTTCGTTGGCACCGCCACGCGCCGCGCGCACGCCCACACACACAAGCACATGCACACGCACACACACACACACACACACACACCACCGCGCTCCGCGCTCTGCCTGCTGGCGGAGAAACTGATCTCGCCATATCCCCACATGGAGCGTTCCCTACACACACACACACACACACACACACACACATCATGGAGCGTTCCCTACACACACACACTCACACACACACACACATCATGGAGCGTTCCCTACACACACACACACAGACACACAGACACACACACACACACACACACACACACACACACACACACACACACACACACACACACACACACACACCCAGAACATCCAGTTCTAATATAATATAAACCACGAAAAAAAGATTAGATTAAAATAGTTTTGTTTTCCATTCTTTTCTGTCTCTTTTCCGTCTCGTCGTTGATGCCAGTGTAAAGGATTTAACTCATTCTGGGCGGGAATAACCCCTTTTGGTGGGGTTATTTTGATTGAAAAATAGCAGATCTACAAGCTCGTAGCGATCTTGTAGGTCTGCTATTTTTTGTAAAAATCGTGAAAATGTTGGCGAAAATCTTATTATTTCAGAGCAAACGTTTTTTTACTCAAATCTTTGCTTCTGAGGGTTTTTTCTGAAACAACATATTTTCAGATGGGGGTCGGCGGCCAATTACATATCATTTTTTGGGGTCCTGACATGAAATATTGAGCACCACTGATATAGAAAACAATAGTGTTTTCAGGATACTGTCAGGATTTTAGAAGACATTTAAAGGTATATTCAGTGATTTCACTCAAAAAAAACCTTAGGTTTCGTTTTTGGCTATATAGGTGGCAAAGCCTTTCATCCAATCAGGATAGAGAGCCAAAAACTAAACCTATAAGGTTTTTTGACCCCCACCAGGGGTTAACTGGGGACAGGGAGGAACTCCTTATATTATGGTCAGCACACTCTATAGTAGAGAGAGGATTATCACAACAAAACAAAAAAATAAGTGATATTTGAATTAAGTGAAATCACTGAATATACCTTTAATTCCGACGCCAGGCCTAAATGGGTTAACACTTAAAAAACTCGTTTTCCAGCGAACGTTTCCGTGAAACCAAATGAGTGACAGTGACCAGATTGACCAGAGTGACCAGAGTGACCAGAGACACAGCCCTGCAGCTCCCATGAACTCCTCCAAAGCTCCTACACAGACTACAGACTCGTCATAATAAATAATAACGCTGTCATTTATAGGAAGACGGATTATAAATAGCCCGGCTGTCGTTTCTCGGCAGTCGGAACGGACCTCGACGGAGCCTCGCGGAGGGTAATTGTCGCTCCTCCATCGAGCATACTGTTGTGGTTATAGGGCTGTCAATTAACCCCAGTCAGACTTAACCCCTTTTGCGCGGGAACCCCTTTTGGTGTTAGCATTATGTTATGCTTTAGCATTTGAAAAATAGCAGATCTACAAGCTCGGTGGCGCGCTACGAGCTTGTAGGTCTGCTATTTTTTGAAAAATCGAAGAACGACTGACGTAGAAACATAGCTTTTTCAGAAAACTGTCAGGATGTAGAAGACATTTTTAGAATCTGATCTCAGGTCAGAATGGAAAACTGTCAGGATGTAGAAGACATTTTTAGAATCTGATCTCAGGTCAGAATGGGTTAATTTGTCCCTAACCCCTTTGGGCCTGAAGTCGAAATTTAAAAGAAATCATGACAATTTTCTGAAAAACCTAATGATTCTATATCAGTGGTGTTCAATATCTCATGTCAAGGACCCCCAAAATTATATGTATTCGGCCGCCGACCCCCATCTGAAAATATGTTGTTCCAGGGACCCCTCCTCCCCATGCAGGCAGAAGCAAAGATTTGAGTTAAAAACGTTCGCTATGAAACAATATATTATTCAACGATTTGTGCCACATTTTCACGATAAAAAAGAAATAGCAGATCTACAAGCTCGTAAGCGCAGCACACTATGAGCTCGTAGATCTGTTATTTTTCAATATAGCTAAAGTATAACATAATGCTTTTAAAAAGGGGGTCGTTGTTCCCGTCCAGAATGGGCTAATGCGCGAGGCTATTCTGTGCCGAGACACCCCCATCTGTTTCCACTCAAAGAGAAAGCTCCTTGAAGATATTATAGATATAGACTTGCACAAAAACTAGGGGGGGGGGGAGAGAGAGAGAGAGAGAGAGGGAGAGAGAGAGAGAGAGGGAGAGTCTCTGGATGTAATGTTTTGGTTGGGTTTCCATAGAGTTTGCATTGGCCCGGGGGTGTGATAGATTCACTCATTAGGAGTGATCAAAGTCATTCATCACGTTTACGCACAGCTAGTATCTGGCTTTTAACCCGGTTTGGGGCGGCTCGGGAACCCCCTTTTGGTGTTTTAAAAGCATTACGATATACTTTATATCTATTGAAAAACAGCAGATCTACAAGCTCATAGCGCGCCACCGAGTGGCGCGCTATGAGCTTGTAGGTCTGCTATTTTTGAAAAAGTCGTGAACATGTGGTGCAAATCTTTAGAATATTATATTCTTTCAGAGCGAACGTTTATATAACTAAAATCTTTGCTTCTGGGGGGGAGGGTCCCTGGAACAACATATTTTCAGATACTATATATATTTTTGGGCGTCCTTGACATGAAATATTGAGCACCACTGATACAGAAACATGAGGTATTTATTTCAGAAAACTGTCAGGATTTAGAAGACGTTTTTTTTTTAAATATCGACGTCAGTCCTAAATGGGTTAAGTTGGGATAATGCCGTAGGTTGCATTGGGATCGTTTTTTGATTTGGCAATTTGGAAGTAGAATAAACCCTGGACTGGACTTTACTGGACTGGACTAAACTGGACTTGACTGCGGACGTTGTTCCCAAACTTTCTTTTTCAGCCCGTGGAGAGAAATGAAACTAGTGAAAATAGCAGACCTATACAAGCTGGCGCTATAGGCGCTATACTCCCCTCCAATGCACGGCTTTCCCAAATGACTTTGGGAAAGTCATTTTTGGACTTGTAATAATGTGTGTTTAGGTCAGTTTGGATGTAATCGTTTTGCCAGCGAAGTCTAGGGACTTCAATGTTTGTTTAGGGCTAGTAAATGACAATAAGACATTAATCCCACTGATATAAAATACATCTTGTAATACATTTATTTCAGTTTTCATTTTTTCACAGACATATCAACATGCCCCCAAAAAATCTGGGCGCCCCTCACTTTTTTTTCCCTCACAGCAATAACCTATAAGTGTATTATAGGACTGTATTAATGCAAATTTGGATCAAAGTCCCCCAAATTCCATTCCTTTTATTTATTTATTTATTTCCGAATCTGTCAAAGGTCAAAGTCGAGGCCAGAGTGCAAGTTCAACGCTAAGCCCTGTATCGCTTATACATGCGGGTCGTGTTCAGAATGACCTCATGACAGAGAGCAGAGCATGTGGCACGGTTTAGTCGTACAGCCTCTCTCTCCCCGGAGTCAGGGACTAATTACCCATTGGGCCAGTGGGGCCCGTGGCCCAGGGGCCCTCGTAGGGGTTAATCCGTCCCTGCCCGGAGGGCTTCCCTAGAGTTCTCAATTCCCTCACAGGCACGTGCACACATAGACATCAAAGTGGGGCTTCAGCCCCTGGCCTTTTACCCCCGTCTGTAAAACAACTGCCCTCTCCAGACCCTGAATGCAGCACTTATACTTTAAATGGTAAATGGTGCATTTATATAGTGCCCTTATCCAAGGCGCTTTATACATAGATTGTGCATCAATTCACCCATTCACACACACATTCATACACTGATTGCGGCGGAAACCATGCAAGGCACCAACCAGCACATCGGGAGCAATTTGGGGTTCAGTGTCTTTGCCCAAGGACACTTTGACATGTAGACAGGAGGAGGAACCGGGATTCGAACCGCCGACCCAGCGATCATTGGACGACCAAATGAAAATGGCCCCTCCTCTCCTTTCCATGCCATATCCGAGAAAAAATCACACCCCGTGTGAACTGAGTGGTGCAACTCCCCTCCCCCCTCTCCTCTCCTCTCCTCTCTCTCTCTCTCTCTCATTAGCAGGCAACAGTGCAGCACTAATACTATCTCGCTCTCTGTTTCTGGCACAACAGCGCCCCTACTGGTACTAATAGGCATATACTGGTGCTCATGGCCACCTAGCTAGGTACATAGGTGAACACGGAAATTGCTGTTCCTTGGAGTGGTGGTTGCACCACTCAAAAATAGCCGATCTACAAGCTGCGACGCGTTGAGAGCTTGTTAGATCGGCTATTTTGGAGCTCTGGCTCATGGACTAAGAACCACAAAGAACTGAACCGGTTCCCATTGGGAACCAACCGGTGGAAAAGAACTGACCCGGTTCCCATTAGGAACCAACCGGTGGAAAAGAACTGAACCGGTTTCCATTGGGAACCAACTGGTGGAAAATAACTGAACCGGTTCCCATTGGGAACCAACCGGTGGAAAAGAACTGAACCGGTTCCCATTGGGAACCAACCGGTAGAAAAGAACTGAACCGGTTCCCATTGGGAACCAACCGGTAGAAAATAACTGAACCGGTTCCCATTGGGAACCAACCGGTGGAAAAGAACTGAACCGGTTCCCATTGGGAACCAACCGGTGGAAAAGAACTGAACCGGTTCCCATTGGGAACCAACCGGTGGGAAAGAACTGAACCGGTTCCCATTGGGAACCAACCGGTGGAAAAGAACTGAACCGGTTCCCATTGGGAACCAACCGGTGGAAAAGAACTGAACCGGTTCCCATTGGGAACCAACCGGTGGAAAAGAACTGAACCGGTTCCCATTGGGAACCAACCGGTGGAAAAGAACTGAACCGGTTCCCATTGGGAACCAACCGGTGGAAAATAACTGAACCGGTTCCCACTGGGAACCAACCGGTGGAAAAGAACTGAACCGGTTCCCATTGGGAACCAACCCGGTGGAAAAGAACTGAACCGGTTCCCATTGGGAACCAACCGGTGGAAAAGAACTGAACCGGTTCCCATTGGGAACCAAGCGGTGGAAAAGGGGTCTCCCTGTATTGAGACGTCCCGAACAGGCCGGTCTGCTTCATGCAGCATGGGGCAGGTTTTGGGCTCCAGACCTCCAGAACAGGCCGGTCTGGGGCAGGTTTTTGGGCTCCAGACCTCCAGACTTCTCTTCAAGGGTAATTAACCCAACTATTTGTCCACACAGAGGCTTAGTGTAACAGAGAGAGAGAGAGAGAGAGAGCCACGGCACATGCAGAGATAAGAACCAAATATGGTGCACAGTTTGTGTGAAATCTATACCTCTCTCTCTCTCTCTACCACTCTCTACCTCTCTCTACCAACCTTTTTTTCCTTTCGCTAGTATAACCCATTTTGGGTGGGAACGCCTTTTTGGTGATAGCATTATGTTATGCTTTAGGTATTTAAAAAATAGCAGATCTACAAGCTCGTAGCTTATAGGTCTGCTATTTTTGAAAAATCGTTAAAATGTGGCGCAAATCATTGAATATATATTTATATATAAATATACATTTTTAACTAAAATATTGGCTTCTGGGGGGGTCCCTGGAACTACATATTTTGAGATGGGGGTCCGTGGCCCAATAGAGATAATTCTGGGGGTCCTTGACATGAATAAGGTTGAGCACCACTGACATATAGAAACATAGGTTTTTCAGAAAGATGTTATGATTTAAAAGCCTTTTTTTATCAACCTCAGTCTAAAATGGGATAACTTGAGAATCCCTCTTATTCAGGCGAGGAATGGATGCTTTTTTGAAGTTTGGGGAAGATATAATGCTGTATCATATAGCTGTAGCATTACACACACACCAACCATACAGAGAAAAGAGAAAAAAAAACAAGTCCCTGCAGGGATATTATAAGTAAGAACACATGGGAAAATGTGTGGCTAATGTTACTGCAAAAGAAAGTAATGCACTAACCAGAGACGTGGGATAGAATCCAAGCAGCACTTTTTTTTTCTTCTTTTATATATTTTTTTATACATTTCCCTCCAAACCCCTCTGGGCTGCATGCGGTTCTCGGGTTGGTAGGGAATTTATACATCCATGTTTCACTCTTAGGTCTAGCCCATTCTGACCTGAGATCAGATTCTAAAAAGGTCTTCTACATCCTGACAGTTTTCTAAAAAAGCTATGTTTCTACTGTCAGTCGATTTTTCAAAAATAGCAGACCTACAAGAGTGGCGCGCTACGAGCTTGTAGATCTGCTATTTTTCAATAGCTATAAAGCATAACATGATGCTAACACCAAAAGGGGTTCCCACCCAAAATGGGCTAGATGTGGAAGCATTATGCCTGCTTTTTGCTTTTGTAACCGGAAATAGGCGATCTACAAGCTCACGGCAGCACGCCGCGGCGCAGAGCATTGTGAGCCGTATATACGTGCAGATCTGGTATTCTTTGGCGCGTGACGCCCGCACACATAATGTAAGCATAACTCTTGAGCTTTAGCCCATTTAGACCTGATGACGTTGACATTTTTTAAAATCCTGACAGTTTTTCTGAAATACCTCATGTTTCTGTATCAGTGGTGCTTATTAATATTTCATGTCAAGGACCCCCAAAAATTATATGTAATCGGCCGCCGACCCCCATCTGAAAATATATGTAGTTTCAGGGACACCCCTAGAAACAAAAGATCTGAGTTTAAAACGTTCGCTCTGAAAGAATATACATTCAAAGATTTGCACCACATTTTGACGATTTTTCAAAAAATTGCAAGAAAGGAAAGGTACTATGTTTACCCTGCAGGGTAACTGGACTATAAGCTCAAGAACTTGTTTACAGCCAGGCCCTGCTCATAGAACATTTCATGGTAGGGGTTCAATGCCTTGCTCAAGGGCACTTCAGCGGTGGTCATTTTAACGTGCCGGTCCGGGGATACGAACTATAGCGACCTTTCCGATATCAAGACCGCTCCGCAAACCGTTCGGCCAGCGGCGCTGCTCAATTACAATCTCGAAGTGCGGCACTCGGTGCCGCGCTATGAGCTTGTAGATCTGCTATTTTAAAGTATAACTAAATAATGCATTAAACACCCAAAAAGGGGGTTCCCGCCCAGAATGGGTTAGGAACCGCGGAGGAAATCCACACTCCGGCCCGGGTGACAGGCGCGACCATCTGGGGCAAATCTTTCACTTTAGGGAGAGTCAGATTGTTTATCCCATTTTGTGCGGGAACCCCTTTTGGTGTTAGCATTATGTTATGCTTTAGCTATTGAAAAATAGCAGATCTACAAGCTCATAGCGCGCTACGAGCTTGTAGGTCTGCTATTTTTGAATAATCGAAGAACGACTTGACACAGAAACATAGCTTTTTCTGAAAACTGTCAGGATGTATAGAAGACATTTATAGAATCTGATCTCAGGTCAGAATGGAAAACTGTCAGGATGTGTAGAAGACATTTATAGAATCTGATCTCAGGTCAGAACGGGTTATAGAAGTCATGATGGGTTTCACAGGGCCGTGTTTCACCAACGCATGAATGACGCTGAATACCTTTTCTTTTTGTTGCTTTATACAGCCGAGGTTTTGTGTTAGCTCAATATTATCTCTTCTTTAATAAAGGACTTTAACTTCAGGGTTTTTTTTTTCAACCACGTACGGTTCATGTTTTATAGGGTGTTATTAGAGAAAGTAGCCTAAAAGATGAGTGGTAATTTATTTTTACTGTTTGTGTTAGCTCAATATTATCTCTTCTTTAATAAAGGACAACCTTTACAGGGTGGCGGGGGCATTCGAACATGGGGCTAAATATGTTTGTTTTTTTACACAATTTCTTAGCGATTTTTTTTTTTATTATTTACTATAGTCCTACTAGACCCCAGGAAATTACATCTCAAAGTTCAAGGTTCAAGGTTTTCCCTGGCTTTTAATGTGAACTGATTTTAACCTTCTTAGGCACTGTTGCAGCATAGACGGTACATTAAACTGGCCACAAACGATCACAGGATCTACTGAATGTGAACGTAGAGTACTAGGGAGATCAATACTGGATCAATACAGGATCAATATACGGGCTCAATACTGGATCAATACTGGATCAATACCGGCTCAACATTAACCCAAAGCAGTGGTTTTCAACCCTTTTCATATCAAGGCCCATTATTTTTTCTGCATAATTTGAGCCACGGAACCAGATGACATTTAGCCTCTCAGACCCAAAACTTTTCATTGATTGATTGAAATATGTATTAACAGTTTGCAGAATTGCAGTACAATTCAAGCACAAACTCAATACAAAGACTGTTAACTGTGAGTGGACGACCCAATTAAGCATTACACTTGTTTACAAGAGATTCCACCTTGTTCAATTCATCAAAACATTTAGAGACGTACAAATAGACACTTCTATGTAGTTAAAGAACAGAACAGGAATTCATCATAAAGGAGGTAAAAAGGGAAAAGAAACATATACAGTGAGGGGGAACAGGGGTGGGTGGTGGGGGTGGATTCAGATTTTACGGGGTCCAGTTTCGAATTGCAGCCGTCCGTAGGTGCCCTTTGAGAGCGGTTTTGAAGGAGTCAAGGTATTCACATGTCTTAATGACTGTTGGTAGGGCGTTCCACATTTTGGTGGCATAGGAGCGAAATGTCCACATGCTGTATTGATGTTGGTACCATTAGGAGAGATAACAGGCAAACAATCAACACAACAATTCCTCTATACATCCTAATTGTGTACAAACAATAATTTAACTCTTGAGAGTGTAGAAACCAAGTGGACCCGTACGGGTCCACTTGGTTTATTTTTCCATGAGTTAAAGATCTAATAAGGGTTCATTTGGTTACAACTAACTCTCCATCATTTAGCTATATGTGGTCCACCTTGGAACCCCCTAAAGGACCACTGGTGGTCCCCGGACCACCTGGAACCCCCTCAAGGACCACTGGTGGTCCCTGGACCACCTGGAACCCCCTCAAGGACCACTGGTGGTCCCCGGACACCCTGGAACCCCCTCTAGGACCACTGGTGGTCCCCGGACCACCTTGGAACCCCCTCAAGGACCACTGGTGGTCCCCGGACCACCTGGAACCCCCTCAAGGACCACTGGTGGTCCCCGGACCACCTGGAACCCCCTCTAGGACCACTGGTGGTCCCCGGACCACCTGGAACCCCCTCAAGGACCACCGGTGGTCCCCGGACCACCCTGGAACCCCCTCAAGGACCACTGGTGGTCCCCGGGACCACTGACCTGTAAAAGAACAGGGATTATTTAGTCCTTTTCACACTTGATTGTGCCTTAAATATTCTTTTATACGAGGCTGTTTAGCGAGACCGCGGAGAATGCAATAATTCATCCCCATTCATGGCTACAGTACGTTGTGAATTAATTACACGTTTTATATATTTCCGCCTGGCCTTCTCAGCTTTCCTCACTCCTTCGTACGGCTCTGTTGTGGCGAACTGGTTCTCCAACAATGGACCACGCAGCGAGACGGGCCGGCTGTTGGCACCGCTCGGCCCGACCCAATAGAATTCCAGCGGTGTTCTCTCTCCGTTCTCCCAGTTTTTTGCATTTTTTATAGTTGTAGGAAAGTCATGTTTCATGCGGTCTAATGTATCTATATCTACATACTGTATATACCCCATCGTACAGTTATTGGACGACGTTTGAATTTCATTCATAAATCGACTACTTTGAACTATAGTCTTATAAAAAAATCAATCTGTGCTTCAAAACACATTCTGGACGGGAACCCCTTTTGGTGTTTTAAGCATTATGTTATACTTTAGCTATTGGAAAAATAGCAGATCTACAAGCTCATACAAGCTACGAGCGTGTAGGTCTGCTATTTTTGAAGCATCGTGAGATATAGAAGTGCCTCAAATCTGTGAACATTTTAACTCAAATCTTTGCTTCTATAGGGAGGTCCCTGGAACAACATATTTTCAGATGGGGGGGCGGAGGCATATTACATATATTTTTTGGGGTCGTTGACATGAAATATTAAGAACTACTGATATAGAAACATGAGGTTTTTCAGATGTATTTTTTATTTTTTCATTTGGGGGGCAGGCAGAGTGCACTGCCGTGCTTTTTTTCCTGCCTGCGAATGACAGACTCAATCGAGGACGTGTCGTTTTCAAATCCCCACAAAAGACATTCCGGTTTCTCGGGAGAAATTACGTTTCTCCTCCTAGACGACGCGGTGGAAATTACCCCGCACACCGTTACGCTGCTATGCAGCGAAATCCTCCTAAAGGTAACGAAAAGGGACCGTTTGATTGAACCCACCTGCGAACACAATACACTCGCTAACAATTGTGTCGAAGCTATATAATCCGGTCCATGTCTTGCCACTGCTGAGCGGAACTATACTCTGCCTTTTCTCTCCCGGTCCGGAAAATACCAGTAGTCCACAAAACACCGGTGGTTGTAAATCGACTATTAACCCATTTTGGCCTGATGTCTTTTTCTGAAATACCTCATGTTTCTACATCAGTGGTGCTCAATATTTCATGTCAAGGACCCCAAACATGATATGTAATTGGCCACCGACCCCCATCTGAAAATATGTTATTCCAGGAACCTCTCAGAAGCAAAGATTTGAGTTAAAAACGTTCACTCTGAAAGAATATATACTGTACATTCAAAGATTTGAGACACATTTTCAAGATTTTTCAAAATAGCAGACCTACACGAGTGGCGCGCTACGAGCTTGTAGATCTGCTATTTTTTCAATAGCTAAAGCATAACATAATGCTAACACCAAACGGGGTTCCCGCCCCAAAATGGGTTAAGTAGGCCTACATGTATGTAAAAACTGGCGCCCGCGTTCCGGTTTTTTCTCACTTGTTCTGGTTTCTCACTTGCATACAGAGTACAGTTACAGTACATCCGAACGTGGTGTAACTAATAAGAGAAGTTGTTGAAGAAAGTATATGTTTCACGTTCTAAGACTCCGGTTCCAACAGGCTTCCTCAGGGGACTTTGAATTAGCATTAGGAATAGGGCTGTGAATCTTTGGGTGTCCCACGATTCGATTCCGATTCTTGGGGTCACGATTCGATTCAAAATCGATCCATTTCATTTTTTTTATTCTAAAGCATTTTTTTTTCCAGATTCAAAATGAATCTCTATTCAAAATGATTCTCGATTCAATACTACAATACAACACAGCTGTGCTGAACTGAAGTGACTAGTACTGACTACAGCAACTTGAAAATGACTGAAGACATGATGGTTACTGTGATTAGGGTAAGCTTACATTTCATATCACAAACACCATGTAGTGAAAACTCCTGTAACTGTAACCAGGGGGAAAAATAATCTTTTTGGAAATTATGAATCGATTTTGAATCGTTCATAACGGGAATCGCGATTCTAATTCGAATTTTGACACCCCTAATTAGGAACCTGTTGTGACCTTGCATGCCCTTGCTGAGTGTGTGGTTGCACCACTCAAAAAATAAAAAAAAACATACATTTTGTTACCGAAATCATCAACGATTTTAAATGGATTTAAAAAAAGAAATCTGTTCTGCTGGAGGCAGACGGCAAATAGATGTTAAAGATATTCTTTGGCAAGTGAATGAGTTTAACGTCAGTCCTGTGTCTCTCCAGCTGCAGTGAATGAGTTTAACGTCAGTCCTGTGTCTCTCCAGCTGCAGTGAATGAGTTTAACGTCAGTCCTGTGTCTCTCCAGCTGCTGTGAATGAGTTTAACGTCAGTCCTGTGTCTCCCCAGCTGCTGTGAATGAGTTTAACGTCAGTCCTGTGTCTCTCCAGCTGCTGTGAATGAGTTTAACGTCAGTCCTGTGTCTCTCCAGCTGCTGTGAATGAGTTTAACGTCAGTCCTGTGTCTCCCCAGCTGCTGTGAATGAGTTTAACGTCAGTCCTGTGTCTCTCCAGCTGCTGTGAATGAGTTTAACGTCAGTCCTGTGTCTCTCCAGCTGCTGTGAATGAGTTTAACGTCAGTCCTGTGTCTCTCCAGCTGCTGTGCTCCAGCGTTCAGAAGGCTCTGTTCGAGGAGGAGGAGAAGGTGAAGACGCTGTCGGAGAAGGTGCGTTCCCTGGAGAAGTCCAACGGCCACCTCCGCGACCGCGTGAAGACCATGAAGCGCCTGCTGCGCCAGGCCAAGCGGGACGACACCAGAACCAGCACCAATAAGGACCAGAACACGCTGAGCCTCAAGCAGCTGTACGAGGCCCCCCACCACCCCCACCCAGACCAGGACACCGCCTTGAACCGGAAGAGTTCCCCCCCTCTTAAAAGCCTCGGGCTCGGCAAAAAAGCTTAACCCATTTAGTCAAAAAAAAAAAAGAAGAAAAGTTTGCTCTGAAAGAATATATATTCAAAGATTTGTGCCGCATTTTTTTTTTACGATTTTTCAAAAATAGCAGACCTACAAGCTCGTAGCGCGCCACTCGGTGGCGCGCTACGAGCTTGTAGATCTGCTATTTTTTCAATAGCTAAAGCATAACATGATGCTTAGTTAAAACTCCAAAAGGGGTTTCCCGCCCAGAGACTAAAGAAAACTCAATTTTTCAACCAATCCGTTCCCCCCTCGTCACGTCACATGACGTGAGTGGCCGCGTTTTATACGATTGTGTTTTAAATCCCAACAGTTTCCTGGAAAACGTATAATTATACAGTATAATGCTATGCTGTATCAGTAGTTCTCAATCTATTTTTCATGTCAAGGACCCCCAAAAGTATACTGTATATGTACAGTAATTGGCCGCCGACACCCATCTCAAAATATTTTGTTCCTGCAGGGACCCAATATTTGAGTTAAAGCAAATATTTGTAAATGTTCGCTTTATATGCAGCAAAATTAGATTTTGAAAATTGCAGATATATACAGTATATATTGTATATTGAAATTATTTATTTGGAATACCCCTTGAGTTACAATATCTCGTTTTCGAGAGGGTCCACAAGCATACAATCAATACAAGATAATTAACAGGAAAAAAAAACAAAAAACAAAAAAAAAACTGTTACAAAACACAAAACAACACCCAACAGGTTATTGCACTAGACAAGCAGAGTAGCAACAAGATGGAAAAGTTGTTGCAGATAGCGTTCATGAGCTTGTAGATCTGTTATTTTTTTATTTTTTTTTTGACACATCAGTAGTGAGTCACAAAATATCTTCAAATTGTGGTTCCCAAACCACATGCACATTTTGTTTTTGGGAACCAACTCTGTTCATTTTGGTTCCTCTTCAGGGTTAAATTAACATTGATTTATGTCAAACTGGGGGTCCTTGGAATGAAAAAGGTTTGAAAATCACTGCTAGAGCTGTAAACAGCTTCTCTTATGGGGGTCCCTGTAGCCTCGGTCCCAGTAAACAGCTTCTCTTATGGGGGTCCCTGTAGCCTCGGTCCCAGTAAACAGCTTCTCTTATGGGGGTCCCTGTAGCCTCGGTCCCAGTAAACAGCTTCTCTTATGGGGGTCAGTGTAGCCTCGGTCCCAGTAAACAGCTTCTCTTATGGGGGTCCCTGTAGCCTCGGTCCCAGTAAACAGCTTCTCTTATGGGGGTCAGTGTAGCCTCGGTCCCAGTAAACAGCTTCTCTTATGGGGGTCACTGTAGCCTCGGTCCCAGTAAACAGCTTCTCTTATGGGGGTCACTGCAGCCTCGGTCCCAGTAAACAGCTTCTCTTATGGGGGTCAGTGTAGCCTCGGTCCCAGTAAACAGCTTCTCTTATGGGGGTCAGTGTAGCCTCGGTCCCAGTAAACAGCTTCTCTTATGGGGGTCAGTGTAGCCTCGGTCCCAGTAAACAGCTTCTCTTATGGGGGTCAGTGTAGCCTCGGTCCCAGTAAACAGCTTCTCTTATGGGGGTCACTGTAGCCTCGGTCCCAGTAAACAGCTTCTCTTATGGGGGTCAGTGTAGCCTCGGTCCCAGTAAACAGCTTCTCTTATGGGGGTCACTGTAGCCTCGGTCCCAGGCTTACTTATCCGCGAAAAGAAAAGCCTGGTCACAACCTAAAACAGAGAAGCTATCGGCGGTTGTATCATCCGGAATTTCCGTCAGAATCATGTATTTCCCCCGGATACGATATTTTCCCGAACCAATCACAACACTTGGAGCCTTTGAACTCAAGTGAAAGCACAGCACAGGGTGTAAGAAATAGACGTGTCGGGGGATATGATAATATCTTCATCACAGTGAGGTAAAGAGAGAGAGTGTGGCGACAATTAATCCATTTTCTTCTTTCTACAGCGACGGTGGCTCTTAGAACCCCAAAAACAACTTCCTAGAAGTTATGCAGCAAACTATACCAAACTATACCAAACTATACCAGCACAGTTAGACTGGGATCATATTGACCATTTGCAGACCTCGGCCATGTTTCCATCAGAGTTTGGAAGCACTCGTTTTCAGTAAAGCAAACGTCCTGCTGCCTCCTGCATTATGTGCTGATTCAAAACAGGTGGTACACACTACAGGGCTGTTGAGTGATATCTAACGAGCACTTCCAAACTCCAGCACTTTGAAAAAAGAATCACCTGCGAGGACACAAAGTAGCTCATAGCATGTCTGCAGTGGATTTGTATGAAACAAACACTTTGAGGATAGAAAGAGAATAATTCAAGCTTTCCGTAACAGCTGCAATGTTGGTGAGTTTGACGTTTGTTTAATACAATTAGATGGGACTTTTCTGTTTGTATGAATGGGCTGCCATTGGAAGTTGTACCTAGGTAGCACCTTGCCATTAACTTATATGGTAAGATGGCCACAGTCTGCATATTATGGAGAATTCACCTCGAAGGTTAATTAATTGCCTGGTCTCGTCTCGAGCAGATACGGAAACCGTCTTTGTTTGAGTGCCACTGATATTAGAAACATATGTATGTTTGTTTGTTTTTTTTAGGAACAGTTACTGTCACATCTGAATGAAAGTAACATGACTTAGTAACATGAGGTCTACGGGGATCACGGGAATTCCGTCTCTCTCTCTCTCTCTCTCTCTTTATTTCAAGCACACTTCCACGTTCCACCCTAAAGCGTTATTCATAGTCTGGATTTATCGGTGGTGAGGTGACCACCGAACTACAACATGACGTTATTTCAGCTCCGGTGGTCAGCTCACCACCGGAGCGGTGGTCACCTCACCACCGGAGCGGTGGTCACCTCACCACCGGAGCGGTGGTCAGCTCACCACCGGAGCGGTGGTCACCTCACCACCGGAGCGGTGGTCACCTCACCACCGGAGCGGTGGTCACCTCACCACCGGAGCGGTGGTCAGCTCACCACCGGAGCGGTGGTCACCTCACCACCGGAGCGGTGGTCACCTCACCACCGGAGCGGTGGTCAGCTCACCACCGGAGCGGTGGTCACCTCACCACCGGAGCGGTGGTCAGCTCACCACCGGAGCGGTGGTCAGCTCACCACCGAAAATCCAGACTATGAATGAGCCTTGAACCCTGGAACCTCCTCTCTTCGTCTTAAAGCCGTTTGTCTTGCTCTGTTAGGTCGTATACCATCCCTACCTTCTGCTACTAAGTATCAACTCACACATTTATCACATTGTGGCTGTCGATGGGGGGGAAACGGAGGAAAAGCATAACTTTGAAGCAAATAATGTACATTGTTGTCTTTGTTCTGTGCTGGGCACAATTATGCATAAGTATGAGAATGTAGTTACGTTTTGTATTTGAGAGATATCATGTATTCATCGACATACTGTATAACTCATGATTTCATATATAACTATTCTATATTGTTTCACACACACACACACACACACACACACACGCAGGCACACACACGCACACACACACACACACACACACACACACACATGTGATACACGCACGCACGCACGCAGCCAGGCACACACACACTTTCTCTCTCTCTCTCCACCGTTCACCTTACCAATGTAATGTGTAAGATAGAAAGAACTCCATAGAACTTGCTTTCATCTGACAGGTTGATAATTCTCTCTCACTCATTGCTGTTCATCATTGTTCACGTCAACATGCAGAAGCAGGCATCCGGTATTGTTGAATTGTAATGTTACCACATGTTAAACACAATTAAACCGTTTTGTTACAGGAACACAAATCTGCTAATTATCTTCACTTGAATGCAATGAAACACATCATCACTGTAAGTCCAGAATAGTTACTTTTCAGGAAATGGAAACAAATATAGTTATTATTTAATCTTAAGCGCTCGTTAATCATTGACTGCCTAGAGCGACTGTGGGTGACTTTTGAGCAAGGGGTCCCGGGCACAAAATACTCTCAGATGAGAGTCTGCAGGAACAACCATTATACATTTAGGGGGTCCTTGATGTGGAAATGTTTGAGAACCTCTGGTTTACACAACGGACAACAACAATCCCAAATAAGCAACTACACTTTAGAAGAAAAAAAAAGTGAAATCAGCAACCCTTAAGTACCAACATTTACGAGCAAGTGCAGAAATACACGCCCAAAGTCGTTTATATTAAGCAGACCTGGCAACACTGTTGGCGAGCTCTCTTTAACACTCATATTGTTTTTATAGGGCATATAAGTGTCACTCTAAACACAAGTAAAACTAATAAAGATTGCATAACTTCTCTCTACTCACCGAGAGAAAGGTTGTTTTATGATGTTTTGAGCCATATAGCGGCTACTGTAGGCTCACAAATGCCATTGATAGGCTAGGCCTATGGTTCATTGGCTTCTGAGACGCTTCCCACAGCGGCTTTCAACATTTATTATGATTTAGAGCACTGAACTCCTGACGTCACTCGCTCATCCCCTCCATTCCCCTGGTTCTAAAGTCCTGACGTCACTCGCTCATCCCGACCATTCACCTGGTTATAAAGTCCTGACGTCACTCGCTCATCCCCTCCATTCCCCTGGTTCTAAAGTCCTGACGTCACTCGCTCATCCCCTCCTTTCCCCTGGTTCTAAAGTCCTGACGTCACTCGCTCATCCCCTCCTTTCCCCTGGTTCTAAAGTCCTGACGTCACTCGCTCATCCCCCTCCATTCCCCTGGTTCTAAAGTCCTGACGTAACTCGCTCATCCCCCTCCATTCCCCTGGTTCTAAAGTCCTGACGTCACTCGCTCATCCCCTTCCATTCCCCCGGTTCACGGAAGTAATTTCTCTATGGAGAATAACATGGGGTGATCTTAATATCGTCTACTAAGCGTTGTGGTCCAAAAGAAAACAAGCTGTCAGGGAGGTGTCTCTGTATCGTTTGCGACAGTCAGTCACTCATATATGATACAGTCTGCTTCTAGCGAAAATGTAACTAATTCAGCAGCAGTAACAATAGTGTTTTCTCTCAGTCAGTTGATTCTTCATATCCATAATGAGTGAATTAAGCGGCCGAGGTGACATGTTAATTTTTCAAACACAGTTCTTATATGAGGCGATCTAAAATCCCCCTATGGGGATTATAATGCAGATAAAAAGTACATGAACCTGTGGATTTGCGCCCTCTACCGATACTGACGTCAGACTTCGGTGCTCTATTGTATTCTTTATTTTTAGACTTTACAGTTTAATGGGAATACATTACACAGTTCCTGACAGATCTTTATAGAGAGATCTCCCTAACACTCTGGACTAGAGCTTGTCTCCTACCATTCCATGATCATTTCATAGAAGCAAGTGCCATTGTTAAGATAATTATATTATACCCATGTGTTGTAATAAAGCACATTCCCAGGATGGCTTTCAAACCGGAGCATTTGTTTTATATACAGTATATAGGCTAGTCAACAGTATTAATATGTCTTGGGAGACATATGTCTTGTTAAGTAGCCACTTATCCAATTAAATACAATTATGTGAAATGATCGTAATGTAGCACTTTAACTCATTCCAAATGACACATAACACAAATCCTTCAGAACATAAAATAGAGATGATGTGTGATTATGTGGTATTATAATAATAGTGCAGAATACACTTGTTCTTATTGTTGCTGTCAGAATGCAGAAACCTCCTATCAACTTTTTATGGATTGTTTGTTTTTATTTTTTCTCATTTGATGCCCTATACTTTGTCATTACTATAGTACAATATCACACGAAACTAGCAAAAAATATCATAATGTTTTACATGAAAGTTAAGTGGTTCTCTTTCTGTTAGTTTTCTGAATGTTTTTTTGGGCTGATTTTACGCTAGTTTTTCTCTAGATTTTTCCAATTCCTTCCCTCTCACACATTGCTGTTGTATCCTATACTGACTCACCTGTCAGTGAGGAGCCCCCACCGGGAGGACGTACTGTTGTATCCTCCTGACTCACCTGTCAGTGAGGAGCCCCCACCGGGAGGACATGGATGGAACCTTCATCCTACTCCTCCCGCCCTACGTGACAAATATCACCCCCCCCCCCCCCTGAACACGGGCACATTGTGTTTGTCTAGACGCTAACCACAGCAGATTTATTGTTTTATTGTTTATAAGGACCCCCATTAGCTTTTGTTTTGACAAAAGCTAGTCTTCCTGGGGTCCGAGTGACAGACAA
This sequence comes from Protomyctophum bolini, assembly GCF_963924005.1. Lineage (NCBI taxonomy): Eukaryota > Metazoa > Chordata > Actinopteri > Myctophiformes > Myctophidae > Protomyctophum > Protomyctophum bolini. The sequence goes on along the minus strand of NC_137863.1, from coordinate 3,389,524 downwards.
ACATTTAACAAAGGCAATTCTTACAGTTGTTTACAAACACTAACTCAAAATAAAACAATTTGAACCGCATGCAGTTATACTTTACCACTGCGCCACCCCCAGCAGTACCAACTAGTTATTGTGTTGTGACTAAACAATAGCTACATTGAAATCAATCAGATCAAAGGTTCCCTTTTTCCATTTCCTGATAACCGTTTTGGACATGCACAAGGTTTTCACCCGACACGACAGTCATTTTATTTCATACATGGACCATACTGTATGGGAGAGGTGGGTGGGCAACTTTGACGATGGCGAGGGCCACTATATTTCCACACTCACTCCAGAGGGGCCACGTTGCACATTACTGTCGTAGCAAAAATAGCCGATCTACAAGCTCAAAACGCGTCGCGGTGCGACACGTTTTGAGCTTGTAGATCAGCTATTTTTGCTATATTTGAATTGAAAACCTGAATATTTTTTTTGCTATATTTGAATTGGAATCCTGAAAAGTAACCTTTTTTATTGAATTTCAAATGCATTTAGTTATAGTTAGCCTATGTTAACTTTATGAACTGTTAACATAACTACATTGGACACAAAAAAGACAATAACTTTTGAATACTAGACTATACTACTAGTCATTTAATACTAGTCATGAAGTAATTAAAGCGAGTTTGGAATTGTAAACAGCTGAAATCAATACTATTCTGATAATAACATGCAGGCCGCATTAAATGAAGGTGGGGGCCGCATGTGGCCCCCGGGCCACCAGTTGCCCATACTCTGTGCTGAGGTGGGAGGCTGTAGGCATGGATGGGGGTTGAGGATGTGGATTGTCATATCTCGTAAGAGCCCCAGAACTCCTATCTATGCTTTCCTCAGTGAGGCAACTACGGTATGTCACATTATACAGTCCAGCTGTTTGCAATTCACGTGTTAAATCTCTCTCTAAACCCAGGAAACTTTACCCCAAAAAGCAGTGTGATTATTTTAAACCCAGGAAACGTAACAAAAAAAATGTAGTTTGAATTTGTTTTTTGATGGTGTTTTTCAAGTGTACATAGAAGTTATACCAAATGTAAGTATACTTTGTGTATTTTGAAATAGGGTGCTGAGCACCCATTAGTACTGACACCCTGGGCCTCCTCCAGGCTGGGCTGGTACAATATCAGGCTTTTCTGTGTCAGAAATAAAACTTTTCTGTTGCCATACATGTTAAGCTTAGCTCTCATTATGTTTTTAAACAGTATAAACATCTGTTTTATATTTTATTTTATTTCCTTTTTTTTTTTACCTTTGCATAATCATTTCTGTAATGTTTTTTTTAAAGACAGTGTGAATGCATAGGGTTCAATAGGTCATGCTACAAACACATTCTATGCTCCACAGACAGACAGACAGACACCTTTATTGTGAGCGGTTAGCACCGCTCAGAAATATATTGGGGGTCCTTGACATGAAAATGTTTGAGAACCACTCATGCTATAAAACAACATTTGACAATCAAGTTTGACAGTCAGCCCTGTATAGTTGCTTATTTTGGACTTATTTTCACAGACCCATGGTTGCTTGTTTCTCCGTCACACATCTGGCAACGCAGAACTGTTTGTTTGGTTAGCAATATAGCACAAACAAGCAAGCTGCTGCTGTTATGAATGCATGTATGCAGTCTGTCTCGTGCAATTAGCTGTCTTATGGTGGCTGGCTAGCATCGCTGCGTCTTTCTTGTCGTCTTCAGTAGTAAGTAGTTTTACTTTTAACTGTTTGGTCCGATCTTAACCGGCCACGTACAGTATATGTGTCTTAACCGGCCACACATGAGTTTTAACCGGCCAGCGGCCACGCATGAGTTTTAACCGGCGACATTGTAACATTGGTTCGATGCCGATTAATTAAAAATGACTATATCATCGTGTTTGCCGACATATCGCCCGTCCCTGATTTAAACATGTGTTCCATATTCTGTTCAGGTCTTTTGCTAAACAGCTGCAAGGTAACAGGATAACAGCCCAAGCCAGGAAGCTCTCCATGCACTCCACACACTGATTAAGTAAAATGATCTCCATATTGCAGGAAAAAAGACTCATTGACACTTTTGTGTTTCGATGAATGCATTTGGTTCAGATTCCTCTGTTAGGGTTAGGGTTAGGGTGCATTTGGTTCAGATTCCTCTGTTAGGGTTAGGGTGCATTTGGTTCAGATTCCCCGGTTAGGGTTAGGGTGCATTTGGTCAGATTCCTCTGTTAGGGTTAGGGTGCATTTGGTTCAGATTCCCCGGTTAGGGTTAGGGTGCATTTGGTCAGATTCCCCGGTTAGGGTTAGGGTGCATTTGGTCAGATTCCCCGGTTAGGGTTAGGGTGCATTTGGTCAGATTCCCCGGTTAGGGTTAGGGTGCATTTGGTCAGATTCCCCGGTTAGGGTTAGGGTGCATTTGGTCAGATTCCTCTGTTAGGGTTAGGGTGCATTTGGTTCAGATTCCCCGGTTAGGGTTAGGGTGCATTTGGTCAGATTCCCCGGTTAGGGTTAGGGTGCATTTGGTCAGATTCCCCGGTTAGGGTTAGGGTGCATTTGGTCAGATTCCCCGGTTAGGGTTAGGGTGCATTTGGTCAGATTCCCCGGTTAGGGTTAGGGTGCATTTGGTTCAGATTCCTCTGTTAGGGTTAGGGTGCATTTGGTCAGATTCCCCGGTTAGGGTTAGGGTGCATTTGGTCAGATTCCCCGGTTAGGGTTAGGGTGCATTTGGTCAGCTTCCACTGTCAAAATGGAACTGTCTTCCCGTTAAATCAAAATCTCAATAGTCCGACAAATGCTAGATTCATATGAGGTTAGGTTTAGGCATAGGTTTTGTGAGCTTAAGGTTAGGTTTAGGCATAGGTTTTGTGAGCTTAAGGTTAGGTTTAGGCATAGGTTTTGTGAGGTTAAGGTTAGGTTTAGGCATAGGTTTTCTGAGGTTAAGGTTAGGTTTAGGCATAGGTTTTGTGAGGTTAAGATTAGGTTTAGTCTAGTCTGTCAGAAGGCGCTGTTTCCCAAATATTTGACGATGGGATTCTCAGATTGGGTTTAGTCATAGTTTTTGTGGAGAATAGTTTTTGTGAGCTATATGGCATCATTGTTGTGGGGTTAAAGTTAGGTTCAGTATTCTTGTAATGTTAAGGTTATAGGTTTAGGCATCTTTTTTTGTGTGAGGTTAAGGTTATAATCTTTATTATTAACAGGCATGTTTGGAGGGGGGGGCGGGGGGGG